>NC_141362.1:2112500-2680000 GCF_057382095.1 Aulonocara sp. 'chitande type north' Nkhata Bay | reverse complement strand
TGTGATCAGATGTTTAATCACGCGATGTAGGCCAATGTGCCATTTTCTTTCAAAAATGACCAAATGAGGTCAAAAGCAGGAAAGTGTACTATTACATCAGAGCCACTGTTGGCCATTGGCCTTACTGTGCAGTAGTGGCAGCTGCATCAAATATGTGACTTGTTTGTTGAAATAAATGAACAATAAACCTTAATGTAAGTTTTAAAATCGACAGATAACAATAGCTCATATATATGCTCTGGGATCAGTTCATGTTTCGATCACAGGAAACAGAAATAATTATCTTTAAATGTGTAAACCTCAGAGGTGCTGACAAAACTAAGCAACTTAAACTCTCCATTCAAACCCATCCGTCCATAAACTCTAAGACGAAAGACGCTGTGTAGTCTGGCTCTCTGCCTGTGTTTAGTTTGGCTCACACACACACACACCTTCAGTATGTATAATGTCACATTATTAGACACAACCCTACGGACACCAAATATCATCGACCCAGTGTGATGAGCAGTAAGGAAGATGAATTTTAATATGATTTATTTCCTCTCAAACAAATACGCAGCGATCGGGTCGTCTGGACTGGAAGGATTCTCCCAGTTGAAACCAGTGATAATGGTGTCTGGTTTGTGTGTGTGTGTGTGTCCAGCGGCACATATGCAGCAGCCACGTTTTAAGTAATCTCTCTTCTTCATTTCTCTTCCCGGGTTCACTTTCACACAGTATAAAACTCTCATTACTGTCAGATTCCAATTTTCACTATGATTCAATTTGCCGTAATTACTGTTGCTGCCGCTAATAAAAAAAAGGGAAGAGTGGGAATGTCTAGAAAAGCAAAGGTGCAAAGGTCAACTGGCAGTTAGCAGCATTCATTTTCATCTCAGTGTATTCATCTGGGGCGGCTAATGGCCCAATTTTCTCCTCCTCGGTCCTCAATAAATATCGCTGGAATTACAGGTTAAATAGCCAAATTAAATCACAGCTATTACAGTTGAAGGAGGGAGGAAGAGATGTACAATTAAAGCAGACGCACGGATCAACACAAATGTGTGCGATAAATGCAGTGAGTGTCAGCCGAGGCTGTGAGGATTATTGTGTCCTACAAAGATCCTTTTCCTTTATGGCGACACAGAGTCAGACTCGTCTTTCCAGTGTTTTCTATCCTCTCAAGCTGCAGCTATTCCTTTGCTTTTCTTATATAGAGAAAAATATCAAATGAATTTTACTACAACTGCAGTTAAATGTCAGCAATACCAGCTCCAGTCGCCCCGCAACTTTATAAGATCAAAGTAAAATTCCTGGATCGGAGCAAATTCCCACTCCACCCACCCCTGCTTCTGCTAAATTATTTTTATCCTCAGTGGGGTTACATTTCTATCCCCACCCTCTGATTTTTACACTGCAGCACAAACAATACTCAAATCAGAAATTGACTTTAAATTGAATTTCAAATTGAATTTCCGAGCTCACGAGGGCAGACTCGGAGATCACGTTCTGACTTTGCACTGTGCCGTCAAGCATCGCTGTTTCAATGTATGTAGAAACGCAAAGGATTCAGAGCCTGACAGAAAAGTCCTGGAAACATTCCTTATGAGTCTGAACTGCACGTTGGATAATCTACATCACTCACAAAATGAGATCTGTAGCTTCTAACTTCAGCTTATTGAGCTGCAGTTATGCACCGAGGCTTCTGTCTCACAGCTCACAGGTAGAAACGTCGCTGAAGGTTCCTGAAGAAATTTTATACACACAGTTTGTTGACTTTGCAAGTGATTGAGCAGCCACGCTCAGTGTGAAAAGAGTTTCCCCATCCTCGACTTAATTCACTGCACCACTCAAAGTTGGAGCCTGTGGGCCACGATGCTGTAAAACACATTTCAGAGCTCAAAGTCCAAAAGATTCTGTCCACAGATTTGCAGATGAGGGTGAAAGAGATGATGTTCTGCAGCAAAGCAGAAACAATCAATGCACGCTGTTTCTTTATTGTTTTATTGTGAAAGACCAAATCTAGCCTTTGATGTTCTTGCAAACTGCACCCTGCATATATGGCTTTATAAGTATTTACACACACTGAGTGACTGAAATAACCCGCGGCAGGTTTCACAAAGGTAGAGTAGACTGGTATGCAGCGTCAGGCCAGTCTTCATTTTGCTCATAGATAAAACTAATGCAAATTAGGCAGCTTTACAAAAATAAAGATAAAGTAATTTTAGGCCTAAAAGTTTCCACTCCACTTCACTTCATGCTAACTCAAACACCTAATGTTATTCGTTGCAATAGCAATTTCTGCAATACTCTAAAAAGAAGAACAAAGAAGGCTGATCTGAGGGGAAAAGCTCCCGTCATAAAGTGTGATTCATCATCTTTAGCTAGTTTACTTAAACCATCATCAGGAAAAAACACCGTTTGTTCCATTATAAAGATATCGTCCTCCCGATGTCTTCTTTGCCATCATGTTTGAATGTTCAACACCTAAACATGGGTTTATTCGAGCCACATGCTGCTCAGCAGCAGAAAATGTGCCATTTCAATAAAGGTCCAGACATTTTGATTTCTCTTAAAAGCTTTCCGTTTACGTGTTAACAGGAACAAAATAACACATCGACCAAATCCAACCACGAACTCTGACCCGACAGTTTAGAACAACCTGGTTGATTTTAACTTCACGAGGTTAAGCAGCCGTTTAACACGTTTGTTTTACCTTTGTGAGGCTTTTCCACACCAAAAAGCACGAAAGCTGTGACGAGTCGGGAGCGCAGGGACTCTGTGTGTACATCTGTGTGTGCATGTTCTCCTCTTGGCCTTTTGTCCCACTTGTAAAAAGTTTCCTGACATTTTTTTGCATACTTAAGCTGCGTTATTATTCTTCCATGGTGCCCCCTGACCTCACACACAGAGCTCTCCTCCTGCACGGCCGATTCACTATCATAGCATGGCAGCAAAGCAAATCAGGCACCGTGTTTGTCCACTCTTACACGTGTGGACACTCTACATACCTCACTGTCACGGTAGAGGACACTTTTTTCTCTAAACAGGTGTTTATTTGGTGTGTGTGTCTCCAGCCAATGGGATCGTTTCAAGTTCATCTGGTGCAGAGTTAAAGTGTTCTGCTAGTTTTCAATGACGTGTGCAGAGTGCAGCTTTTTTACGCCGTCCACCATGTGTCCATAACTACAATCACAACAACACCACAGCAGCAGCTGTAATCAAATCACTTTAGCTGTGCAAATATGAGGACCTGTTCTTTTCTCCAGCATCAACCTTTAGTGATTTGTTGGACTGACTCACCACAGATGCTGGTGGCTAAAGACCCAAAGTCTAAGCTCTTCCTGCTGTCAGCCTACACGCTCAGCCGGGTGATTTGATTTGTCCAAAGTGAAACACTAAATGGAAAGTTTAGTGCTTGGTTTGGATTTTGTGCTAATTTCATAATAAGTGATAGCCTTAGTTCATGAACTGGTGATAAAAACGTCATTTTCTTTGGAGACTCTCAGAAACTATTTTCTCAGCTTATTTGTACGAGCTGCTTATAACCAACTGTTTTCAGTAACAACACTTTGGCTACGTCCTCACGTACACGGGTGTTTTTGAAAACTGAGATTTTCCGTTTCCGTTTTTTTTTTAATCCCGTCCACACGTGCAGTTTTGGAAAAATATCTCCGTCCACATGTAAACGCTAAAAACAAAATGTTGGCCAATCAGAAGCCTGGGAGGGAACGGCTAAACAGGGTTTTGTACCCTCACAAAACCTGAAGTACTTCTGAAAAGTTTGTGTTTTTCTGGAAAAGCAGCTAATTTCGTGTTACTTTTCAAATGTTAATAACAAAAGACAGTATTTGGCTGTCTCAGGAACTTAGGAATAAATCAAATGCATACAGGGTACATACATTAAATTTTTTAAAAATTTAATTTATTTAAAACCGACGTTGTGAGAACGTCTGTGAAGTTCACTCTGACTCCAGTAACTGTGTGTATATGTGTGTAAAAACTGCCGATAGATTAACAGCAACAATATTTTCTCTTCTTCTATTGTAGAAATGAATCTCATGTAAACAATAACACACCTTTGACGTTACGTGAGTAAATCTCTGTTTTCCTCGTCCACACGTAAACGTAAAAACAGAGTTTTTAAAATCGCAGTTTTCAGTGATCGACAACGCCATGTACGTGTGGACGAAAGGCCCAAACGTAAAAGTGACACGTATGTATATTTGAAGAGGCAAACCATGACTTTTACTGTATCACTGTTTCAAAGACTGTACTCAGCTCTCAATAGCTGGGTTGTTTTTCCCAAATACTACATGAGATTACTGCAGTCACTGCTGTCAGTAGCTGGAGGAGCTGTGTTTTGCTTAAAAAGCAACACCTCAAAAGTCCAACCTGACAGTTGGAACAAAGTGCATCGACATCCAGAATCAACATTATTTAGACACTGCTGCTCTCTGTTCCCTCACTCTGTCTCAGCATGTGCTGAACTTTAGCATTACCCCATCTTCTCTGCACGTTATCCAGCCAACAAAGGATTATGGTTGTGCAAGGTGTGCGCACACAAATGTGTATACAAGCCGTGCACTCATGACAAATCAAGGAGGGGGTGGGAGGGAGGGGGCTTTGACATTCTTGGGATGTTAAAGGAAGGCTTAGCTCATCACAGCCAAATTAGAATGCATTTAGCTCATTAGGGAAGTGGAGCAGCAGTGAGAGAAAGAAGAGGACAAAGACGAGATGCTCCGTCCCTCTCGCCACATGACAAGTGGTCCTGTAGTCAAAATGAGGGGGTGAGATGCAATCCAAAACAAACTGCTGCAGCAAGCTGTGTGTGTGTGTCCCTGTCTCTGTGCCCTGTTAACAAATTAGAGGGATTACCAGAGGAGAGTGCCAGAGCATACCAGCTAATCCCACACACTGGCCCGCACCACTGCACCTGGGGAGCGCGCATGAAGCTGTGTGTGTGTGTGTGAGGAAGAAGCTGTCACCAATAGACTCTACACAAGGCTTCATCCTGCCCAAACACAGCCTCTGAAGCCTGTGGGGGGTGCGCCTAATCCTGGACACACTCATATGCACATGGCATGGAGGAGCACCTGATACCTGTCACTCTTTCAGCGTGTGGACTTTGTGTTTACAGTTGAAAGTAAGCCGGGACCTTACAGGAGCAAGGATGATCTGGCAAGTGGGAGGTGCACTTAGATACGTGGTTAACTGATAGAGTACAGATGTGGCACATAAAAGGTAAATCCACCCCAACTCTCCAGGACAACAGCTGATCCGTCCGTGTCTGTGCTGCTTCTGCTAAACGGAGAAACAAGAACAAACATGTTTGCATTACTTAAAAAAATGCCCAGCGCTCAGGATCGTGGAGAGTCTGGGTTTTGTCTGTGGAGGTGAAGTCATCGACATCTTGTCAGGTGAAGACTTGGTTTGGTTTCTGTAGCCACAATAAAGAAACGCTGCCACGAGCTTGATTCCACTAAGACGGCAGTCCAACACATTTTTGGAACCCCTCGCCATCTCCTCTATGTCTCCCTGTCACCTGTCCCGTCCAAATCCCTCCCCACCCATCCTCCACCTCCTCTTGCACACTGCCAAGTGGGAGTCTCCTGGAACACACAACACACACATATGCTTGCAGCTCCGTCCAAGACTATGATGTAGCGGCGCACCTCCTGTTTGAATAAGACATATTACAGCTTTGCCTGACACCAGCAAGAGAAGAATTTCTCTCTCTGTTGTTCTGGTGCCTTTCTCCCTCATTTCATCACAAACCAGGTTCATGACTTTAACACTGTTCCTCGTGATCAGCTTCACCTTTTCACCCACCACAGCGTGGTAATCTTTAGCAGCTATTTAAACGTCTTCTCCCCTAAAACAGACATATTTGACTTGACCAACTTAATCTGTGGACGCAGAAGCAGAAGTACAATAGGGGGTTAATGGTGGAGGAGTGTAGACTGGGCTTTGAATGTTTTGGTCAGACTCCACTTGTTTATACAGAAACAGCAGTGAGAAGTAGGAGCAGGAAGGAAAGTGGGGCAGGTCGAGAGCAGATCCAGACCAGAAGGGGGTTAGGGGAGGACATGGATGGAGGGATGATGAGACAGGTCTGTGCTGGAGGCCCTTATAAGGGCTACATGACTGGAGAGCTCCTGAAAGGCTGCGTTGTTAACGCTCAAGTATATACCTGCAGGCAGGGGGGCCCATTATATAATGTAGCAGAGTCATACTGATTCATAGCATGCAGTGATTTCAATTTCATCCACCAAGTGAGCACAGAGCCTTCCAGGATACACTTACACCTGCTGGTGGCATGCTCCGAGTGAAATCTTATAACGGAAAAAAGGCTAAAAGGCCAAAATGCGCGTAAGTGAGCTGAAACATAACAACTTTAGTTTGTGGCTGAGATGCCCCCGAGTGGTGACTGGGTGGATCGTAACAGTTTCACATGTCTGTATTCAAAGCACATGAAAACTAGTTTAACTGCAGCTTAGAAAATCTAACAATCACCACGTGACTTACACAGAACCAGTTACGACAGACAGTAAACTGGTCGGCCATCTGTGAACAGCTGACATGGTGTGACTGGTTGTTACCATCAACACTGGTTAAGTGCTAAAGTACAGCAGCTTGTTAGCTCAAGTGTTTTGTAGGAGGAATGCACGACAGCCAAACATGTATTTTAGTAGTTAGTCTTGTACCAAAGCCAGGCCGCATTTACTTTGTTTTTCGTTGCAGGTTAGCATGAAGAGAAGTTTGAACATCAGCTAACTTACAGAAGGAAAAGGAAACTGAGGAAAACTATCACTCAGTGACAAAGATCATCATTACCTTAGAAACTGAATGATTTCTCCTGCCATTCCCAACGCCCACTGACTTTAGCCCCACGTTAACAAACCTTTCATTCATACTAACTCAGACCCTGTTATTCATCCTTCAGTTGGAAGACGATGTGAATCCTGTAGGTGTATGTCTGCATCTATATGTGAGGTTTGTATCAAAGCCCGAGCAGCTGTTTTCTCTCTTACAGACACTATACAGGACAGAGAATCAGAAAACTGCGTGGTTAGAGTTGGTTGGTGTAAGCCATCCTCATTAGACTGAAGTACGGACCATTTCGTTCAAGGCTGCTGGTTCTGCTCTGCTGCGAGTGTTTTTGTGCATGTGAGGGCTTTATCTTGGTTTTGCTAGCACGATCGCATCAGGACTCACTCGGCACATTTCCCACGCCATTGAAGCTCCTCGTTGCAGCCAGTTTAGGAAGTCCACACAGGTTAAGGCCACCTGTCACACGTTATCCACTGACCACCCACAGCTGAAAAAATCCCTCAGACACTGCAGTTTTCGTCACTGGGGGTCAAATAGCATTTAGATGCCATAGTAGTGTGCTGTGGGGCAGGGGTAGCAAATGCATGGACAAGCCCTTTGACGATTAGACGGGGTGTGAGGGAACACCTGCCAAATTACAATGATCTCACATGCCTTTAATTTGCCAAACATTAAGTGGAGAAAAAGGGGGAATTTAAGGATCCTGCAGGATCACAAACACAGGAGTGCATATGAAGGTGATCCTAAAATTAACGATCCCAGTAACTCCGTGCACGAGAGAGATTTAAGTAACAAGGTGGGCTTTTATTTTGAAGTGCCAGTGCAGAAGGGCCAGAGAGAAACGCTGAAGAAAAGATCTGCCTGTTTCTCATCAGAGGGCTGCTGCCAGTTATTGGCCTACAGCCAGCATTGTTTACTTGGCCGGCCCCCTCAGCCTCGCTCTAAACACCAAATTATCCCAACAATTGGCAATTTTAGTCGAACCCACAGGTAAGAAAGGCCGCTCCTACGGGGGAGATGCTCACATGTGCTCTTGCTGCCTAAATAACAACAAATATTTATGAATGCATTACTCGCGTTCCTGTGAAACGGGACGCGGGCTGTTTTCTCCAAAGAAAAACTCCACGTTATTGATTTATTTACAGATTTATTTATTTTTTAAGGAGCATGAGAGATGGCAGCAGCCGAGATTCTCTCCTCCAGCCCTCTTTTTGTTATCTGTGATGTTGCTCAGAGAAATCAATAGAACAACTGTAGCTAGCAAGCTTTGTTTATCCTTTCCTCTAAGTGAATAATTCAGGGGTGTCAGCAGGGGTGAGGCAAAGCTTTGATACAAACGAAAGGGTTTGCTGTTTCTGGGAGGGGGAACTCTAACTCTCTCTTTGTCCCCCCAAAAGTCTGGAGGAGATGAGACACTGAGAGCAGCTAAAGGGTCCAAAGACTGCGAGAGACCACCGCTCTGATTCTGCAGCACTAGAACGTCCCTCACACAAAATAAGTGAGTGTGAGCACTGAAGGCTGAAACACTGGACGGTGTAAGAACAACACAACAAAGGAGAACGTGTTACTGTGGCAGAGGAGCTGCACTAACTGGTTTTAAGGGTTTTACAGGATTTTAAAAAACACAAAGGGAGAAAAGAAAACGCTCTAAAGCTTCTGTTGTGAACTTTCTTTGGCAGTTTTAAAGGAGTGATGCAAAAGTGATGCTAGAAGCTTGAGCTGGTTTATATTTGGGGAATTTTAGGCATACTGGTCAAACTGGCTGCAGCTGAGGAGGAAGAGCAGTTGGAAGGTTGTTGGTTTGATGCCTGCCCACATGACAAACGTCCTCTGTGGTTCATCCGTCAGTGTGAGTGAGTGAATGAAGCATGTTGTACAAAGGGCCAAACAGCCCGTTTAGCATTTTAGCCTCACAGCTCTTCTGTCTCTGTTTGGAAACACAAGTGCAAATTCATTTAAAGGAGTAGATCCAGGTTTAGGTCACCAGAAGATCTCAGCCTGAACCTCAAGCTGTAGTTGTAGCTTTTAAGAAATACTTCACCTATCCACAAATGCATTTTTCCATATTTCCAAAGTGTAGGTCAGGGTTACCCCCTAACCTCAGAGAGTTACAGGAAAATGCAGCAGCCACACAACAGAACAGCAGCTCTTTAGTTTCTGTCATAAAACACAGGAAAGGTTTAAATTGCTTGGATTATGTGTCCTACCTCCTCATGTAAAGCCAAGGCAGTAAGTATGTGAAACCGGAGAGATTTAAAGCCTTCTAAACAAGGGGATCATCATGTATTTGTCAGGCTATGTCACCCTCAGCTCTGCACACACACACACCTACATGCACACACAATGAGGCAGCAAACATTTCCAGCAAAGTGGCTAAACCTCAGCGTCCCACCTTCGCCACGGATGCACAAAAGTCCTCGCTCGCTTGTAATTGAGGTTTAAATCTTTTGCTAACATCCTTCCATCCCTCACTCTTCACCAAACATGGACTGCACCAACACAGGGCCCCTAATCCTTCCCAGTTTAACCAAGTGAGAAATTAGCTTTTGTTAAGTGGTGATTTGGCCAGTGTTAAATGCCGACAGGCTATTGTAGAGAAGAGGAGCGGTCATGAGTCTCCCTCAAACTCAGCAAAACACTTGGATAATCCCATCGTGTCCGTGCGGCTGGACTGGGAATGCTGCTGCCTGCTAGTGAGCAGTGACAGTGCTGGCAAATTATTTTTAGTCGAGAGCTACGCCTCTCCCTGTTTGGTGTAAAAAGGTTTGAAGCATCACTGGGCTGCTGTATATGTTACCTGTCTTTGAGGTGTTGTGTCTGCTTTGCAGCGTGCACATGCTTCCCCGATCCTCCAAAGCCCTCTTGTGCTACCATCCGACTTCACAAAATCAAATCTTGGATGCAGAGTTGCAGCAAAAACCAGCAGTGTCAACATGACACAGGTGGAGATTCAGATCCTCAAAGCTGGTGAGATAAAGTAGGTTGTTGTGGTGGTGCAGACAAGACAAAGCACGGTGCTGTCTGTGAGACACAGCAGAGACATCCCTTGGTCTCAGTCCGAGCAAAGTTGAGCAGTTAATTCAGAGAAGTCTGGGATTACGGGTGTTATGACAAAGCTGGGAGGCATATCCAAACACCAAATATGAATAATAATAAAGTTCTGTTAGACTAAACTGACGCTGGTCATAGGAAACTAGCTTGCTAGTTTCCTATGACCAGCGTCAGCCCAGATGACTCTGCACGTTTCAGGCAGGCATATGCTTTACAAATGCAAAAATGCGTCTTTGCTTCACCTTTGTTGCTGCAAATTAGATGCAAAAATCCAGTGTCTCATGCTAACGACAAGTTCTTTTATTTATTTCAGCCCAAGTGGAGTTTCCTGTACAAAGTGCGCTTGTGTGGAACACTTTCCAGATACCAGAAATAGAGCTTGACAAATAGGTGAGTGTGGAATTCTAGTGCTATTCTTTCTATTTTTACACTGCAGGGATGCACTTCCTCTCTACAAGTGCATGAATCCCAGCACACTTATCCCACTTTGCTGTATTTAAATTTTAATTACGGCTCCAGCATTGAAGTGATTCTCGTATATTTCAGGCTTGCAAAATTTGAAAGCATTGTCTGCATATTTCGATGTTGCAAAGGCTAAATATATTTTATGGTACTGAACACATAGCATTGAACATGCAAAGAAAACACAAGCATCCACGTGACATTAATATGTTTCACACTGCTGTGAACTCTTTATGAACCTGGCAGTTTTATCTGCGAGCCCTCTGCAGTGCGCCCTCGTGCACTCATGACTAAAGACTGGTCCTTTACCAGCACTGTGACAGTTTCTTAACACAGATCAGTCACAATGTTGGAAAATTACAGATAAATAATTGTGACCGGTGTCACTGAACCTTCCTACACTTCAACTTAACACAAAGTTGATACTGACAGCAAAATTACTGCTGCTGTAATAATACGATAATAATCGGCTGCGTTTGACACGACTACAGAGGTTATGTGTTTATAAAATTGCACACACACAGACACACACACACACAGACACACACACACACACACACATTGCAACGACAGAGAATACCACTGTATCCCTTCCTTGAGGGGTTCGGTGCTCAAATGTCATCAGTCAGTGAACGCACACGCACGTATAGCTTTGCGTCCCGTCATTGTCACCTCCACAAAGCCTTCCAGTCCACCTCCTTCTCTTTCTCGTCTCTCTATTCACGTCTCTTCACAGACTACCTGTCTGACAACAGCTCAGGCACACAACAGGAAACAAAATGATACCAAGTGCTTTATCGCCACCCGATCTGATCTGCCATTGTCAAAGAGGCCAACACGCCATAAGAGAGACTCTCCCATTAACTGAGGGCTTATTCACTGAGAAACCAAGACTTTGCACAGACGATCGGTTCTGTGTAAAGTGATCCTCACAGCTCTGACGACACGTGCAGTGACTGGTCAGCATGTCCTCACCTGTTACCTGCCACAGTTTTCACAGTAACCTCCTATATTTAAAAGTGAAGTACTGTTATTATGTGATAATATTATGAGTAACTGTATGGTTGTATGTCATTGTGAACATGGAATGAGAGCCCTCACTGTCCACTATAGGAGCATGACTGTGGCCTTCAGCCTTGTGTGAATTGATCTTGTGTCACTCGCACACTGTCAGAGCTGTGACGCACCAAGAGGACATTTCACATATTTGTGTTTTTCAGAAAGACCACACATGATTTCAGATTTCAGGACTTGTGCGCTCAATAAAAAACCTAAACAGTGTTTGACATGGAGACTCCTAAAAAGTCAAATCATTTTTAGTAAAGCATCCAGCCTGCGGGTCGACACTAACAGGGTCCGGCTTTAATTTGTTGTTGTGTTCGAAGGAATAATGGAAAACATAACGTTTCTCTTCTTGCAGTTTTGCTTGATTTTTGAAGCAGAACATGATGCTTACATTAAAAGCTCAATATGAAAAGCAAAGATGCAAAAAAAATAAATGAATGCCTGAAATGGAGCAGGACTATGAAGAAACTGTAACTGTGAGGTTTGTTGAACCTGAGCAGGTCTGTGGGGAATTCAAATAAGCCAAGAAAGCTTCTAAAATCAGCCTTCGTTCACTTATGAAGATGCTGCTTTACACAGCTGCATTTCTGCAGCTATGAAACAAGCCAAAGAAAAGAGCTGACATCACATCTGTGTCGTCGTTACAGCCTCCACAGACCCGGTCACCCAGGAAAGCTGAGGCCGTGCCGTGGCTTTATTACAGGTAGAGTTTTATCACAATTATATTTACAGATAAAATGAGAAACTGCAAATCAAATTACATCACATATAAAAAAGCATCAAGTCCTGATCAAACCCAGTACAGTCTGAGGAGTCTGCTGTTTGAAATGTAGAACCCAGAGTAAACAATAGACTCACAAATGGCTGCCTGCCAGGCTCTGTGTGTGTGTGTGTGTGTGTGTGTGTGTGTGTGTGTGTGTGTGTGTGTGTGTGTGTGTGTGTGTGTGTTGTACAGTAGTAGGAGAGGATTTTACTGGAAAGCTCTTTTCACTAAGATTAAAAAAAAGAAAAAAGTTATAAGCGGAAAGAGAAATGGTGCCCGAAAAGCAAACCGCACCAATCTGCCGTCTATTCTGCTTTGATAAAGCCCCAAACACAGCCGAACGCTCCACCTTCATCATCTCCACATCCCTTCAGCCTCACTTACACACAGATACAGAGCGCCTCCTCCACCAATCTCATCACAGGCGCCAGGACATCAATTTTTGCAAGTCGCCCAAAATTACCATGCATGAATGCAAAAAAGGCTGATCAGGAGTAATTAACATGGCTTCATATGCAAATTTTATTAATGCAGAACTACAAAGTCATTATGCAAATGAAGGTTTTGCCGAGCCTCTTGACAAATACTCCAGCCATCTCAGCCGGGATGGATGACAAGTCTGCTCGCTCGGTTTAGACTGCAGGGATGCCTGTGTGTTTAAGTCTAGTTAGCGGATTACCACTGGTTAGTGCTGGTGGCTACCTGTGTGTGTGTGTGTGTGTGTGTGTGTGTGTGTGTGTGTGTGTGTGTGTGTGTGTGTGTGTGTGTATAAACTGTGTGATTAGGGAAGTGGCTAATGGCTAGCAGCAGAGTAATGAACCTGAGATCCAGGGAATGGGGGGTGGGTGGGGGTATGAATATGCATGATGCATACTGGCTTTGATGATTAAAGAAAATTTTAATATTTAAATGAGTGCATGCAAAGTGATTAACAGCAGAGCGAGGCGACATGGCAAAACTCGCAAAAAGGGATTTTGAGCAGGCAGAGACGTACGAGGTGCTCCGTTAACGATAAATATGCTCTTTCTTCCTCCGTCTGCAGGTCTGTCCGTCTCACACAGTGTCCACCAGAGTTTCTTTACAAGAAGTGGATTTGATGCTTCAAAGAGAAACACGAGCAAGCTTCAGGTTCAGCAGGGCCCATGCAGGCTTCAGTTCCTTAAACGCGGTGAGTCCGGCTGCACGCTGCTTCATCTGGATTCTTATTGGTCTGTTGTCCAAAACGGGACAAATTCAGTGAGACTCAGAGCGCCGGCACGACTCGGTCATCGTTGGCTCTTTTAGTGTTTTCACGCTGCTTTCGTGTCCATTACGGCCACTTTGAGGTAGCAGCACTGTTTACACCCAACCAGCTGTCAGTCAAAATAAGGAAAATGTAATGTTTAAAAAGGATTTTAACATCATTCACGATGATACTAACGTTTGAATATGACGAGCATCCCCACACTACAGCATGTTCACTGCACAGCTTTGAATCCCACTGAGACCCATAATGATGTCACTCAGAGCTTGTTGGATAGCATGAATTGTGGGTGTTTGGAGGGTTTTAGCACCGTATGAGTTCCCTGTTAGCATGCAGCATCCAAAGGTCAGTGAGCTATGAGTACGGCTAGCTGCTTGACAGTCGCATTGGTTTGTCTATTAATGTTAAACAGAGTGTGTTGTTTGACGTGTGTGTGCCAGTGTTGATGCTATTTCCAAATTTATGCAGGGACAAAAAAAATATGAAGAAGTTTATCATGAAACTTCCACCCGTCTTGTGTGGATGTTTCAGGGTGGAAGCTTTAAGTGAAACTGACTGTTGTGTGACCCGTCCACAGCGGACCTCCTCACCCACTCACACTCACAGCCCGGCTACAATCTTCTATCATGGAAATGAGTCATAATCAGTGATGGCCGGCACTGTGTGACTCATTAAACGCACTTTCTTTACTTCTTCAGTTGTGTGATTCCACACCTCTCTGAGCCTATTAGAGATGCATCAGGCCTGTGCGATGTGAAAACAGCCACATTTACGTACACAAACCCGAACTAGCCAAAGCACACACACACACACACACACACAGTGGGCAGGAGAGGCAGAACGAGAGTGAGGGAGAGAGCGAGCAGCACAAACCAGAGTGATTACCACTTCAAAAAGGCCGTCGCTCCATCCGAGAGGCCTCCCAGCTTTATTGAAACAATGTGAAAAAACAAGAGCAGCAGGGACCGCAATGCCTCTAAAGTACAGGCTGCTATATCAAACACACACACACACACACACACACACACACACACACACACACTGCACCGTGGCTCTTTGTTAAGTCTTTGTACAGTTTCATTTGGAAGATAAATAAGCATATGGTAAATATTTTAGGGACATGCCACTGTGCTCAGTCATTATTTATTGAAGATGTGTGTGTGTGTGTGTGTGTGTGTGTGTGTGTGTGTGTGTGTGTGTGTCCATGTGAAGAATATTTATATGAGATTCAAACACAGACAAACACTCCTAAAATGTGTTTTTTCAATATGTGAAAAATTGCACATCCCCATTGGAAACAAAGTGCATTAATTATTCTGTTTTCTTAATCTGTGTGTGTGTGTGTGTGTGTGTGTGTGTGTGTGTGTGTGTGTGTGTGTGTGTGTGTGTGTGTGTGTGTCCACTCCAACTGGACTTGGTTAAATGTCTGAATTAAGCTCGAGCTAACGAGGCTTCCGGCCCGGCGCTGTCGGGTGCTAAACACTCGTCAGTGATAAGTGTACGCAGCATGGCGGCTGAGCGCCTCATAGTAAAAATGACTTCTGTCAGTGCAGCACCTCTGTGAAGCCGCCAAGAGACCTCACGCCTAGTCACCTGGGAAAGCCTGGAGGGCTTTGGACGTCAGGGTTGCAAGTTAAAATCCTAAAGCCTCCTGCAAGCCGAGGTATCCTGTCAGCGTGCACCTGCTTACACAGCGCTGACAAAAGGTTGGTTCAGCTGTTCGAATGCATCTCTGCTGACGTACGAAAACTCGGCCCGGTTAGTTATCTAATGCCTTTGTTAGAACGCTGGGCTTATTGTGGTTTGGGGTGTTTGTGCTTGATGTTTTTGAATATTCACTCCTTGTGAGGAAGGTTTAGATGATGCTTCCTCCGAGCTGTGTCTGTTTGTCTGTCTGGAAGGAAGCCGTGTGTGACGAGAGCAGAGAGAGCAAAAAGTACGCTTTCAAATTTCTCTGCATGATGGTTTTACGTCACCATCACAGCACATCCAGTCTTTAACTGCAAGGCATGATGGTGATTCTCCTCATGGTTATAAAATCAGACAGGATGAAGCTTCAGGCTGAAGTAACGTAGAAATCTACATGAACTCAAAAATGAGAGAAGATTTGTGTCATTTAAGCAAAAACAAAAACGATTTTTTTTTATTCTTTAAATCGGAGGAACGGCTTTTTTCTAAGTCTGAGTGAGTTTCAGCTACAGACAGAGGAGAGATGGGTGTGACCGGAAAACTCTTATTCATTCACATCGTGGTAAAAACCAACTGCACGTTTTCCTTTTGATCAGCCTTTCCAAACTGAATCAGGAGGTTTTTAAACAGGGCTTCTTGTGGGGAAAAAACAATAGCTGAAACAGAACAACACTGTGTATACAAACTAAAGCCGCTGTTCGTAATCCTTCAGCACAATAGCAGCGACGTGTTTCACAGCCTGAATGGAAAAGCTAGGTGCTCTGTTATTTCTCTGCTACCTGACAGACGGAGAGAGGAAAAGGAAAAACCCAGCAGCTCTCGCACAGCACAAACACTTCTTCTAATTTAGGGGTTAAAAGAAACTTGGCATGATGCTCATACACGTGTGCACACGTGTGCGTGTTCCATTTCACATGGAGGACAAATGAAAGTGTAAAAGCTTAACAATAAACGAGTAGTTTGACCTGCTGGGAGCCAATTACAAAGAAGTGTCGTCCGTCATGTCCCCGATCGCTTTCCCCATCTCTCTCGCCTCCCTCCCTGTGCTTCTGTCCCTCCCTCTTTCACCAGGTAATGAAAGGTGCTAAAAACATACGCTGAAGAAAAAGCCGCCCTGAGTTACAAAGAGAAAATTCCACCTGCCGCATTTCAATCCCCCAGTAATGACGAGAGGGGCTGAGAGCGCGCTCTCCAAATTAAACTCCAGCTTGATTAATAAATTGTTCTGTCTCCTGCTCGTGTTAATAAGGTGCTCGTTGGACATATTTCATGTGGAAACACCGTGGGTAATTTTCAAACATAAAATGTTATTGGAGCAATATAGTTTACAGTTGCTGCAGTGCACGTCCAATTGAGTCGCTAATACGTTTTTGCTTTTAATGTGAAAATTATTGCAGTTTCTGCTATAAAAAATATTGTGCAATTATATTTTCCAGTCTTCCAACGCAGCGCACGTGGGGTTGATTTCATGGGAGGATGGCAGTTCGATACATTGCACACATTTAAACACAGGGTGGATATATATTTATGCACATAAATGTAATAATGCCGAGCCATGGCCAGTGCCACTCAATTAGCAGACATGCCTGAGCACAGCTCTGCACACGCTCGGGGACTGCGCTCCAGCTTTTTGCACCCCACAATTCAGACAGTTGCATTAAATGCAAAGCTGGAGCGTCGCTCCACGAGCTTCACGAGTGCAGGCAGCTGTGCTGTCCACAGCAGCAATGCACAGCTGCCCGGCAGAGCTGTAACAGCCTGGTAAAATATTGATGAAGTTCAGGCCCAGACACAGTGTTTACAATGCAGGCGAAACCGCCGTCCCGCTCACTGAGAGGCTCACCTGTGAGCCTCCTCACCTGACTTTAGGCCAACACATTCATTCATGTTTCCATCCAAATGTCATAACCGTGTTACACATACATGACGTGATGTCAGTGGCGTTATAGCAAACAGCCCAACCCTGTGTGATAGTGACACGTCCTCTGACATCGTTCATGTGCTGATGTCTAATCTACCACTTGTGACGACATTTCTTAATCAAGTTCATTTCAAAATAAAAATAAAATAAAATCATTTCCAAGCTTTCAGAGCTGTTTCAGTCAGGTGAGCCGGCACTAAAACCTCCCTAAACGTTGCATTTGTATTTGTCTTCTGTTTTAGCTCCGTTCATGAAGCGTTTAAGCTGATTCCACTAATCAGCTCGCTTCATATGTAGGTCTACATATAGGTGGTGAGATTATTGAGGAATGTGTAGGTTCACAGGAAATCAGTCTTTCATTATTTATTCATTCTGAATAATGCATGAAGACAGTAGCGATGCTAACCATGCTGCCTGTGCTAACAGACTGTTGGTCTGCAGGCCGAGCCTGCGATCCTCAAACTGACCTCTAGAAGAGCACGACAGGGTTATTGTCACAGGCTTCTTTACGAGTGTCTTGACTGGTTTGAGCGATAACTGCTGGTCCCACACACACACACACACACAGATGCTAAACTGCCTCTTTACTTCGCTGAATGGGGATGAAACTAGCCTCGTTTTAATCCCTCTTCCTGTCTTTTCCCACTTTTTCTTCTCCTCTCGTGCTGTTTTTTTCTGCCTGTGCTTATTTGAATTTTAATGAGCTTTTCACCTTTTTAAGCAGATGGCTTAGACTGGATTTCTCCATGAAAGTCGGGGTGAGTCTCTCTGTCATGTTTTGCTCAATTTGTTTCAACCGAGTCCTTGAGGGGGTTTAGAGATTTGCCTCCCTAATTTGCCTGTCTCACCCCTCTTCCTCGTCTGTCCCTCTGCTGTCCATGTCCTCTAATAAAATGAACGCCTCTCTTCCTCTGCTGAACGAGAGGACGCCATCACACAAACTAAAACAGGGATATATTTAGACTGATGAAAAAACTGCTGGTTTGTTACTACCTAAAGGTTTTTCTTTGGAATTAAATAGTTCAGCATTTCGGGAAAACTAATCATTACCTATAACACATCTGGATAACAATGACAGTTTATTCCAGGTTCTGGCAGGCCACAAACTCAAGCTTATCCCAGCAGCTGATTTCAGTGCCAGACCACATCAGCTGATAAATGAAAAGCTGTTGTCAGAGGGGCCTCGTGTCCATGTGTGTGCATTGTGAACACGAGCTGATTCAGATGAAATGAGCTTGAACTTTCTGAGTCGGAGGGACCAGCCTGGGACGAACCTGCTCACACCTCCAAAGGTCACAGATGCTACATATGCGACAAAGAAGAAGCAAAAGTTGTGGTTGGTTTTTGTGGGAGGATTTGAGCTTTTCCCCTTTCTTAAAGAAACCAAACCTCAACCTGAATCTGGCAACATGCTGACGAGTCTGCACAGCAACGTTGTTCAGCAGAAAGTGAACATACGGTGCTCTCAAAAATGCTCCATTCCTGATGGTTTCTCTTTTTGCACATTAGTTTCACTTAAATTCTGTTTAAATCATCCAAAAATGTTCATGTTAGCCAAAGAAAACCTGAGTTTTTAAACTGTGCTTTCAATTATTCATGAAAATGATCTATTTACACCTACCTGGCCTGCCCTTATGTGAAAAAGCAACAAACGCAGCTGAAGCTGAACTGACTTCATGAATTTAATTACACATAAAAGTGACATTTGTGTATTTGTGCTCAGAAAGAAGAGGCTTTAGTGTGTTTCCCTGCGTACGTCACGTCTACCTGATAGCATGTTTTCCTGCTTCGGGCAAATTCCTTTGGTTGGTGTCTTCTCTCTTCTCTCACCTCGTTCCCCTCTTCCTCCCACCTCTTCCTCCTCTGGTGTCACCTGGATGCCGACCTCTACTGGCTCCAACACCTTTCTTAGCTCCACCCTCTGCGCGTAGTGATGAAGGCTCTGCAGAGTTGGACTGTCTCCTTGTCCTCCTCCTCCTCGGTCGTTCATCTTGTCATAACAGCCGTTGGCCAGCAGCGGTGTTTGGCACTGCTTCTTCTTGTGCTCAATGAAGAGGAGTATGTCGCCCAACGGGAAAGTCATCTGGCACTGGCCGCAAGTGAGCAGGTCGTGGTCAGAGTGGAGGCCAGGCGGCAGCGTGTGAGCCAAGCTGGGGTCCAAAGGATGGGGACGTAGGCCAAGTGGATTGGAGGGCAGGGTGAGTGGGTTGGAGGGTAGGGATTCGGAGAGCAAAGCGCCATCTGGATGCTCCACCTCCGCTGCACGAGAAACAAAACAGAGGAGACACGTCAGAGTTAACCTGGGTGTATGTTCGCTCATCGCCTGCTGAAATCTATACATGACGCAAACGTGTAATTAGGTTACCACGTGTCTGAGCGACACACTTAAAGAGCTGCTCGTACAGCGCTGCGGTGACGACAACACAGAACGATCAGAGTCGTGACCAACGACCTGTTAGACCAGGCGGCACTCACTTAACATAAGGCTTAATGTGTGGTGGCTCCGACACAACAGTGCAGCTTCATACGTGTGCAGTCACGCCTCCATCACGCTTCGAAGCTTTTTCAAGACATCTAAAAGTCCAAGAAGGTGAATTTTCAGCCACCATCTCAAACACACCACAAACTATATATTTTAGAATTGTTCAATCTCAAACACAAAGTACACAATATACACCGCATACTGCTGCAGTGCACACACACTTTTATTTAGCCTCGCACCTGTGAGGAAGGAAGGAAAATGGGAATTCAGCAAAATTGTAAGTGAGAAGCTCTACACTAACTAGATCGAACCCCGGGTTGTGTCCACGTCTTTGCATGTATGAGAGTTCAGTTGAAACTCGTCATTTCTGAGAATGTGCTTGTTTAGTATGTGGTTATGACCCAAAGTGGGTCGCCGTACACGTTAGGAGTTATTACATGGTCTCAATTAAGACACACGTATTAGTCGTAAGCAGGGTTTTTTCAGTGTTTGTGAGTGAGCAGATGGGCTTTGGGCAGGGTTCTGAACGTTGCTGTGAAACAGCAGTAGGACAGCACATGTGTGGTGTTTGCAGAGGCCAACAGCTTCACCAGCGAGCGAGCTTTGTAAGTGAGGGCTGTCTCCAAAAGGAGCGAGAAGGTCTGAACGAGGCTGGAGGAACAACTGACCCTCTGAGGTAAAACGGGAATGCTGACGATGACGAAGAGCAAACGCATCACCATCACCTCTCTCTGTCTCTAATACAAGATGATGGATTAGCAGCAGGCTGGCCGTTTGTCTCAGCCTCCACATTAGAAATGCAAACAGATTTGGGATGTCAAACGTGGATGAAGGCTCCAGATGGAACACCCCACCCCTCTACGCCACCGTATACCTGTTTTAGGTCTGCTGTTAAACATTCAAAGACCATATTGTACTTGTATCGCATACAACACAGTACAAACATTCATCTGCACTGCAGTGTATGTGCTGCACTCATTATATGTTAGAGGATATCAGTCTGTGTGTGTGTGCGTGTGTGTGTGTGTGTGTGCGTGTGTGTGTGTGCGTGTGTGTGTGTGTGTGTGTGTGTGTGTGCGTGTGTGTGTGTGTGTGTGTGTGTGTGCGTGTGTGTGTGTGCGTGTGTGTGTGTGTGTGTGTGTGTGTGTGTGTGTGTGCGTGTGTGTGTGTGCGTGTGTGTGTGTGCGTGTGTGTGTGTGCGTGTGGCCTGCAGGCTGCAGCCATCTGTCCTGTACAGTGGTAGCATGTTTCCCAGTACTAAACATTAGAGAGAATAAAACCAGTGAGCTGACCTGGAACAAATCCAATCTACATGTACGGTGACCCCCCCCCCCCCACCACCACCACCAATGCAAATCTCACCTCACATTAGAATTATGACTGATAGGGTTTTTTAAAGAGCTGGTCTAAAGTCTGCATCAGTTTAACGAGGCTTGGGTGAGTCGGGTAAGAGCGATACGTAGATATGACAGGCAGCATATCAATACTATAACATAGCAGAAGGTTTGACCAGAGAGTTTTGTGTTAGCTGTGCGCTGAATAGATGAATTTATTTCATTGTTCTTCTGCTAAATGTCAGCTGTGCGTTAACAAGACCCTAACCTACACAAATCACCAGCGACCCGACGGATCTGAAGAAGGATTTGGGAATTCGGTGTTTGTAGGTTCTCTTAGTTTTGAATTCAGAGCAAATGTTTTCCCTCAGCAGGTGATCATCTCTGGGGTTGGTTCCCTCCGTCTCACCACCTTTCACCACACGTGTGCTGTAAATCCATGGAAATCTCTCACACGTATCCTTCACACAAACGGGAGCACATTGCTGGCCACATGCCCATCAAATATTTGTTTCCGCCTCTCCTCGAGAGCTGTTTTCATGATTTTACTTTTATCTGCCGCCACACTTAGGCTGATGGGAAAAGCACCAAAATTGCTCCCAGAACCAGAAAGATTCTGCCAGTTGAGACCAGTGATAATGGTGTGTGCGCGCGGGTCTCGACTTAAATGATGAAAACTCGACTTGGCTTCTGTGTTTTTTACCATTACCGCGTACACACACACACACTCTCTCTCTCTTAAATCAAGATATAATGTTTGTGGCTGAGACTGCACATCACACTCACACAGAGTAACACACTCCCTCACGGCACGCACTCAAAGCTGACGGCGGCTCGCTTACACGTCGACTGATAAACTGTTTATTTACCCGCACCGTCACTGTGTACTGTTACACACGTGTACACGCTGCTGCACGCACACTTTATTTATCTAAAATTATGAGCTTTTTATTGTTTTGCAAGAACGACTTTTCTTTGCGAAGAGCCGAGGCTGGTCCTGGACGTGACTCGTACGTGACGGACCGTAGATGTCGGTGATAGCAGACGAGTGAAGACTCAAAGTGATGAAAATAATCTGCCACCGCAGAGACTGTCAACATTAAGATGTGCCCTCAGAACACTTTCGTCTAAACAGGAAGTGGCTTTCCGTACAAAGTCAGTGTTGAGATACAGTTTTTAAAACTTCACAGTCGCGTTTGGGACGTATATTTATTGTACGTGGCGACTAAAAGTTGTTTCATTTATTTGTAGATAATCCAGCTTCTTGTTCTTTTTATAAAAAATACATTTTCAACATTTATTGCAACATTTTAAACTCGATACTTCTGCTGTAAACATGTCGCTTTGTTTGCAGGTGTTAAAGGAAGCAACCGGTATCACGTCCCCCCCGGTTTCAATCTTCACTCACTTCCTGTCACCTCTCTTCTTCTACCTATGAGACTGAAAATGCCTCAGAAATGTTTGGCTTTAGTTTCCTTTTAGCTGAAACTTCAAAGAATCATTTTCAGTGTTTAGGCGATTAAAATATGCGAGGACGCAGTTTTACTCACAACCTGTTTTCAAAGTCAGTCGAGTTTGAAATAAACATCAATTTAAGGTAATTCAAAGTAACTCCTGTGTGCTGGGTGAGGTTTGGGTGACCATGTCGAGCCAATCAGGAGCGCGCTGCTGCCAAACGCACAAAGGATTGTAATGGTGTATTTGAGTCCACCGCCACAGCAGCGACAGCGAGTTACAGAGAGATGCGAGCAGAGCCACCTGCCCAGGAGGTGCTGCAGCGGAAAACAAGTGCTACTCACAAACACGCAGAGCAGCTGTGTCACTGGCTCATCTGCCGAAGAGCATAACTGAGTGTGAGGTGGACTTCAACATCCAGCTTTCACCTCTGTCAGGTGAAGACAGTGACTAATGCTTTTTGTTTGTTTGTTTAATTCTTTTTTTTTGCAACATGCAAAAAAGGCTCATTTTCAGAATCAGCACATGCAGTCATTTTAATACTACAATTATTCTTTTACTCATTTAAATTTAAATGTTCCAAATAGACCAAAATACACAGAAATAAAAACAATCAAATAAACTTATATTTGCAGATTTCTAATGAAAAACGAAATATTATGAAATGTGTTTTAAAACAAAGTGCACGTTTGTCTGCAGAGCAAGAACACACAGGACAAAAATACATGCAGAAATATTTACACACAGGAATTTACTACAACTTTAAAATGTGGCTCCAGTCATACGCAATGACACACACAGACACACACACACACACACACATGAAATGTGTCAGTCACTCATTGCTGTGAATCGACATGTATGCTCTAAATAAGAAGTGCCACAGAGAGGCAGACAGTCGAGTGTGCAGCTGTTGACAGTTAAGAGAGGTGAATGTGGTCTTTCAGCGCTGATGTCATCTGATTAACACGCACACACACACACACACACACACACACACACACACACACACACACACTCAGAGCACATTTCCACTTCTCTCATTGGCAGAGCACTGTGGCTCTGACAGCCTGAGAGCTCCCCCTAGCAGGAAGAGGCGCAGAAACAGAGAGAAGACAGACAGCTTACAAAGGTATGCAGGATATGTTGGAGTGTGTGTGTGTGTGTGTGTGTGTGTGTGTGTGTGTGTGTGTGTGTGTGTGTGTGTGTGTGTTATGTAGTGGTGTGAAACTGCGTGCACGTTAAATGAGTTCAGGCATGCTTTGGGGCAAACTTGCTGCATTCATCCGCTCACACACTCCACCTTTAAGGTTACATTTATATTTGTTCACATAAATGTTTAAATGTTTTCTAATTTCCAGCAACAATAAAAAGCTCTTAAATCATAATTTACAGGGAAGGAAAATTGTGGGAAATTTAAGGAAACACACATTTTATTTTTAACCACTAAAAAATGTGGTTGATGGTTTAAAACCCGGCAGCTGCGTAAATTACGTCTCTTTAGAAAAAACACACCACATCACCACGGACATTATTTATGTCAGTTTACAGTCGCCGTGGAAATAACATGATGAAATGTTTTTTTTGTTTGTTGTTGTTGTTTACCCTTTAAGTCGGGAGACGTTTCTGAAAATAATGAGCATTAAACTATTTGGATTTTCATTACGTATCGTTCACAAACGTGACCCTGAATGAGCCACAGTGAAGCAGTGCATTTTCATTTGTGCTATTTGAACCACACCTCACCCAGAGAACGCTTAAAAGAAGGAGATGTTGACTTCTTTCTTCCCCTCTCTCTAACAAAGACATAGCCCCAGCAGGGTGCGTGGCTATTTGACAAGCCGAAAGGAAACATGCATCTCAAGTGGGCAAGTGCAATTTACACACAGCCCTCTGTGTGTGTGTGTGTGTGTGTGTGTGTGTGTGTGTGTGTGTGTGTGTGTGTGTGTGTGTGTGTGTGTGTGTGAGAGACTACAATGGCAGCTCTCGTCCTGTTTGTGTCTTTTCATGCTTAAATCAGCCTCTCAGAGCAAAGCCAGGCTTATTTGGAGTGAATGAGAAGCAGGAGGCACCTTCAGGTGTAAACTGTCTGCTGCTGCTACAAGAAAAAAAAATGCCCCCAAATCTGTGAGACAAACACAACAATATAAAGTCCTACTGATGAAGCTCCTGCCCCTGAGGGAATAGTTGCACCAAATTCCGCTCTGGGTGGCTTCTTGTTTGATTTTACTGTTATAGGGAAGCGCTGGGTTTGGTGCATATTTAGTGTAGATGTAGACGATAAACATGCAAGTGGTTCTTCCGTGTTCAGTGAGGGCAATGATCAGCTGATCAGCTCCAAACTGTGATCGCTTGTTGATTTAATCAACTGGAAAAAGGAAAGAATTTTTAAAACTGTGTGAATGATCTGCGATCAGAATCAGGAAGATTTGCAGGAAACTGGGAGCGTCGGAATGCACTTTGTGACGCCAAAGTGCACAAAATCTACCTCGGTGTTCCTGGCTCTTCCTGCATATATACTAAGAAGCAACTCTTCTTCTAAAGTGCACAGCTATTGTGTTGTGGTGTGTGTCGTGTTGCAAAATCCAAATTATAAATCCACGGCACGGAGAGCCAGGTCAGAGGGATTTTATCACCTGACAGCTCCGGAAGAATTCTTTGAAAATTTTGGCACGAGTGGAGGATTCACTCACGTGTGTTCATATGCATATGTGTGTGTGTCTGTTGACGTCTACGCTCACATAAATAAATGCATGTGTGTGTGTAAATCATAAATTACAGGATGTGCAGAAGCATGTTTCGTTGCTCATTTATTAACCTCCACCTTCATATTTCTTGTCTATCCGTCTGCTCTGAGCAGCAAAGGCTGATATCACAATGAGCTCCATTAGAAACTGGGCCTGCACCAGTGCTACCTCTGTCTGCTGCTAATGTGAGGGCACATTTTTAATCTAACTCAGTGACTTCAGGTGTTGGTCTCTGTTTGGGCCGACACCACGATGGCCTCGCAGCAAACAGATGCCTGTGTGGCCTCAAACCCCTGCATGCACTCAGGCTGAGAGCTAAATGTAAATAAACACACTGAGGTGAACACTGATACACTGTAGTGTAAGTTGATCTGATCTGGCAGCCTTCACACAAGAGAAGTCTCCCCAAATAACCTGCAGCCGGAGCACAGAGGTGAGTAAAGTACCAAACATGCAGATCGTAAAAAATAAAAAGAAATAAAACCACTGTGAAGATTTACTGTTGGTCTTCGTTTAAGTCCATCAACAAAACTGATCTGAGGCCAGAAAATATTATTTGACGCTGAGAAGTTTAGTGGCAAAGTGATCCTGTCATTGGAAATTAATTTGAGTAATTAAGACGTTAAATGTGTCGCATAAGTTTGTTTAAAAATAAATCAATAATAAGCTAAGAGGTGTTGGAAATTAACCTTCTGTGGAATTATCTCCGAGACGCCGTCACTCACTGTGTTCCGCTTTAACGCGCCGTGAGGGAAACCCTGAAACCCTTTTTCTTTCTTTCTTTTTTGCAGACCGATTAAATAATCCAAACCTGGCATTAATATTACAGCCACGGGAGGAATGAGCTTTGCATGCGTGCGGCAGAAAACAGCATGAGAGCGATGGGCCAATTAAACAGACGAACAGGACGGACTGGAAACTATAACGTGCAAAATTCAGAAGACGGCGATAAAAGAAAAGAGACGTGAAACGGAGCCGCTTTAAAATGTGCGCGAGGAAATAAAATTACGATTTTTTTTTTTGACAACCCTGTTTGTTGAAAACGTGTAAAGTTCTCCGACGCTTCAGCGTGAAGGATCCACGCTGTCTTCATGAAAAAGAAATTAGCAGAATTAGCTCGAACGCATTTTTTCTAACATGAGGTGCGTTGTTTGTTTTTTTAACCTTTGTTTAATGTGTTCCGGGGAGCGCGTGAAGCTGAAAAACATTACAAATAAAGTGTAATTATCCGCGCAGTGATCACGCTGCTCGCCCCTCGTTTCAAACAAGAGGTGGAAGAATAAAGTTTGAAAAAAGTACAATTTCTCCACGAGCGATTTTTACAGTAAAAGTCCGACGCGGCTGTGGACGTTTTTTTACTCTAAATTCACTGTAATTATTTATAGAGAGTAAAAATCAAATAAACGCAAAATAAAGCGTTTATCTGATTTTGTCCGTAAACTGGGAGAGAGGAGAGGATGGCCTCGGGGAAGCAAACTTTCTGTTCCAGCTCTGAAAATATTCATTTTATCACCTGGAAAAAGTACTTCAATAAATCAGCTCCTCTGCACAGTCACGCGTGAAAAACTGAACGTGTCAACACTTACGCGTTATTTCTCTCTGGGACAGGTGCTGCGGATTCCCCTGCTTGCGTCGGGACATCGCCCTGGCATTTACACTGGCATCGCCCGGAGAGCGGCGCTGGAAGGGTCGGCTCTCCTTCTCCTCCTCCTCTTCCCGCTCCGGCTCCTATAACCGACCAATCCGCCCACAAACAGCCTGCTTGTCGGCCCCCCGAGCTGACCACTAGACGCTGGGCCGAATCTCGCCCTGGAGGTGATCTCTTCAGCGGGCAGTGGCTCCTGCGTTCCGCGGTGGCCGGCCGTGGCGCAGCGCCGGGCGCTCGTGCGGAGTTTGGTGCCAATGTGTCTGTGCGCCTCCTTTCTTCGATCTGAGGTGAGGGAGGGGGTCGCTGTTCTCTCCGTCGCTTTTACACCATCTGTCAGCGGCGAGCCGAGAGAGGAGCGGAGAGTGAAGGATGGAGAGACGGAAGGGGGCGAGAGGTCACCTCCTGATGGTCAGTGTCTACCTGTGTCCACTATCCGGCCACGCCGGACACTGCCCGCTCCTGCGCGGTGGAGTGCGTAAAAAAGGAATCCAGTTTTCTTCCCGGCACTTCTCGAAATGTGGCCAAGTGGCTGGCACTTCTACTGCACTGACAGCAGCGGCCGGGCGGGTGAGACTTTAACTGTTCGAGTCAAAGCGAAGCCACTGTGTTTGCTCTCTGTGAGTCCCGCATCCCCTGGACTGTGCGTGCGGCTCTGAGCGGCTCTGTGTGGCTCTCTGGCTTCTACGATGGGAGAAAACTCAAGTTCAAGTGCGGACGTGACGTTCAGTCTGCGGTGAGAAGGGAAAGTGGAGACTGAAGAGCACTGGGGGCGACTAGTGGTAGCTTTCACACACACACACACACACACACACACACACACACACACACACACACGGGTCTGTGGTGCGCACGGCAGCAGTGGTCAGAGTCGCTCAGGTAATCTCCGCCAATAAAGCCTCACTGCCGCATTTATTTCTGTTAAAGAGTGACCCGAGGGGCTTCCGTGCCGGCTGTCCACATGATGCTGGACTCTTTGCGCTCACATTTAAAATCCACGCACTTCCATAATGTCTCAACGTTACGCTACTTCACTTTGTCGGATCCACTTGTCCTAAATTCACATTTTTATTTGACCAAATTTGGTGACAAGTGCATAAGGTGACTTTTACCGCATCAGAGGCCTTCCTGCTAACTGTACAGCTCTTCTCTCCTTTCAACGTGCACGTGTGCAAAAACAAAAGTACTCCTTAAATATTTTCTGATGCGCACCCTTCCTCAGCAGACCGCCTGAAATGTCATTTCACATTTATTTCACTCCGACTTGGAGTCAGATCAGTGCGTCGCTGTGGCCTAAATTTACCCACAAACGTATCGATCACACGCACATGTTTGACGCGTTTTTCATTCACATCCAAATTAGTTAATAATAACCCGCGTGGGTAGCTTCTAGTTTGTAAATACACGCCTCATTCTGTCGGAACTGTTTGATGGCATTACAGCATTAATCAGTTATGTAAGCGATATGAACGTGGGGATTTAATTCAGGCGCTCAGAACGAGACTTTCAAAAATTGGGCAGGTTTGTGACCTCACGGTGACTTCAGTGCCAAACTGGAGGAAAGAAACAATGATGGTGAGGATTTAAGAGGATTTCAAGTGAACAATAGTTTGATGTCATTTGATAATTTAGAGAAGAATTTATAGAAACTGATTATTATCTTGTTGTTGTTATTTAAAAAAATACAGTTAGATGAAAAGTGTGTGTGTGTGTGTGTGTTTTAGTTTCCAGGCTGATGACAGATAAACGGTTTGCTGCAGCACCCACTGTTAAACAGAGGGGTAGGCTGTGATTTCCACACGTCGTCGGTGGGAGAGGATACGAGGATACGAAAAGAGGAACAAGTAAAATTTGGAGAAACCTGGAGGTGAATGTGTGTAAACGGTGTCAGTCTTCCTGAGGAAACACCACCTGACAAAAACTATCAGTGTTATTATTATTGTTGTAGTTTTAAAGCTGAGGCCATTCAGCTGAGAATCCTTCATCCTGCAAACACATCCCCCCAACTTGGGTCTCAGTCTCTCCTAAGCCTCACAGTAGGAATGGTCGTGGCGAAGGCCTCGGGGTTCCTTTTATTCCTCCCTCCTCGCCTGTAGCCTGTAGCTTGTTCCCGGGCCAGGTGTTGTCAGTACCACATATTTCAGCGAGAATGCCTCTCCCCATCTATTTGGACTTTTTCCCTCGTCTGTCCCTCTTCTTCTCTTTCTCAAATATATCTTCACGGGGCTCATCTCGACTGCGGCTCGGGCTGTCTCCCAACCAGCCTCTGCTTATTTCACCAGTATACTGTAGGAGGACATAAACAGATTTCCCATGCTCATTTACGAGAAAAAGAAGAAGATGGCAGGTTTGTCCAAATGTCTTTGTCGCACACACAACAGAACACCCACTTTCATTTGGGAGGGATACGTGCAGCACTTTGTCACAATAACAGGCGACAGAGAGCATTATGTTGAAATGTAAATCATTGTCAGTTTTAAGGCACCACTCGGTGCCAGCGCCTTTTTTTTTTTTTTTAAATGAAGATGTGTGCTTAAAGCTGCTTTAAGCACCTCGTACATGTAGGAGCAGAAAAGAAGAAGACGCCGTCTGCATTGTTGCTCAAATTCAGTCCACACGTGCACACAAACTTCAGAGATGCCTTTGGTTCTCAGGTTTCTGCTCGGAAAAGCCTGCGAGTAATAAATCTGCTCTAATTGCAGGTTTAAGAAGCCGTGTTGACTTTTTAGGCCATTTTTTGTCATCATCAAAAGCAGTGAAATACTCACTGTTTTGGAATCATGAGCACCTTCAGCATGAAGTGACACTCCAGGCCAACATCACGATCTAGATGTGCCTCCTTGTCCTTGCAACCTGATTGGCTCATTAGTCAGATGGGCGACAGGTGCATCGTTCCACTTTCTTATTGGACATTTTTGGAAAGCGATTTCTCACTTAAAGGCCATCAGTGTGAGTTATGGCGAATGGCTCCTGGCATCCTGCTTTTGCCCTTCCTTCATTTGCATATATATATGAGGCTGTTTGTTTTTATGTTAATGCTAAATAAGCCCCCACCCCACCCCCATCCTCTCAACCGCTCCTCCTATCGCCCATCACCTCGGTTGGGTGGTTAAATTTTAATTAGAGGGACATGGAGATGTCCTTTAGAGTTTTAAGATCACTTTGCCAACAACTGTTCGCTGCTAATATTGATGTTGATCTGTTCAGATGCTGGCTGGCAGATAAAGCAGAGAGAAACAATGTGAGATCGAACATGGAGAGCTCACTGAGAGAAGCCAATCAGAAGCTTCTATACTAAAGCTAGATACGCCCAGTAAATGCTGTTTTTTTTATCATGGAGTTATAAGCACAATAAGCACACACTTCTATGAGATTTGGTAAAAAGCTCCAATGAAGCTTTTAAAAAGAACAATCACACAAAGATTTCACTTCTCGGTGACCTGTTTAGGTGATCGTTAGTTTGGTCTCTTTATATTCCTTTTTTAAATTTAGAAACCTTTTGAATCTCCACGTGGAGAACTGTAAAGTGAAATGTTCATGTCTCTAACATCTTCTAGCTTTTGACGTTGTGCTTGTGCAGCCTAACCCTGAGCCTGAACTACTTCTACATGTTACAAGAGGTTAAATTCTACATTTATTTATTGTTGATTTGAGACAGATCAATGCTAAAGACACACATTAACTGCACTTCATATTTATAACATCCAGTGTATCAAAGAGCAGCTGACCTATCCAGTGTTAACAGCAGCTTGTTCCATTTTTTAAAATCCATTCGTTGGTGATGAAAAGCAGATTAGAAGTGCTGGTGATGAGCTCCGCTCTCGCTCCCTCACAGCTCAGCACGATGACCCTTTGAGCTCAGACCAGCAATGCAACACCACCCTCTATTGGTTATCCACTGCCACATGCAAACCACAAGCCCCTCTGTGGCACTGGGAATGTGTTCCTGTGTGCGTGTGCAGACAGCAGACTCTTTTGTTCTTGCTGTCTGAGCCTGTTTGAAAGTGTTATTGAACATGTGTTCTGTGGCTCTGCCTTCATATATATTGCACTATACCTACTTGGATTCACGCCCTCTTTGGGTGTTGCCTTGGTTTATTCTAACGGTGCTGAGCGAGCCTCGTTATTATTGCTTCAGAATGGAGTGCTAAGTGAATAAAGCTCGACTCTGATCGTCTCTGCATGGGCTGAGGAGCGAGTGTTTGAGGGCTCGCGGAGGAGCGCTAAAGGCCTTAAGCACAATCACCAATATCAAAGTTGAAATTATTCCGTTTAAAGAGAAAATGCTAATGATGGATTTATTTAGAGCAAGTTAGCGCCGCTGAACTCTCATTACGAGTGCGCACGTTTTCACACAAACGTGCGCACTCACACTTCAAGACCTATTTTCTCTCTTTTATTCTTCCCTCCTCTCTTTTCAGAGAGGTTTATTTTCAGAATCATTAATTCCAGCACAATTATGGCAGTGGTTAATGTATATGTTTGTCATTATTCATTCTCATATAATGAGGCGGCAAGAGAGGAAACAAGAAAAAGGATGTGCTCTCAGCCCGACATGTTCTGTCCTAATAGGTTTGCCTTCAATTAGAATCTATTTGAGTGGACCAGCCCACTTAGGCTGTATACACTGAGTCAAACCTGGAGCTATACACACACAATGTTACACTAAACAGATTATTTTGGGGGTGAAACAATGAATTAACCAAATCCAAGTCCTACGCCTAACCATAGATGGCCGGGTGGTGTGCTGATGGATGAGGCTGAACTGGCGAATTTCATCACAGAAACATCTCAGAAAAAGAAACGACTGTCATAACTGTTATTTTAAATATGAGCTCCGAGTTTCATAATGTGCACATATAACTGACAGAAATGTGTTTAATCTGTGTCTTTGTTTCTCCAGTCATCCAAATACTTTGCTCTCTGCATCAGCCTCAAACAGCTTCTAAAACAGCAGTTCAGCCAAATCTCTTCAAGCAGAAGGAAAGTGTGCATTTTCAGGGACTTTGGTGGTTTTAATAACTTTTTGGGGCAACAGAATGTCAAACGGTAAATTCTCAGAAGTAGGGGTTCAATAAAAGTCTGTTTCTATCTCTACATGAATAATTACTTAACCTTACGATAACTATGTGCACCGCAGCCCAGTCTTTATGGGCCCGAAGCCTTAAAATGACATGTTCTCTGGTCTCTTATAGGTGGATGTAAAGGGTATAAAGTGGAAGGAAGTCATACACACACTATAAAGTCAAAGCACCATCTTGCTCTTGGCTTTTGATGTTAGCAGCAGTGAAGCAACAGCTAACAGTAACACAAGTCTGTCATTTGTGAAGCTCAAATGTGCATGTAAATCGTGGCCGAGCCCTCCGGCGGAGAACACTGTGTTGTATATTGAGGCTAATTGAGATCTAAAGCAGGCTGTCCACCTAGACCACTTCAGGACCTCTGAAACCAAAGCCATTCAGCCGCTTTTCACCAGCCACCATTCACCAGCTGTTGGACCAAACGTGATTGTTTGTCTGCAGAAAAATGGCTAAATCAGGTTTGTTTGGCAGCCAGTTGACAGGCCTACTTCCACAAGAGTCTCTAGAGAAAGATGAGAGACAAAGCAAACAAATGAGTGAGGGAATGCACACACAGACACACACACACACAAACCTTGGCATCTGATAGAGGCTCCCTGCATTGCCAAAGCTTTGTATTCACCACAATTAGCTCCATTCTCAGACGTTTCTCCTATACCCAGCACTGCTGAGCCAAGTCCCTGCTTTTGTGTTGGAGAACCTCTCGTGTCCTTTTCCTTCTCCAGTGCTGACATGACTTTTGCCTGTGTGACCCACACTCTGCCCTGATGTGGACAAAAAAGAACAATGCGTTGAACATTGAAAGCCAAACCACGCAGGTCTTCTTCCATTTTTAAAAAGACAGTGAAAACAGGCCGTCATAGTGTGAGGCTAGCTCAGCATATAAAGATGCAGAATCTGTGACAGACTGAAACAAGGAAAGCAGCACAGGTTTAGCGCTTGCAGCCCAAACACTGCAGGACTTTGGAGTTCAGTTAGAAAACACAAGATGTAATGACTCAAGTTTGTCAGGGTGAAAACGTGCAGATATACACAGCAGTCAGTCTTCTTCAGCATCAAGTCAGGGTGTGAGATACTGACGAGTGAAGGATCAATACTGAAGAGAAGCAGTTGTCCAAATGTTAGACAACTCACACACACAAATACACAATGGTAACTGTGTAACTGTGTGAGTCCACGTACATGAAGCCAAAGTTCAGCTCTTATCAGGTTGAACTGTGGCTGACTCCTGTGTCAGCCCGAGCGGAGCCGGTGCATCACGACGATGCGTTAGAGAAAGACAAAGACATCTTCGTTTAGAAGTAACCGAGTCCTGAAGTACTGGCTTTAAAACAAAACCACAAGCTTGCACACAAACAATAAGCTCAGGACAAGATGAAGGTCATGCTGACCATCTCCAACAAAAGACACTGTGAGGAAGAGTTTGCCAGATTAAAGATTTCCACTATGAAAAATGTTGAAAAGCCATCTAGAAATGTGGATCATTATTTCTAAATGTGGCTGAAAAGTTGAATAATAACAGGATGTGTTAGCTTTTTTAAAACGTGGCCTTACAAAGTGAATTATAATTTGAATACAATCCACAAATTAAAGCATATTCCAGCATGCAGCACATGTACATACATATACAAGCTCCTCACATGCATGCCTGTACACAAACACTCGTGTGATCAACAGTCAAATGGTGAGCGCATACCCAGAAAAAAACAACTGTGTTAAATAAAAGTTTACCACCATAAAGAAGAGTTTCAGAAGATTTATTTGAATGACCCACAAACTCACTACAAACCTGTGGTTGGCCGTAGTTCAGGTCGGAAGCCTGGTTGCTATTTTCTGAAGCACTCAAAGGCAGGGTGCCGAGCACTGAGTGGTGCATGAGTAAAAATGTGAGTTACAGTATGTAGATGGGAAAATGGTCATGAGTGATTTTGCAAAAGAGCATCAACACGATGCATTATTGGGCTGTTCATTTCTCAGGTGTACGTTGATAATACAGAGACACATGCGGCTGCTGAGTTTGAAAGCTGAACTGGGGACATTCAAACCTGTCAGAATGCTGAACTGCTCTGTGTAAAATGATCAAAACGGAAACATTTATGGAATGAAGTCCGATTTTTGTGCTTTCCAGATTAGAAGCGGCAACAAGGACCAGAGTTCGTGGAGCCAACACTGCATGGCTTGAGCTGGAAGAAGGAAAAATATCACCTTTAACATCATTTTGGAAAATTGTCATAAGTTACACTTCTGGTGCACACCTCAGATGCAAGGCTCATCTTGGCTGTAGCTACATGGCAGAATCAAACAGAGTCTTTGTACTTTTGTTTTTAACAGCTTTTGGGAAGCATCAGTGTCACACATCTAACTGTTACATGGTTACAGGCTGCACGGCTGTTGCAACGTAGCAACAACAATATCTTTTTGCTTCTGTGTTCGGCAAGCCAGCTTATGAAATGCAACAATGTGATTGTGCCTGGCTGCTATTGTAACACATTAACACACAGACGTCGCCGTCCTGGGTTTGAACCTGTAGTCCGACTACACGTTCCTGCAGCTGTTGGAAATGACATAAAATTATTAGACGTCTGATTTTTAAGATTCACTTCAATAGTGCACTGTAATAACATCCTTACATGTTCTACCTCGAATAAGAAGTAAGACTCAAAGTGTTTGTGTAGTGTTAAAGCATGTACAAATATAAGACTGAAAAAGACAATGTTACGGTGCAGTATTGAAAATTAAGTAAAAAACTACAAACGAAGTATCTTTGTCGGATAAGACGTAAAAACGTCTGCCGTGAGGCTCGCACGAATTAATGTGAGCTTGAAGAGATTCTTAACTTGTCTGATATGAAAATGCTACAAACAGAAAATGTGACCAAAATTGAGAAAATGTGCTTCCTAATATCAAAGTGATCATTCTTTGCCTTCATATGGACCAACCCTACTAATCTCTTAGCGTCTCTGTGTACTGTATCCTGCTGCTGAGCCTCTCTCAGGTCATTCGGCTGATTTTTCAGTGTATTTTTCTCTTTATTACCTGTTTGCATTTTTTTCTTTGGTTTTGCATGAACCTCGTAAAATCAGAGTGTGGTAAAAAGAGGCCGAGGTGCACAGTGTGCAGAGGTCGACAGTTACTACAGACCTCCAAACTTCATGTGGCCTTCAGATGAGCTCAACAACAGTGTGCAGAGATAATAGAATGGGTTTCCATGGTCAGCAGCCAAGCGTTGGATGCAGTGGTGTAAAGTACGCCACACGGACTCTAGAGCCGTGGAGACCGGCTCTCTCACGCTTCTCTGTCTGGAAATCTGTCGTACGAGTCTGGGCTTGGAAGTTGCCCGGACAGCGGTGCTTGTCTGACTGCGCTGTGCAGTCAAGTGTAACATTTGACGAAGGGGGAATTATGGTGTGGGGTTGGTTTTCAGGAGTTGGACTCGGCCACATCAAGGTCCATAATGACATGGATGAGCGAATTTGATGTGGAAGAATCTGACTGGCCTGCACAGTGCTGACCTCTAGCCCACAGAGCACCTTACAGAGATTACAAGCCCAACCTTCTCATCAGTGTCTGAGCACACAAACGCTCTCCTGGAATGGTCAGAAATTCCCATAAACACTACAAATCTTTGTAGAAATTTTCCCGGAACAGTTGAATCCACCTCCAAAGGGAGGGTGACAGTATATTAAACCCTTTGGATTAACAAAGAGAAGTCAGTCGAGTTCAAATGCACGTGAAGACAGATGAGCAAATACTTTTACTTTTAGTTCATAAATATTGTACCTTTTTTAAAATTAATTATCATCAACACAATCTGCAGCATTAAAGCAATTTATACAATGATGAATCAATAATTATCGTACAATCACATCAGCTGTGATTCTACATAAGTACATTTTTATTTAATTTATGTGTATTTTGATATAAAAATGCTTTGTTACATAGAAATAGACTCCTGTGTAAAGGGTCTATACATACACACATATAGATATATAGTATTAAGCATTGAAATAATTATATAATGATAGATACACTTACTTCGAGTCTTTCTGTGGCCCAGCTTGTGTGCCACTCGGCTAAATCGGTTTGTTTTTTCTGTAATTGTTGCAGATGTTTTATTAGGATTAAACTCTGACTAAATAGACAATATTGCCCACAGAGCTCTATTGTAACGGTGCATCTGTTAAAGCTTTGCTGAAAAAAGATGCCTGGTGAATATGATGTTTCTTTATGTCCTTGCCGGTCTCTCTGTTGGAGCTCGGCTTGGTTTGCTGTCCTCCACTGCCCTCTCCTGTTCTGTCCTCTCATTGGACGCGTGCCGTCTCCAGGCTCTTCAGCTCGTCTGCTTTTCAGCTTCTGTTTCTTAACCTTCAGGATAAAATGGTCAATTTTGTTTGTTTTGTTTTTTCACCAGTTGTTTGATAAACTCTGGATTAAATGTATGAATACTGAGTTCATTTACCTCCTTTTACTTTCTTGTCCTTACTTCTGTTTTCCTCCCTGTCCCATCCTTCTCTTCTCCTCTTCAGATACTTGGGCAGAAGAGCCCACAGTGCCAAAAACCATCATGTCACACCCCCTCCGTCCACCTGAGCAACCGAGGCCACAGCTGCAGTGATCATTGACGTGGTCAGAGGAAGCACGCATGCACACACACACACACACACACACACACACACACACACACACACACACACACACACACACACACACACACACACACACAGGCAAAGGGAGCTGGAGTGGCAGGTCTGGAGGATTCTGGGTCAGACCTGGGAGGTCTGATGAAGATAAGGTGGGACACCAATACTGGGCCTCTTCACCGCTCACTGGTCAGCACACTGCTGTGCCTGGCCGTGTGTGCATGTGAGGGGATCAGGTCTGATCTGTGCTGATTTTGTCGACTCTCTGTCCCCTCAGCAGCATCTCCTGACAGGCCGTCACACCATAACCAGGACAAAGACCAGAGAGGGGGAAAGAGCAGAACAAAGGAAGAGAGAAATCACTGCGAGCACCTGTGTGGCCTGCTAATAAACTCATAGCAGAAATACTACATTTTCTTATGCATAGCATCATTTAAAATGTAGTCAGTTATAATCAATGTAACATTTTCATTCATATTCTAAATTCTGCCTTTAAGGATGCCATTTATATCCTGAAGAAAACTCTATTTTTCCCATTAGTATTTTCTAGACAGTATAGACATATTGGAGTTCTAAACCCTTAATGTCAAAGCTTTGGGATAAAACTGGAGATGGCACGATACCACCTTTTTATGTCCAACAGCATAAATTTGGATATCTGCCAATACCGATATAAATCTGATAGAATCTATTTTTATAATCAATAAAGCTGTTTTTTAACATCTTGCTGCTTTTTGTAAAAGTTCGTACTCAAATTAAAAAAGACAAAACACCAAAACTATTCTGTTACACTTGTATGCAAAAAATATACAGCACCCAAAATATGTCACAGTTCAGCAATACTGATGTTTTTATTGAAACTTTTAGCAGAACTTTAAATCCAAGTATTTAAAGTAATATTCAAAAGTAATTTAAAATGCAATTTTATGCAGATTTAATTGGTTCTGAAAAAGAAGTGCAATATCAGTGTTGGGGAGATAGCTTGTACTGTAAGGACTGTAAGGTGCTAGTTCAGGTTTGCAGCTACCACTCCCTGGAGTGTCAGCCAGAACACTGCTCAAGGCCCGGATGAATGTTCAGAAGGGAGACAATGAAGACACCGAGGATAGTGCAGACTCTTGTATTGACTTCACACAGTTGAAGGTAACAGGGATTGTCAGAGGAGCAGGTATTGCATACAGGTTTTGGTGCGTGGGCATGGGTGTGTGTGTGTGTGTGTGTGTGTGTGTGTGTGTGTGTGTGTGGTCTCTGAAAGGAACAGAAAGAAAATACTACATTACTAAAGTGTTCACAACAATATCTCCAGAGTACATCAACATAAACACAGGCGGGAAATAAACTAACATCCCCTTTAATACCATAGGCCATATATTACCCACGACTCACGCATAGACCCACTGAGAGAGCTAACCAGGTACACAGCCATACCCAACCACACGGCAGGAAAGTTAGCTTAGCTTAGCTTAGCACCCGCTAGCGGCACAGACAGAAACATAGTCATTTCCCCCCTAACCTTGGTTACAGTCCCAAACACATCTTATTATCACATCCTCACACATCACCAACTTACGTTGCTCATTAACGCACACTTCTCAAGGAATAACCAATTCTCTGCCGGTAATCTGGAGCAGAAAAGCTCAGGTGCTTTGCCCACGTTTCTCCCTGGACATAGTCTCTCATACAAAGCGGTGGGGTGACCTCTACTGGCCACTCTAAAAACTACAGGTGAACTAACAACTGAACAGAATAAAACCATAACTACGGGGCCTTTTGTACAGCCGCCCCCAAATGTATGAAGTACATTTGCTCACAACAAAAGGCAATTTTACAAACAAAGTCACGGTGATTGTCCTTTGTCTTCGTCCGGGAGGGCAGGCAGCACCACCAGCCTCGCCACAGGTCGGGTGAAGGTCCGGTCCTTCACCTTGATGTCAGCAGACCTGATGTGCCCGTCGGGACTGGGGTGGACTTTGGAGATGCAGCCCACGAGCCAGGAAGCACGAGGCAGCTGAGGATCTACGGTCATCACCACCAAACCTTCTGTGACATCTGCGGGGGATGACCGCCATTTCTGCTGAAGCTGCAGGCTTGGAAGGTACAGCCGGACGAATCGAGACCAGAAGTGGTCAGCCAGCACCTGGGAGTGCTTCCACCTCCGGCGACTCAGGAGCTCTTCTCTGGGATAAGCCACTTGAGGAAGTGCTCCGTCAGGCCGCCCCATCAGAAAGCAGTTGGGGGTCACTGGATCAGGATCACTGATGTCAGACAGGACATAACCTAGTGGTTTGGAGTTCAAGATGCCCTCCACCTCCACAAGGACCGTGTGGAGGACCTCTTCTTGAAGGGGTTGGGATCCTACTGTAGTGTAGAGTGCCGTCTTGACAGACCTAATCTCCCGCTCCCACACTCCCCCGAAATGAGGAGCCGCTGGTGGATTGAAGTGGAAGACGATCTTATGGGGAGCCAGGAGCTTCTGCAGGTCAGAGGTCATGGCTGCAAAAGCTGCTTGGAGTTCCCTTTCTCCCCCACGGAAGTTGGTCCCTTGGTCTGAGTACAGCTCAGCTGGAGTTCCTCTCCTGGCAATGAAACGTCGAAGTGCCATTAGGAAGGCATCTGTATCGATGGAGGTTAGGACATCAAGGTGGACCGCTCTGATAGTTAGGCACTTAAAGATGATGCCCCACCTCTTCTCCACACGGCGCCCGATTTTGACCACAAAGGGTCCAAAACAGTCCACGCCTGTCGAATAAAAGGCAGGTTTGTAAAGGCGGAGGCGCGCAACTGGCAGGTCCGCCATCTTGGGAACAGTTGGTCGGGCTCTCCATCTGCGGAACTCAAAACAGGTCCTTTGAAAACGCCTAACTGCTTCCCGGCCTCTCAGGATCCAATGAGTGCGCCGAATCTCCGCGAAGACCCTCTCTGGCCCTGGATGGCACAGGCGACTGTCGACGTCCTGGATGAACAGGCGGGTGACTGGATGTGTCGGATCCAAAACTAAAGGATGGGAGCTGGTAAATGCGAGATCTTCAGAGCGGCGAAGACGTCCACCTACACGGATGACCTCATTCTCGTGGTCGAACTCAGGGGATAGTGCGAGGAGACGACTGCTGCGACTGATGGATTTCCCCTGCTTAAGAAGTCGATACTCCTCAGGGAAGCTCTCCTGTTGAGCTTCTCTCAGGACGTTCATCTCTGCTCGAACATAGTCATAAGCCGATGAAGTTCCACCGCCTTTGGCCGCCCCATGCAACTGCGTAATAGCAGCTTCCAGCAGCTGTGTCCAGGTGTCATATTTGCTGAAGTTCGAGGTGGCGGGGTCGAAGGTGGTAGAAAATCCACAAAAGGTCTCTTTACGGAGCTCAGATGGGCCTGGAGGCTCAGCCAGGGTGCCACTTGGCTCTGGAGGCCACTGTTCTGGACCTAGGAGCAGGAAAGGAGGCCCTTGACTCCATCTATTGGGTCTGGTCAGCTCAGGAAGGGACTTCCCACGGGTTATATCATCTGCGGGCTTCTGGGCTGAATCCACATAGCGCCAGGTGTGCGAGTGAGTTAATTCCTGGATCTCAGCCACGCGGGTGCCGACGAAGACCTTGAAGTGGCATGACTGGGACCTCAACCAGGTGAGTACAGTTGTGGAGTCAGACCACAGCACTATCCTCTTTATGTCCAGAGTGAGCTCATTTCTAAGGAGACGGGAAAGATGAGCTCCGGAGAGGGCACCACACAGCTCAAGTCTAGGCATGGAGAGAATGCGTTTAGGGGCAACACGGGAGCGAGCCATCAGGAAGGCTAGATGTGAGCTGCCATCACCTGTCACTGTTCTCATGTAGGCCACTGCGCCATAAGCCTGCTCTGACGCATCACAGAATATGTGAATCTCTCTCTCACTAACTGACTCCGTGATGTGCTTTGGGAGATACGGGCGAGGAAGCAGGACTTGTGCAAGGAACGGCAATTCCTCTTCCCAGGTTTTCCACTGCTGGAGTAGTTCTGGCGGAAGCTGCGGGTCATCCCATCCCCTCTGTTGATCCCAAAGGCGCCTCACCAGCATCTTGGCTCGGGTGGTGTACAGTAGGATAAAGCCAAGTGGGTCGTATTGGCTTGCGAGAACCTTATAAATATTCCGCATAGTGGGGGCGCCATAACTGATTTTGCGGTGTCTGTAACCCAAGGTGTCCGTGGGGAAGTGCCAGCTAAGGCCCAGAGTTGGCTCAGAGGTGTCTGATTTGTCTTGAGTGAGCCAAAGTTCTGCACTTGTGGATCTGAGGTCTTCAGGTAGGTGGCCAATGGTGCTGGGTTCATTACTGGCCCACTGGCGAAGGACAAATCCAGCAGAAGACAGGAGGGCTCTTAGCCTGTCCACTAGGTCCCGGGCTTCTTCAGGGGTCGGCACGCTCTGGAGAATCAGAATCAGAATCAGAATCAGAATCAGAATGGGTTTATTGCCAGATGTTGAGGTTTACAACATTAGGAAATTGCTGCGGTGCCTCAGTGCAGACAATAAGAATTAAAGTGCTATGTAGAAAGAAAGATATGTGCATGAGATATACATGAGATATATACATGAGAATAAGAATTATGAGTGCTACGTAGAAAGATATATACATGAGTGCAGGTGGTGATCAGTGCCAAACATGAAATGATGCAGTGACACAGCGTAGGGTCATGTGTTAGTGGCGGGGACAATCATGTGGTTATTGTTCATGTGTCCAACAGCAGAGGGGAAGAAACTGTTCTTGTGGCGAGAGGTTCTGGTGCGAATGGACCGGAGCCTCCTGCCTGAGGGGAGCAGGTCAAACAGACTGTGTCCAGGGTGAGAAGGGTCAGCTGAGATCCGGGCTGCACGCCGCAGTGTCCTGGAGGTGTACAGGTCCTGCAGAGATGGGAGTCTGCAGCCAATCACCTTCTCAGCAGAGCGCACAACACGCTGCAGTCTCTGTTTGTCCCTGATAGTGGCTCCAGCGTACCACACGGTGATGGAGGAGGTGAGGATGGACTCGATGATTGCAGTGTAGAATTGCATCATCGTCCGTGTTGGCAGGTTGAATTTCTTCAGCTGCCTCAGGAAGTACATCCTCTGCTGGGCTTTCTTGATGACGGAGGTGATGGTGGGCTCCCACTTCAGGTCCTGGGTGATGGTGGTACCCAGGAAGCGGAATGAGTCCACAGAGGTGATGGGGGTGTCAGTCAGGATGATGGGGGGGAGTGGGGCTGTGTGCTTCCTGAAGTCCACAATAATCTCCACTGTCTTCTGGGCATTCAGCACCAGGTTGTTGTGGCTGCACCAAGACACCAGACGTTCAACCTCCCTCCTGTAGGCAGACTCGTCCCCGTCCGAGATGAGCCCAATGACGGTGGTGTCATCTGCGAACTTGATTAGCTTGACAGACTGGTGGGTGGAGGTGCAGCAGTTGGTGTACAGGGAGAAGAGTAGAGGAGAAAGAACACAGCCCTGAGGGGAGCCGGTGCTGATGGTCCGGGAGTCCGAGACATTCTTTCCCAGCCTCACGTGCTGCTTCCTGAGCCTCACGTGCTGCTTCCTGAGAAGGTTATTGTTAGGTATTTTAGTACCATGGTAGCATTTACTGGATATTGTTTTATAGTGACATTATGCAGGAAAACTCTGTCATTCAATAAGGCCCCTTTGTTTCAGTGTTTTTCTCTTTGACCCAAGAATTGATGTGTGAGAATCACAGGCTGGTACAAGGTTGAAATACCACAGAGATCACTCCCTCAGCTACATTAGTTTCTTAATCTTTTAGACGCCTGTTGAAGGCCAGATGGTTTGTTTCAGATTTCACTAATGTAAGAACTCTTCGTTTTGTGCCTTGAAAATATGTCGCTGAGATAATCACAATTGTAGCTGAACTAATAAACTACACAAAGGATGCTTCTTCACCCAAGGGCAGGAAGACGCTGCCTTATCTTGGTCTGTACTGGTTTAAACTGATAATCTGCTGTCTCATGAATTTTACCCTCTATATAAACTGTTGTACTTGTGAATAAAGTTGAGTCAATTTGGGAAGACAACCTGAAGCAGTCTCTGTTTTCTTGTTCTCCCAAGCTGCTCCCGAGCTCGTACTAACACGCTGAATGGCATGCTTGAATATTACTTGAGAATATATTTGACTGTGTTACAGACTAAGGGACATTCTCTGCTGATAGGTGAAGGTACATTCTCTGCTGATAGACGTCCACGCCTCGGAGGAAGCCGATCCACGGAGTAGGCCCTGGAAACCGTTTCCTTCAGTTATCAACATAGAAGCACTGTCCCACAGAGTGACGTAGCGGATCATCTCCTTCTGTGTGGTCCCTGGCGTGGCGCTGCAGAGCAAAGGTTGCACAGCATGGGCTGCAGGTTGTACCGAAGGGGAGGACCTGCCATTCATAAATGGCCACCGGTTCCTCGGGGTGCAGATCCCGCCACACAAACCGCAGGAGGGAACGATCCTCGGGAAGAAGGCAAATCTGGTGGAACATACCTTTAATGTCACCACTAATGGCTACGGCATGCTCTCGAAAGCGAAGGAGGACACCAAGGAGCGATGCGCTCAGGGTAGGCCCAGGTAGAAGATGTTCGTTGAGGGCTTGGCCTTGGAACTGGAACGAACAGTTAAACACAAGGCGATCTTTGCCATTGTGGCTAACAAGGTGGTGAGGGATGTACCATGACTCATCTGCTTGAGCAACCTCAGAGGGGGACACCTTAACCACCGAACCGGCCTGGACCAACTTCTCTATCTCCGCCCGGTAGATCTTAGCTCGTTCTGGATCTTTCTGGAGCCTTCTCTCCACACTTCTCAAACTGGGAACGACAGCGTTAGGGCTAGCTTTAAGGTGTGGCATGTTCTCGCGGCGAAGGAGGGGGGTGGCATAGCGTTGGATGCCCTCGACATCTACACGAACTGTCTTCTGCTCTAGCAGGCTAACTGCATAGTTATCTTCTCTTGAACGGGTAACCACCTTGCCTTCTGGCACCGGGACAACATCTACCTGCCATAACTTCTCTACATGTTTGAGTAGCTCACTCACCTGGGGAGGAAGGGCGGTCGTGAAGAGGCACTTGTGTGGCAACGAAGAGGAACCTATAAGGCTGGAGGGACCCTGTAGTGTCCACCCTAACCTGGTGCGCATAGCAGCAGGACCACCCGGTGGACCAAGACGGACAGCTTCAGTTGGAGTGATGAGCTGTGGGTGGTCACTGCCAATAAGAAGGAGAGGTTTGACCTTCTTGAAGGACTGGAGAGGCAGGCCTCGGAGGTGTCTGTACTTCCGCTGCAAGGACTCCACTGGGTAGCTGTGCTCGGCTAGGTCAATACGGGTGGCGGTGAAGGCGTTGCGGACTTTGTACTTCAGCTTAGGTTTGCCACCAGGGGAGATCTCAAATGAGACACATGATCCATGCAGAGTTTGCACATCTTGCCTGATAGTGCGCAATGGAAGTGTCTCTGGGATGCCTTGAAGGTCAAGCTTCTGGGCAGCGGTGGGTAGCAGCATAGTCCTCTCTGACCCATCATCCAAAACTGCGTGAGTGCTCAAAGTCTTGCCATTATGGTGAAGGATGACTGGGACAACCTTTAACAGGACTTGGCCGCTCTCTGTAGGACGATCGAGGTACAGGACGCCCGTAGGATTCTCACCTTCTCGTGGGGGAGCAGACACTGGGCCATGTGGCTTCAAGGACTTCGAATTCACGTCGTGAAGGACCTGTAGATGACGACCCTGACACAGGCAGCAGGGTTTCTTGAGGGTACACTGTGCTGCCTGATGGGAGCGTGCGCAACGCCAGCACCTCTTGTTAGTCTTTATCCAGTCTGTGAGCTGTTCGCGACTCAGCTTGATGACCTCCTGACACTGATTCAGGTGATGGGCACGGTTATCGCAAAAGGCGCACTAGGGTTGCTGCCTAGCTTTGTTTGGAGTGGTACCTAGTGACCTGGGTGAGCTCTCTGCACTGTGAAGAACCGCAACAGAGCGTCTGCTTGGTCTGACATCAGGCTTCTCTCTGGTGATCGCTGGAGTGGGCAAGCCGTCATAGTCCTGACACCAGGATTCGTACTTTAACCAGGTAGCCAGGTCATCCAGGGTGTAAGCCTGACCAGAATGGTTGTACATGCACCGACGGAAATCAGCTCTTTGCTCTGAAGGAAGGAGTCGAGCCACATGGGAGCCACACTGGAGTTCGACCTCCCCATCAGGGCCTAAAGTCTTCAGCATGCCCACGAGCGACTGGATGTGGAGAGAGAATCGCTCAAATGCGGCTGCATCTCCTCGGCGGATGTCAGGTGAGTCCATGACAGCAGCAATTCTTCTCAGGGCAAGCTGGTGGGGCTGCCCAAGCCTGTCGTTAAGAGCGTTCATAGTGTCACTGAAGGGCGTGGCAGAATGGAGGTAAGCGTCCGCTATCAACTTTGCTTCCTCCAGGTGTAGGTGATCTAACAAGACTTGGTACCTGAAGAGCTCTGAACTCTCCGGGGGCAATAAGTTCTCTAGCGCCATCTTTAGACGAGCAAATTCCCCAGGATCACAGCGTGAGAGCTTGGGAATGCTTGGACGAGGCCCCCTGTAGGTCAAGAAAGGAGTAGATGAGGACGGGGGTGGAGCTGGCAGTGGTTGCAATGGAGGGGGGTGTGCTCTCGGAGGCGGCGCTGGAGGGTAGGTGATCCTTGGCTGAGGAGAAGTGAACCCTGGCCTAGATTCATGTGGGGGGATGATCTGACTCTCCTGTGCAACAATAGACTCCCTCTTCAGATCCTGGAGCTCTTTCATCATCGTATCGATGCGGTCCGCCACTGGACCCTGGCTGGAGACAGACTCCTCCTTGAACAGGAGGAGGTGGTGGAGGCCAGTCCTCTTCCTCTTCAGCAGGGGGTGGCTGGAGATGAACAGCAGGGGCTCTGGGCGGTGGACTGAGCTGCAGACTCTCTGCACGGTCCAGCAGCTGCAGCAAACTAGCATGAAGGGCCTGGAAATTAGCCAGCCCGGCTCTCATCTCGTCATGCGACTGCTGGAACAGGAACCTTTCACGCTGTATATCTTCTAACTCTGCTCTCAATGGTGTGACATGGCCATGTGAGCCGTCATCAGAGGGATCAGATGGAGGATGGTGGAAAGAACGGTTGTCGCCTCCTGTCTCACTTTCCTCCTGGTAACCTGCACCAAGCCCGGGGAAGTATTGCATACAGGTTTTGGTGTGTGTGTGTGTGTGTGTGTGTGTGTGTGTGTGTGTGTGTGTGTGTGTGTGTGTGTGGTCTGTTGCTCATCAACGCACACTTCTCACGGAATAACCAATTCTCTGCCGGTAATCTGGAGCAGAAAAGCTCAGGTGCTTTGCCCACGTGTCTCCCTGGACATAGTCTCTCATACAAAGCGGTGGGGTGACCTCTACTGGCCACTCTAAAAACTACAGGTGAACTAACAACTGAACAGAATAAAACCATAACTACGGGGCCTTTTGTACACCAAGGCAAGCATGCTTTCAGTGACAATGGCCAATTGTGCTACAAGATGGCAGCATTGGATTTATGATGGTTGAAAACAAGCAAGAAGCTTAATGACACGGTGCCTTAAACGGAGAGAGATCACTTTGACTTTGTTGTTTTAATTGTCTATTTTTAGATTTTACTGGGCAAGCGCTGCTTGCCTTGCTTGTCCTGAAGGGAACAAAACTGTGACAGAGGTACTGTGAGACCACAATTTTAAGAGTTTTGATTTGAAAATGATCTGTTCAGGGTTTTTTAAATCAACAATTCACAGTAACAGTTGTCTCAATGTGCTTTATGTATTATAAGGTAAACAACACAGAGAGCATAAAAGATGGCTGTAACTTATGGGTCTTATGGGTGCCTTAAACTTGGATTCTTTGTAACAGCCATGACCAGGCAAACCTGGCAGCCGCAAAATGACTTTCGGTTGTATCAAAGTGTATGAAAAACTTCCCTTAGCTTCTTTTCGCTGTCACTTCTGCAAACACTTTATTGATAAGCTTATAGGTTCTGTTGTTACATTCAGGTGATATAGAATTTATTTTAAAAATTATAGTAATTCTACGTGGAATAAATTGGGATTATTAGCCAATGAATGTGCAGTTTCTCTTATCACAGATGGTTTCTTTATACTGTCTATGGTTAAGATCTGACAATAGTAGAAAGAGGAACCAATCAGATGATCCCTCTGAGGAAGCACTTGGCTCTGATGGGAAGACTGAAGATGCTTGTGGTCAAAATGTAACCTAATGCTCACCCTACCTCTAAGGGGTGATATAGCATGGAGGTGGGTGTGTGGTGCTGTGAAATGTTTTGCTATTTTGGGGAAACTAATAATAGTAGAAGAAAACGATTTCTACTCGACCCAGAGGTAGAGCAAAGCGGAGAGAGTCTAAGGAGCTTGGAAAGAAAAGCGTCTGGATTTCTTTAGGTTGCTTGGAGACGTTTCACCTCTCATCCGAGAAGCTTCTTCAGTTCTAGGGTCAAATGGTGGAAAGTCCCAGATTCAAACCCAGTGGGAGTTTCCCCCCAAAGACCCCCTTGCGTGGGTTCCCTCCGGGTACTCTGGCTTCTTCCCACCGTCCAAAGACATGCAGCTTGTGGGAATAGGTTAATTGGATAATCCAAATTGTCACTAGGTGTGAATGTGCGAATGAATGTGAGTGCGAATGGTTGTCTGTCCCTGTGTGTTGGCCCTGCGACAGACTGGCGACCTGTCCAGGGTGTACCCTGCCTCTTGCCCTATGACAGCTGGGATGGGCTCCAGCGGCCCCCGCGACCCTGAAAAGGATAAGCGGAAGCGAATGGATGGATGGATGGACCCCCTGATGATCCTCCACCTAATCACATGAGCCAAGGTGTGGAAACGGGTGTAGGTCACAATCAGCCAGGGTTTCGGGTGAGCTCATTGTGAAATCCTGGCCCCACCCTATCATGTGATGTCCTGAGGTCAGATGGCCCAGGATGTGAGTGGGCATTAAGGCGTCTGGGAAGGATCTCAAAACTGGATTATAGATGGCAGACAGACACTTACAGGAGCCAGTTAGTGTGGGCAGAGCACAGGGACAGTTCAGGGGTTGACCCAGAAGAGGAGGAGAAGCTGAGATGAGAAATCCTCCAGGCTCAGCATCAGCTGTTAAATTAGGTGCTGGAGGTTGACATAGCTTGGGTACTTGGATGCTGAGTTGCTGGTTTGCAAACCAGATAATCACGATGAGATTTGACTGCTTGGTTGTAAGTTTGTGGACCAGGCAGCCATGACAAGGCTTGGTTACTGGTCCTTAGTGTAGCCTCATGAAGCATGGAATTATTACCCAATGGAGGACTCTGAAACACGCTGGTGTTAACACAAGATGCACCTTTTGCTAGGTTTACCGAAACACCATGAAATGCAAAACTCCACAAAGCAAGAGGAAAAACAGAATCCAGAGTTTAAGGTCGATGCTGAGACAAACACTGAGTGGAAGACTGTATGCATACAAGAGGGCAGTTATGAGAAGTGAAAGCACCTAGGAAACAAGAACAGCTGAAACCAATCAAGAATAGTGAGACAACGGATGGAAAACAAATACAAGGCGCAACAGACAACAGTGTATAAAAAGCAAAGAAACAAAAAGGCACTGCAGACGCTATATTAAACTGACACAATAGACTTGGGGTAGAAACAGAACCCAGATTACAAAAGTAATCAGAACGAAAGATTAAAAAGCCAATAAATAACCTAAAATACAAACATTACAAAAATGAGAACCATTTCCAGACACAGTGACAAAAATATTTACAATTTTTCATTAATGGTATTCTACTGAATGCTCGAGTAAATGCTGGCAGTTTCCATTATTTAAATATTTTTTGTGTATTACTGAATCAAATAGAGAATAAAAACAATTGATTGTAGTCTATGGATGTCACATGCATGTATGCTTCCTATTGCATACATACAGTCAGCATGTATGTTTATGTACACATACATGCAAACAGAGTACATGAAGCAGAGTGGAGTGCTCCTGGCTGTGATCATCAGCAGGACAGCAGATCTTTCGATCTATCAATGTAAGCATTAACTACACAGACAAAACAATGTCTGGATGTCCTCCACTACAAACTTACCTTGTTAAAGCTATTGAGGGGTCAAGTAAGTGACCAATCTACACATCAGGTGACTAAGTAGAGCATCTATCCACACCTTAGGTCAGTTAAGACATCTTTATCCATGTGTGTGTTGGGGAAGCGGACAATGGCAGAGCTGAATAAGATATAACAAGAGAAGAACGACAACAGCAGGCAGGCCGTAGCCCACAGACAGACAAGTGGAAGAGCTGATGGTAACTGACAGAAATGTAAATTTTATACACACACACACACACACACACACACACACACACACACACACACACACACACACACACACACAGTGACGGTGACTCCACTCCTGAATATACAGGGTGGGCCATTCATATGGATACACAGCAGTAAAATCCTGTTTGTGGCACATTAGTATATGTGAGGGGACAAACTCCTCAAGATGGGTGGTGACCATGGTGGCCATTTAGAAGTCGGCCATCTTGGATACAACTTTGGTTTTTTCAATAGGAAGAGGGCCATGTGGCACATCAAACTTATTGGTAATGTCACAAGAAAAACAATGGTGTGCTTGGTTTCAACGTAACTTTATTCTTTCATGAGTTATTTACAAGTTTCTGACCACTTATAAAATGTGTTTGTGCTGCCCATTGTGTTGGATTGTCAATGCAACCCTCTTCTCCCACTCTTCACACACTGATAGCAACACTGCAGGAGAAATGCCAGCACAGGCATCCAGTATCCGTAGTTTCAGGTGCTGCACATCTCGTATCTTCACACCATAGACAATTGCCTTCAGATGACCCCAAAGATAAAAGTCTAAGGGGGTCAGATCGGGAGACCTTGGGGGCCATTCAACTGGCCCACGACGACCAATCCACTTTCCAGGAAACTGATCATCTAGGAATGCTCGGACCTGCACCCATAATGTGGTGGTGCACCATCTTGCTGGAAAAACTCAGGGAACGTGCCAGCTTCAGTGCATAAAGAGGGAAACACATCATCATGTAGCATTTCAAATATCCAGTGGCCTTGAGGTTTCCATTGATGAAGAATGGACCCACTATCGTTGTACCCCATATACCACACCAAACCATCACTTTTGCTGTGCCAACAGTCTTGGAGGGATCCATCCAATGTGGGTTAGTGTCAGACCAATAGTGGTGGTTTTGTTTGTTAACTTCACCGTTCACATAAAAGTTTGCCTCATCACTGAACAAAATCTTCTGCGTGAACTGAGGGTCCTGTTCCAAGTTTTGTTTTGCCCATTCTGCAAATTCTGTGCGCCGATCTGGGTCATCCTCGTTGAGATGCTGCAGTAGCTGGAGTTTGTAAGGGTGCCATTTGTGAGTAGCTAATATCCGCCGAAGGGATGTTAACCTCTTCGACATGTCAATGGCTGTGAACAAGGAGAAACTTGTAAATAACTCACGAAAGAATAAAGTTACGTTGAAACCAAGCACACCATTGTTTTTCTTGTGACATTACCACTAAGTTTGATGTGTCACATGGCCCTCTTCCTATTGAAAAAACAAAAGTTGAATCCAAGATGGCCGACTTCTAAATGGCCACCATGGTCACCACCAGAGATGGGCAGTAACGCGTTACTTGTAACGCGCTACTGTAATCTGATTACTTTTTTCGAGTAACGAGTAAAGTAAAGGATTACTATTGCAAAAACGGTAATTAGATTACCGTTACTTTCCCGTAGGAACGCTGCGTTACTGCGTTACTAAAACCGTGATTTTTTGCGAGAATGTCTCACGACAGTGACGTAAGCGAGTGCGACGTTAGTGACAACAGCTGTGTGCAGATCAACAATGGATCACATATCGATTGTGGGAGAGAGTATGAGCGTGCAGCGTGGAAGTACTGACCTTACTTTGAGTTTGATTCTATAAAAAGTGACAAAAACATTAGCGTCCATCGTGCGTGGGAAGAAAACTTCTTTTTACAGCAAAAAACCCCTAAACTCCCAAGCAAACACCGAGTGCGCCACGACGTAATGGGAAACTCACAGAGACACTGCCATATCCTTCCACTGACCGCTGCACACCTGCACCAGGGTAAACCTCCGCCTACCGCAGTCCTGCTTTACAGGTGAAAATAGAGCAACAGGACCGCTGAGTCTTTGACTTTATTTATGTTCTGCTGTGTTTTACTTGCATCTATTTGAAAGATTGAGTGTAAACAAAAAAAATATTTTATTTTATGTGCTGGAATGTGCAGAAAATAGGTTTAAATGTTAAACTCATTTATTCAACTCAGAGAATGTTGCAGATAATTAAATTTTTACTTGATGCATAAAGTTAAAAGATTAAAACTAATAAAACAAGTTTTAAAAAGAGACTTTTCCATTTGATTACATTTTGTATGATGGATTATGTAGAAAAAGTAGAATTGGGCTGAAAGATATATCGCTTTATCACCTGTTCAGGTTGTAAATCGTGTTTTTAAAAAGTAACTAAGTAACTAAGTAATTAATTACTTTTGAAAATAAGTAATCAGCAAAGTAACGGGATTACTTTTTTGGGGAAATAATCAGTAATTAGTTACTGATTAGTTTTTTCAAGTAACTTGACCAACACTGGTCACCACCCATCTTGAGGAGTTTGCCCCCTCACATGCCACAAACAGGACTTTAATATCACCAACCATTCCCATGTTATTACGGTGTATCCATATAAATGGCCCACCCTGTACACTTTTAAGACATTCCTGCAGTTTAACTCATTGGTGTGTGTTATCTGGCTTCATGGACAGATAGAGCTGGGTGTCATCAGCATAGCAGTGTAAATGTATGCTATGTCTTCTAATGATGCTGCCTAAGGGAAGCATGTATAATGTAAACAGAATTGGTCCTAGCACTGAACCCTGTGGAACTCCATAATTAACCTCAGTGTGTGAAGAGGACTCTCCATTTACATGCACAAACTGGAGTCTATTAGATAGATATGATACAAACCACTGCAGCGCAGTACCTGTAATACCTACAGCATGTTCTAATCGCTCTAATAGGATATTATGGTCGACAGTATCGAACGCTGCACTGAGGTCTAGCAGGACAAGCACAGAGATGAGTCCACTGTCAGAGGCCATAAGAAGAGCATTTGTAACCTTCACTAAAGCTGTTTCTGTGCTGTGATGAGCTCTGACTGTTTGTCAGCCTGGCTACAGAGCTGAAGAGAAACCTGGGATTGTTCTTATTTTCTTCAATCAGTGACGAATAGTAAGATGTTCTGGCTTTGCGGAGGGCTTTCTTATAAAGCAGCAAACTATTTCTCCAGGCTATTAAAAAAACAAAAATCAAGTCTTTCATTTTTGTAATCTTCGTGATATTGAACATATTTAAGTAACAGGGAAGTTCTTCTTCCTATTATTTTTGGTGTATATGAGGCCTGCAATGGGTTCATCCTAACTTTAACCCTTTCAACATAATCAACATAATTCATAGTCAACATCATTTGCTATGAAAGCAGAAGCAATCTAAAAGGGGGAATAATCCAAAGTCTTCTTGTTTATTGCTTAAAATTCTACATTTCAAAATGAACAGCAGTGTTGATGTTAAAACACATCTGTCATCATTTATGATTGACTGAGTTGAGCCCTGGTGCTGACCTCACTGCTGCACGAGGCTGTTGGTCAGCACAGTGATGTGATGATGCTACCACGCTAACTAGCCTGCACTGTGTTCCCCAGGGCAGCACGCTGTCTGGAAGCCTCCATCGCCCCTAACAAATGAGCCTCTCTGCTGGGCAGGTGGCTCGCCTCCCTCCTTCCACTGGTGAGAAATGATCCTGGAAGGGTTAACCCCCCTCAGCACCATCACCTCTCCTTCTCTTGCCCCTGACTTTATTCACTTCCATCCACCACCAAACACTCCTACCCCATCCATCCTCCATCTGCCCGCATCCATTTGCAAATTATCTAGCTTGTCTGCATATTGTCAGTTGCAGCCAGCTCAGCCATTCATCACCTGTCACTGACTCCCAGTGCCCTCCACACTTAATTGTTCCCTCTCTGACCTGAAGAATAGAGAATGATGTTCCCCTCTTCATGAGAGGAGAAATGGATAAAGCAAGAAAAACGAAAGCTAATCTTGGTTTGCGCAGTAATATTTTCTGTTTCTAGGTCACATGAGAGGAGGACAAAAGCAGAAAGGAAAAGGAGGCAAGGAGAGAAGAATAGGAAAGATAAGCAGTCCAGGCTGTAAATGCCTATCCACTGCAGTAAATGTATTTTAAAGGCCTGCTTACTTAAAACGACCACAAACACGAATCATGAGCCTTGCCTACTGGTGTTGGCCAGAGGGGCCGATGGCGCGAAATGGCAGCCTCGCTTCTGTCAGTCTGCCCCAGTGCAGCTGTAGCTACAACTGTAGCTGCCTCCACCAGTGTGTGAATGTGAAAGTGAATGAATAGTGGAATTGGAAAGCGCTTTGGGTGCCTTGAAAAGCGCTATATAAATCCAATCCATTATTATTATTATTATTATTAAAAGAATTCCATCTCTACCCTTTTACCCTCCTTCAGTCTTCTTTTGTTTCCAGCCTCACGTCTGTTCACACATCCCTGCTTTGTCTCTGCATCATTTAGTCTCTCTTACTATCCTGCTTTAAGATGTGATCACGGTTCCTGAATGGCAGTATTTATTTAGGATTACTTCTAAAACCAGTACTCCTCCTGGTTTTCAGGGTTTTTATCAGTTTTTATTGGTATTTTTTTTATCGTTTGGATCGTTTACTCGGTTTCCCTGGGTCTTTTCCTGTGTGTTATGAGTAAATCTTCTTTTTTTGGGTACCAGTACTGGTTTTATTTTGTTGTATTTATCCACGACACCTTAAAGGCCGTTCCGTTAAAATATTGTCGGACCGTAGTGGAAAAATGGTTGGGGACCTCTGCTTTAGAGTGCCTTCGATTTGGCCTGTGTACTGGCCTATACTGAACACGATCCAAACTACCCGAGCTGCAGGAGAGACACGTCCAGTCGTCATCTGGTAGCTCAGGTCTAGTAAGACTGCACTGCAGTGCTTACACTGTGCAGGCGGTTCTTTCATAAGCTGGTGCATTCAAATTTCATTAGGTCAACAGAGGGCTGCAAGTGTGAGTATGTTTTTATCAAAATTAAATATGATGTAAGTCTATATGTTACTGCATGTTGTGTACATGTTGTCTTTTTTATAGTGTAGTGTGGTCAGACTGAAGAAGGGCCACAAACACAGTGAATCCACTTCCTTCAACAGCAGACAGTTCACAGCCAGTGTTACACTGTAACTGATTGTAATCATGATCATTGTACCAGTTGCTATTCTTCCCTTTCCCAGGCTGCCATAAAAAACTATGTTATGTTTCTATGAATGGTCCAAAGAGACACACTGACAAAGACATGATGTATATGGAAATGTCCCTCTAAAGGTGTAGGGTTCAGTCGTTTGGTTTAAAAAGACAAGAAAAAGAAAGAAAACAGCCTCTTTTTCTTGTCTATATATTCTCTCCAGACCACCTCATCCAAATCCTGTGCTAGTTTAAACAAAGCCTTGCTCGCAGTCATTTTAAACTACCTGTCCTTGCAGTTAATCATTTCAGGCTAAGTTCCTTTTTCCTCTTCAGCGAGTGCCATTCGAATGTAACCAGCACCCACATGAGGAGTTTGTTCAGAAAGCTCACCTCGTGCTTTTACTTTTCAAGCAGGACACAAACTTCCCCTCTCATCCACTCGCCTCATCATATGGAGACAAACAGACAGCCTATATACAGACAACCATTTAAACTCTTGTGATTGAGATTTCACAAAGTTCGTGAAAACATTAGACGAGTAAATTTGGACCTCTAAGAAAAGGCCCTGCCAACCGAAAGGCTTAATATGACCAAAACTCTCAGACACGGTGAGGAAAAACTCATTTAGAATAGTTATATTCAGCACTGGCCATCAACTAAGGTCTCAACCACAGAGTAAATATGAAGTTCATGCTCACATTTTCTATTTGCGGACAGCTGTTTCAAAGAGGCTCAGCGTACAACCACAAAATGTGAGCACATTGTAGTGTGTACAGTAGCGTGGCTACATTTAGGAGCACACTCGATGCCCTGGTCTTTCCAGGAGGTTGAGATAAGCTCGATGTACGAATATATTTGACTCACGTGTTACCACAACTGTCTTCCTGAGGGTTGAAAAGACAGAGCCTTGGTCAGTGGCTCAGCGAGTTAAATAGCCCACGAGGCTGAGAAAATTAAAATGCTGTTTATATCAGAGGGGTGCCTTTGCATGTTCAAATTGCACTTCTGACTTGTATTAAAGTGAACTTACAATCAAAAACCCACAGCCTATGGATTTCTGGTCATTTTGAGGGGTTTATTTCCAATATGTTTGCTTTTTTCCCTCATTAGTAGTGAAATAATCAGAAAGCAGTTTAAGCAGCAGCTCCCTGACAGCAGTTAATCCAACCACCACAAATCCACAGCAAACCACTTCTAATAACTTTACAGTTTCTGTACTTTGTGATCACAGGACGTGGACAGGCTCTGTCTGAAGGATAAAGGAAGTGAAGCAGTCAAAGAACTCGTAAACACTTGCACTGAGAATTAATAGGCACGGTATTACATAGTTTACAGGTCCAGATTAGTTGGGAGTGCTGTTCCCAGGTCAGCTCCCAGCATTTACACAGTACCAACCAAACCAGTGCCCATAATAATACTAAATCCAGTGATTAAAGCAGAGGTCTCCAACCTTTTTTGCGCCACGGACCGGTTTATGCCCGACAATATTTTCACGGACCGGCCTTTAAGGTGTCGCGGATAAATACAACAAAATAGAACTAGTACCGGTACCAAAAAAAGAAGATTTATTCATAACACACGTGAAAAGACCCAGGAAAACCGAGTAAACGATAAAAACGATAACAAAATAACGCTGAAAACCGATAAAACCCTGAAAGCCATACATTTCACACCTGAGCCTCAACTCTCACGGCCCGGTACCGGTCCGAGGCCCGGGGGTTGGGGACCGCTGCATTAAAGAGTTTTTATCTTAGACAGACATGAATTATGAAGGAAGCACATCAGAATGTAGTTGCCTTAAATTTAATGATTGAAGATAATGCTACTTTTATGAATTCCTGATATATCCAGGGGCAAGGAAAGAGAGACAACACAAGCAAACTGAGGAGTTGCTGACCGTGTGTCTGTGGATTGAAAACAACATACCCAGGCAGGAGACGAATAGTTGAGCCTATGGTTAAAGCCGGGACTGTGCTCTCCCACCTTCAATCAGCCACAACAGATCATTACAATGGCAGACAGTACATATTAATAGCTGTAAATATGATAAATAAATCTGCTTAAAAATAAAATCCCTCCCGTTCTGTTCATTTTATATATTAGCTAACAAATTCAGTCAAGCTCAAAAACCTCTGGTCCTCTGCTGACTCCACAAGCTTGTATCCTTATAGACTCCAGTGTTAAAACCACCCACCGTTACTGAAGACATGTGACAACCACTGGTCTCTGGACTCATTGTTAGCATTTTATAAGCTGTGCTTTCTGTAGCAAACCAAATTCATACGCTGTACAAGTGCAATGCATATACACACATAAATGCAATCAGTGCTAAAAAGCACACCAATAAAATACAAACTGCACCAATTGCAAAAGTGTCTTGGACACTCTGCACCTCACAGCAGTTGATATTATTGGTCAGTTCCATTAAATGTAGCTCAACACAACAGCTGACACACAGGTCCAGTAACGTGAGCGGAGTTTTTGGCATGAACACGTTGGCTTCATTTTTCATTCCAGTGTATTTATCCTGTTATTCATAAAAATCAATGTATTCACCAACCACACAGTTGCTTTGAAGAGGCAAACTCTCCACGGAGGCCAAAATCAGTTTTTGGACCATGAATATGATTTTTATTTTATTGCAAAGTTGGCCATTTAGACAGGATTAGGAACTGTTGTGGAAGCTCAATGTTGAAGGTTGGTGCTTGCATCAAATATTTAGCTACAGCGAAGAAAATGATGTGTTTATAGCCTGAAACAGCTGTTTTATAGCTAATTTCACTCTTCATAACTGTTACAGTTCATTAGATCAACTTCTGGACACTTGCAGCTGCTCCAAAGGTTAGTATTCAACAAGTTAGGAGCATGGTCAGTTTGACTGATAGAATCAGGCTGGCAGGTCACCTACTAATTGGAAGGTTGGTGGTTCGATCCCTGGCTGCTCCAGTCTGCATGCCAAATATCCTTGGGCGAAATCCCAACCCTAAGCTGCTCTATGATGCATCCATTGGAGCGTGAGGCAAGTTGTGTCCATTTACCAATTGCTTCACCTCGACTGATATCAGTCACTGAACCCTCTCCAGTGTTTCTGCTGATGGAGCAGTTTTTTTTAATCCAAAAGGTTTATTTCAGTTTCTGTTAAATTCTAGATTTTGATCTGTTTGGCACTGATTAGCAGACATTTGTGTCTTGCACCTGTACAATTAGTGAGCGCAGGAGACTAAACAAACTAAAAACGATAACTCAGCACCCCACCCTACAAATGTAAAGCTAAAGAACTCCAAAGGCAGAGTTCCCCAACCAGTGGGCAACATCATGACGGCTACACCCGTCCTTTAAATCCAGACTTCTGTTGAGCTGACATGATTAGTGACTCAAAAAAAAAAGCTGGAAATGCCCAATCAACACATTTCAAAGGGGTCTGGTGCTCATTTTTTCGCAGGCTCACAACATACCAACTGTAGTGCATGTACACAGTGGTATGTATGGAGAGGCTGTGGTCAGCAGGTTACATATATCCATCATGGGCGTGAGTGTCACGGTTATCTTTGAGCTGGTTTTGTTCAGGGCTGGAATGATCATATAAAGAACATCTTTAATGATTTTGAGGTTTGAATTTATTTAGGCTTTAATGGCACAAAGCCTCCCAGGATGACGGCGGCACACATCATCTGCTCCCTTAACTGTGTTTGCTTGCTAAATATAAACTTGGGTGGGATCCCCGAGCATATGAATGTATATTTTGCAGGGTTACTTTAGCTTTCAGAAAGAATGGTGCTTTTGCTTTTTGAAATTTGCCACTAACCAGCTCATCGGTCTGTTTCTCCAGTGTCAGGCTGATCCTCTCTTTAGCTCTGCTGACTGTAACAGCAGAACCTGAGGCTGATCTGGATCAGGGAGGAGCCAATATTGTTCCAAAACTCTTTGCAGTAGCATGTATTTCTTTAACAAAGTGGGCGTGTCCTGTTGGTGTCTCCATCACAGGTATAACTTCAATCCAATTCTGTGGTAAACACTGACAAGCTATGTTTAGTCTGCAACTATAATAGCGCTGTTAACTCTAACAGCATTTTATCTGTTTCCACTTCCAAAGAAATGACTGAGAAAAACTGTATGTGCTTTCATTTTTAATAGGAACCAAGAAATGTACCGAGGAAGACATGTTGAAAATAAGATACAACTGCCAGAGCTTGATGCAAAGAAGTTGCTAGGTAACGTCCAACATCTTTGTGCAGCGTTTATCCAGAACGGATTCATCCAAACAGGTTCTGAGGCCTCGGTCTGCATCCCTGTAAGATCTACAGAGCTGCCACATTCAGTCAGCTTGAAATCACCAGTGGGGTAAGCCCCGACGTCCACAGTGTTACACTGCAGGCCTGTCAGACTTTCAGTCGTGACCAGCGCAGACACAGTTACTGAGGCCACTCCTTCAATCAATGGCGACCTAGAGAACGACACACTCTTCTTCGTTTCCACCTGTCACATGTCAGTGATTGGACGAGCACATTTTTAAGGCGGGTGAAGAAAAAGCTTCCAAAGGCGTTCCCTGCGTCTCACCGAGTCGCTGCTGCTGTACGCCTTCATCATGTAGTTCTCACTGCAGCCACAACTACTCCTAATCAGTGCAGCTTACACTACAGGTTACTTAGTTACTCCTTAAAATGCTAAATAATATTCCAATGCAAAACTTCCAGATCAGCGTGTCATTTTGAACACCTGACTCAGCTACAGAGCATTCTGCCATTAACCAGACAGAGTGGTGCACACACACACCAACACATTCACATCACAGGCAGAGTTTGGCTTTGTAGAGATGTTCAGCTAAAACCTTTTCCTCCTTTTTCTAGAACCTGTTCAATTTTAAACGGTGCCAAATCAACAGTCGCCTCGAGGTGCTGTTGTCCCTTTGGTTTCTTCCCACATGCACTTTCAGTTTACACCTGTGTTTCAAAGGGAACTAAAACTCCAGTGTAATAAAAATATCTTCTGCATAGAAGCCTGGAAGGCAACCAAGCACTAACAAAAGCCACACTAGATGAACACACACAGAAGTTCCATGACTTTTAATTCAATTTCTTTTTTCAGCTATTTTTCTGAGTCCTTGGAGAGACACAAAAATAAATAAACAGCATGGAGTGTGGCAGTTACTGGAATTATTTAAACAGTGTTCTCTTTGGGTTCGTCTTCAGTTCGACTGGCACTTGGGTTAGCTTCCTCCCTTTGGCTCGAACCTCCCATCGAGGCCAAAGCAGCGTTAACATCTGTGCTGACGTTATCGTCCTGATCTCGTTCTCCATTAGCCTCTGCATTAGTCCCGTACACCACCTTCATCCCATTCAGGAGAGGGCTGTCCTCATCCACCTGGATCTCCTGGCCTTCCTCCACCTTACGCAGGATAACTGGAAGTTTTGCATCCGCTTCAGTATTCTCCAGCAAAGCGATATCGCTTTCCTCATAACAAGGCAGCGACGCCCCCTCCTCCAGATTTTTCTGGAAATACAGACGTTTGGCTCGGCCACAAGCCAGCGCCTTCTCTAGGATCTGCTTCTCAGCCAGGCGGAGTTGGATAGCCATGCGGGAATGAAGAGACAGATCAGGCTTCTCCAGCATGGAGCGGTCCTCCTGAAAAACAGGAGAGATAAAAACACGTCTGCTATTCAGAAGGCTACACAGGAAATATTTTTGCCTTTGAAATACGGAGAAGCTTTAGCCTAAACCTCCGCCACACTGACCTCTGACGTGGTCTTGTATGTCTTGAGTAGAAGAGCAGCCCGAGTCTCGAGGAATGTCCACAACTTGATCTCGTTCTCCCAGCTCACAGGGAACTCGCTGTTGCCCAGGGTGAAGATCTTATTGATGGCACGCTCTCCGAGCAGGTAGTACTTCAGTTCATCTGAAATTACGCACATGTTAGTATATGCAGGGCCACAGAAGACAAGTAGTAAGAGGCAGGCTCCAAAGGTCAAAGGATGTCTGGGTTCATCTCACTTTGGGAATGTGTCGGCGCCTTACCCTCCGTCATGCAGAAGACTCTTAGGAAGGCGAGGAGCTGGGCTGAAATTGGGGGTTCATTGCAGTGAAGGGCAAAAACATAGGAGCTGAAAGACAGCAGAATAAAGAGTTATTAAACCATAGCAACACCACAGCTCTGCACACAAGTTCTTAAAGCAACAGTTGTACCATTTGCTTCCCAGAATACGGGACAGCTTCCACAGTACAAAATACCTTTTCATGCAGTGGCAGGTGATGAAAAAACAAGAATCCTGATTCTTATTTTCCACAATTTAACCGGAAAATTAATTAAGAGTGTTTTTAATTCAATGTTAAAAACCTCAACTACAAGAAGAGAGCACATGACCTGGATGGTGTAGTGAGAGAGGTACTGAGCTATACAACCTGTAACTTCACTGCAATGAGTAACTAGTAAAGATAACTATATCGATCTCATCCAAATCAATGTCATTAACAAGACAGTGAATGAAGCAGCATCGTGTTGGGCTGAAAAACATAAAACCAACACAGAAGTGCCAAAAGCTGTTCACCCAACAACACCGTGGGACGACAGAGCTACCCCTGAGCCTTCCAGCAGGTTCACCGCTGCTTTTAACATCCCTCTCACTCACAAGACATTCAGGAAACTTAGACACACTTATGGTATCAATTTGAAAACCATAAGTCGTGCGTTTCATGTTCACATATGATCAGAATTAACCTTGGCTAACCATTTCCTGATGCTTTGTATTTGACACTTCAGACAAATATCCATCTGAACATCTGAAGCTGTCCTAATAATAGTGCAAACCACAGAGCCAGCCTGTATAATGTGAGAAATATGTTCTGCATGCCTGTCCACGAACGCCTTGTTGAAAGTGAGTGCTCTGCAGACACAGCTGGTGAGGCAGCTTACGTAAAAATGACCAGCAGTGGCTCGTTCAGGCTCCGGAGTGCACAGCTAAAGACTAGAATCTCATCCCCAGCACTGATGCAGCCTGTAATTCATCCACTGTCTGTTAGCTCCCCTCCCTTTGAGAGAAATGTAAACCAAAGGTTTCCACCAACAGGTGGGCTGGGCTACCTGTTGTTGAGCACCTGAGGGGACCACATCAGGGATAAACTGAGTATTTACAGCACTCTGAACCTGAACTCTTGGTGGCTTCACACTGACCTCACTCTTTGAATCTGCAGCCATGTTTAACACAGACCACCGTTAGTTTGACAGAAAGGGAAAAGTAGAACAGGCTCCTTTAAAAACTAATGGATGTCCACATGTGAGCCTTCACAAAATCCCTGCAAGCCTGACATCTGCCTGCAGTTCACCTCGTACTCGCAGATCTGATTTTTCCATTGGCCTCTGAACAATAATGTTAATAACTGCAATTTCCAGTATTCCTGTGGATTGTGAAAGTCAGCAGGAGGCCAGAAAACACGGCTATATTAGACCTTAAGTGACAATATTTCCCTGCCTCAGCAAAGTGATCGATGTGGCGATCAGAGCAGCACAGGGTCAGCATTATTACAACCAACAAATGCATTACAGCTGCCTCCCTACTCTTCCTATTAAATTATTCCTTTGTCCAACGTTGCAGAAGCAGGAGTGCAGCCAGCTAAGGAAGCCTCAGTCTGCGCCCTGCAGCGTGTTTAAAGGTTGTTATTGCCACTTAAAATACCTGCTCAGACTGATCTTCATGTTGTAGGAAAAGAGTGATGACAGCAGCGACTCCACATGTCACCGAGGTCCGACACAAAGTCTGTGACTCGTCCCTTTGAAAACCATCTACGAGCATATCACCCCAGCAACAACGTGGATTGTTTCACTTAATTTCCACTTTTGAGATTTAGGCTGCCATCAATAAGAGATTAAAGGCGTCTGATTAAAAATGCTGCACTGAGAATGCTGCATAAAATTAAGAAGCTAATGATAAACTGATTAAGCTTCTTGGTGATGAAAGTGTTGGGGTGGATAGTAAATTGAAACTTGGTGGGGGGGGGGGCTGCAACATTTACATTATGTGCTTTAATTATAGCAAAGAGGAGCCTAATTGGTGGAAATATCTACTGCTGGAAGACAGAAGTGCATCTACATGAGTTTATAGTGAGCCCGGAGCTCTTCTTGACCCATATTAAAGCGTGCAGAGATCTGCTGATCGAGCGGTTGAACCTACGCTGGGATGCCGGCTCTCGCCAGAACTTCAGCCTTCATGGCGTAAAGGCGTTCACTTTTACTAACACCAAGCTTGATCTTCACCCGGTCGTGGGCGTTGTCTTGGAAGAAGAAGCCATTGTGGATCACAAACTCGGCATTGGATCTCGTGCCATAAAAGATGTAGATCTGTGGAAAGAGCATGTGGTCAGATTCTACAAAGTCCTGCCCGTAGTGAGCAGGATCTATACATGCTAGCAGTATGAATGCAGTATATCCAACTTGGCATATATCTTAAGGAGTTCAACAGTTAGAAATATGTTTGCTTTAGTCAGCTTATTTCTAAGCTACTTGTTTGCTTGTAATTCTTAAAATTTAAGTCAGTTTCACTTGTATTGCCCCAAATCACAACAGCAGCCGCGTCAAGATGCTTCATATGAATGCTACAATGAAAAAACAAACACTGATGCACCTGTGTTATGTCAAAATCCTCCGTGTATTCAGAAAACTGCCATTTTGAGTTCAAGGCCACCGAGATTCAAACTCGCCCGAGACTTTTGGTAGACGGCATGAATGTCAGATGACTATGTCACCTCGTTTTTGCATTCACACTATTGGGTGTCCACGCTGCCTGCCCGCCTCTTTGCTCGCCCCTCAGCCATAAAAATGGCAAAAACCATCCATCTTCTTATCCTCACCAGGGTCGCCGGGGCTGGAGCCCATTCCAGCTACCACAGGGCGAAAGGCCGAGCACACGGGTGTGTCGCAGGGCTAACACACAGACAGGCATTGGCTGAAGACTAAGACTGAAGCATGGCACTTGATCCGATCTTAAATATGATCAATCTCTGTTATTGAGTGACAGCTCAGTTATTCGGGCTGGTGGTAATTAAGCCATCACTTGACCTGTCTTAGCTAATTACAGGTTCATTTCCAACTTTCCTTTTAAGGATTCATGAAAGAGTAGCTGTAAAACTGCTAACTGCTCATGTGCAGAGCAGAGCGCGTGCTCCTATGGGCTCATCCATTTGTTGGAGTGTTCTCTGGTCATTAACTTACATTAGAACGAAGCAAGTGTTGTTGTCATTTGGTGCTGAACTGAATTTAATAACATAAAATATACTGTTAACATACTATTTTCAGAATACTGAAACAATGTGCACACAGGATTGTGGCTGCATCACTGACAATCATCATCAGACGCCTTCTTGGCGACAACTCTCAGTCACATGTTGTTAGCGTTCATTTCCAGACTTCAGGTGCTGTCACTACACAACAACAACTAAAATATTATACAAATTTCTGCTGATGGAAGATAAAATGGCAGCACAGCGATATAAAAAAGGCACATAGAGTTTGTACTGAGTCTAACTGAACTTCTATATCTGAGGCTTTCTTGTGTACATAGACATGAGACACAAAGACCAAAGTGATGATCTCGTCACCTGTTCGTTCTCCTTATAGTCCTGCAGTGCCACACATTCACAGCGATCGTCCTCTAGGTTGTATCCGGTGGTGATCTGCAAGTTTAAAAGTAATGTCATCAACGCAGCCCTCACCAAATGGATTTGCAGCAGGACGTATCCAGTCAGAGCTTTTGCTGTGGCTCCAAATGTCAGCAAGCTGCAACATATTTGACTTAATAATCTCAGTTTAGAGAGAAAGTCTGACATGTGAGGGCCCACAGTCCACACTCTTCCCAAGCAGTAATGTTACACTGCCACCACACACTGTAATGCTAATCTATAGGTCATAGACAAATGCAGGAAAGGGGACTAAAACTGAAGTTTGCCAATTTGCATTTAAAGGTAAATATAAAGAAAAACCTTCAGTTTGATGTAAAAAAACTTCAGTAAAATATGATAACATCATGCTATTGGGTTGCTTCCCATGAGCTAGATGGATGTAACCAGAGGTCCTTCAAGGAAAAGCTCACTTAGAAATAAAAATTAAGAGACAATACCCCAATAAACTGCCATCCAAGACTGAATATGCAGTGAAATGAGAAAGTATTTTCCACAACAGTCGGGTGTGGGAGGAGTTCAGTGGAACTACGGAACAAGACTTCAGCTGGCCTCAAAGTGATTCTTCAGACAAGTCGAGAGGGGGAGGCGGTATTTTACACACTGTTTACAGTAGCAGTGGGACGCTCCACTGATGATATAGTCGGGCCGTGGAAGGAACACTTTGAGGATCTCCTCGAAGTCTGAGGAGTGGACTTGCCTGTCACAGAGCTGAAATCACTAACGTACTGAGCCACCCCGGGGGCCCTGCCACTGTGCAACTGTTTGAGATTCACCCCTGAAGCCTTTGGATGTTGCAGGCCTACCCTGGCTGGCACTGCTCTGCAACACTACATGTGTTTGTCCTTTAGGACTGGCAGACGGGGGTGGTGGTTACCCTACTTAAGAAGGGTGTGTGCTCCAACTGTAGGGGGGAAAAAGAAAAGAAAAACGCTTTCACACTTCTCAGCCAACCAGGGCAAGTCTATGCCAGAGTGCGTACTTATTCAGGTCCTGTACGAACAAAGCTTCATATTGTCGGCAGTAAGTCAGACTCATTTGCGGAGGGTGGTGGACGTTCTGTTCATAGTTTTTAATGGACAGAATATATAGGCGGGGCCAGGTGGTGCATCGTCTTTACTTTGGCGGTCTACTTGCGGACCTGGACGACTTGCTGTAATTGATGGAACCATGAATTCTGCTCAATACCAGATGATGCTGAAGGAGAACGGCTGGCCATCGGTTTGTGCCCTGCTGATGTCCAGTCAGACAAAGACTGAACAAATTTAAGGTTTTGGAGTGGTGGAGTAAAAGGCTTGTTTCAAATCACATTGAGATGCTTTGGCATGATCCGAAAAAGGTTATTCATCCTCAAAACCCTTCCACAGTTTGTCTGAATTTGAACGATTCTGCAAAGAAAAGTGGGTCAAAATTACTTCCCAGCGATGCGAGAGACCCGTTGCTCGTTTTCGCAAATACTTGTTTACAGTTTTTGCAGCCAAGGGCGGCACCAGCAATTACTATGTTTAAGGTGCAATTACTTTTTCATATAAAGCCAGGTAGGTCTAGATAACATTTCCTTCAATAAAATTATTTAAATCTCCAGTTTTCACTGTAAACTATTTATTTGGGTTGTCTTTTGCAATATTACTCATCAAACAAATATTGGAAATATTTGTTTGATGACCTTAAATGTAAAAAAAAAAGAAAAAAAGAAAAAAAAAGAAATGCTTAAAACACTGCATCTCTAGTTTTTCATTTCAGCAGAATGTTTTCCAACTTGCTGAAAATGAAACCACATACTGCTTATAATTTTTATCACATGAGGGAAGAGCACAGAGTGTTTCGTGTCAGAATATTTACCCTGTGCTAAACAATCAGGTTACAACACAAGTGTGTTGATGTATCCTCAATCATCCAGGTAAGAAATCCCAGAAAGTTGATTCTGTTTATCTGGATGTGTTTTCAGTAACTCTTCAGTCTCAGCTGACTGCAGCTGTCCCCAACCTTATCCACGGTACATTTGCATGATGACAAAAATAGCACCACTGACTGAGGTCAACTTCATAATCATTAATATGCAGATTATTCAATTTGATTCCATGTATATAAAATCAAATTGCCGAGAGATGCTACATATTTTAAGGTAAAGACCCTTCAATCCGGTCATTCAGTCTGACGTCACTAGCCGTGTCTGGGTCTAAACTCCGCTGCAGGTCCATATATCAAACGATCACTATGGCATTACTGAGAGTTGAAAAACTGTCTAAAGTCTTTCATCTTTAATAAAATGATCAGCGTTCTGCTCTACCAGGTGTAACAATTGAGTTTAACATCCAGGCATCCATGAAAACGGAATTTATGACATTTAACGGAGTTAGAAGTTAGCAGGGAGTTAGCTCGCTAGCTTCTATCTAAATACAATATAGCATGTCCTGACTGCGGGGTTTTGGAAACAAATTAAAACGTACAGCTCTGTTATCACTTCCAACATAAATGAAGACAGAAAACTAAACAGCAGTGACGTTTGTAGGGTTACTGAAGTTGGGCTAGCTGCTATATAATGATGTGCTACGTGACCGCTAGCGACACAGCTATGTTAGCATAATATAAACAAGCTAACTTTTTTTCCACTCGATAAAAGTTAACGTGAGTGTTCTCGGTGGTCAGGAACAAATGTAATCGCATGGCAGGATGCTGTAAAAGGACCAAACTTCAGCCAGGAGAACAACTGAGATAATCCATCCACAATACGAGGTTAGTCGTTCATATACTGCTGCATGGGCTGGGCTGTAGTTACATCCTAAGGTTTTAAAAACTGAGCTTAAATAAATGATTAGTGGTAATAAAAGCCGAGGGAGGTCAACAGTGATCACTGACTGTTTTAGGAGCTTTTTGAGATTAAATAGAAGAAAATACAAAACATTAAACATGTTAACAACACAAAAGCCATATTAAACGCAGACTACTTTAGACCCGGAAGTAGGATTCGTCACGTCATCACTTAACAACCAGATAAAACTTAAATGCAGAGTGGTACTCGTAGCCACTGATCAATGGCTATGAGCACCATTCACACAGAATTGGGGAATAGCTGCACCTAAAGCATCGTACGATGGTGACAGACACTCTGCAATTCAGAGATGGCATCTCCCTTTTCACATGAATGGTAACATCCAATGGACAGAATCAATTTCCTGGAAAGTATACGTGTGTGTGTGTGTGTGTGTGCGCGCGCGCTCACCAGTCCATTTGTGTGGTTGCACATGTCCCAGAGAGGAATGAGGGCCAGGGTGACCCGGCTGCCATCCTCAGTAGGGATTTGATTCTGACGGGTCATCACAGAGGATACGGCCCACCTGTTAATCAAACAAACATGTTTCTCGTTCTAATACGGAGATCAGTCAGACTGTCAGTTACACAGTACTCCACTAGAACAATTCAAGAGATTTACATACAACACGCCTCATCCCCCATTTATACAAACACGGTTTTCTACACCTAATCTAACATTCACATACATCCACACTCCAATTCAGGGTCTTTCCCAAGGAAACTTGAGCATGCAGGAATAACCTGGGATCTAACCACCAACCTTCCAATTAGTAACTGGCCTGATCTACATCCTTAGTGACAGACGTCCTATTTGCCACAAAGTACTTTGATCATTGGCAGAAGAGAATCTTAAAACAAGTTATATGACATTAAATTAAGCCCAGGATGGATTTGATTTTGATCTTTAGTTTATTTATATGAAGCCAAGTCTCAACAACAGTCACCTCAAGGCACTTTGTATTGTAAGGTAAAGACCCTACAACAATACAGAAAACCAAAGACTATGGTTAGAGTGGGAAGGAAAAACTCCCTTTTAACAGGAAGAAACCTTTGACAGAAGAAGAAGAAGAAGGAACACCCAATGCATCATGGGAATCCCCGGCAGCCTACGTCTATTGCAGCATAACTAAGGGAGGATTCAGGGTCACCTGGTCCAGCCCTAACTATATGCTTTAGCAAAAAGGAAAGTTTGAAGCCTAATCTTGAAAGTAGAGATAGTGTCTGTCTCCCGAATCCAAACTGGAAGCTGGTTCCACAGAAGAGGGGCCTGAAAACTGAAGGCTCTGCCTTTTAAATATCCTAGGCTCCAGACGTAAGTCAGCATTCAGTGCTCTACTGGGCTGATATGGTACTATGAGCTCTTTATGACGGGGGCCTGACTATTCAAGAACCTGTATGTGAGGAGCAGGACTTTAAATTTGGATTTAACAGGGAGCCAATGAACACAGAAGCCAACAACAAGCTCTCTCTTTCTCCCTGTCAGTACTCTCACTGCAGCATTTTGAATCAACCTCATAATAATTCATTACAATTGTCCAGAAGTAGTGTTTAGGGTTACAAGTGGTTAGGACTGTGGCTTCACAGCAAGGAGATCACTGGTTCAAAATACAGTTGGCTGGGTCCTCTCTGTGTGACGTTTCCATCCCTTTGCATACATAGGTGCTCTCTGGGTGCTCTGCCTCCCTCCCATGGCCCAAAGAAATGCATACGAGGTTAATGATTGTAATAATAAATTTAATGTGAGCTAGGTCAAGCAATTCAAATGGTCAGTAAGATTATAAAAGCACTATATACAGCCCATTACTATAAACATGTCCACCTTGACTGTGAGTGTAGTTATGTTACAACCCTGCCTGTGGATCTCATAGTGATTCTCTACCACCAAAATGAAGGTTAGTACATAAAAGTCACAACAGAGCTGTAATAAAGCTTGCTATTCACAGGCTAGAGTCTGGAGAAGGTAAACAAACATGTAAACCGCTGCTACGCACTGACCTGTAGTCATCAAATGTGAAGCAGTCCTTCAAGGGCAGCTTGCTGGCAGTGGGATGAGTCTGGGGAAGGTGGACACGATGGGAATAAGAACAAAATAATCACAAAACTGTGTGTGTGTGTGTGTGTGTGTGTGTGGTTTCGCCTGAGAGGCCTGTCAAACAATACATGGCTACAACAGGGGTGTGTGTCAGTGTCTCTTAGTGGACACTTGACCCCACACATATATCTCTGTCGGCCTAATTTGGTGTGGCCAGCAGCCGTCGTAAGTCTGTCTCATCAATTTGGGTAATTTGAATCAGTGCCTGTCTAAGTGTCTGTGTCCATGGATGCCACAGATTCCTCCACCAAAGCCACAGGCACCACCTGCACCACCTGCACAGCTGCAAACCGTTCAATTCAGTGGAGTTCGTGACGAAAATGAAGGAATACGAACGAAAGGCCAAAGAGTAAGAACAACTCGAAGACCAAACAGCTGCTCAGTGAGGGGTGGCTCTGCCGGTGTAACAGCTCTGATGTTTTACCAACAGTGTGGCTTACAGTCCAAAGAAACACAGCTTGAGGTTACAAAGTAACACATTCTCATCATTACCAGTTTACAGTGCTGCTGAAGAACGGACCAAGCACACGACTCAGCACCCTGCGGTCTGTTGTCCAACGTGATCAATAAAATATCCATTTGAATACTGAAAACACTACGTCGACACTTTCGGGGCATTTTTAACACCATTTTTTATTTATTATTTTAAAACAGGAAAGTGTGGTGGGACGGTGAGACAGTGAGGGGAGACAGCAAAGGTCTCTGGGTCAAACTGAACCCAGGCCACGGCACTGAGGCCTTGTGACATACAGTCACCTGCTCCACCAGGAAGCTAAGTGACACCAACATACAGTATACTTTTTTGTAATATTAAACAACAGATAACATCAAACTAAAAGTGAGGCTGGCTCCAAAAACAGAGCCAGTTGCTACAGACTCACATGTTAAAAAGGTCCAAAGTAGCATTAAAAAGCATGTTCACGTCCTCTTTGATGATGACCTTTTCATAACGAGTTGGTGCATTTGGATCTTGTTAAAGTGGACATGAAACACTACAGGCATTAAGGCCATTGTAAAGCATGGAGCATGGCTTTAAAACTGTCATAGACTTCATGCTGTCTGAAGTCAAATAAAGGAAGTTTTTACAGGATGTGTACTGCAGTACAGACGGTACCACACCACAGTTCTCTGACCAGTAACAGAACCGATGACTTGGTGGAAAATTAGGACCTGAAGATCCGTCTAACAGGGATCACTTTGGAACGTCCCGGCCTGCAGCAATGACTTACAAGAAGAACAAACCCCAAAACACAGTATACTGTCCACTCTATTAAGCAGTCAGTAGTTTTGCTGTCGTTGGCTACCTGCACTGATACAGAAGAATCCACCGGTTAGCCTTAACGTTGTTTCTTGAAAATATTTTTACTTATTAAAACAGTTTAAATCCTGGACAATAATGAAGCTGCTGTGTATCTTTGTTCGTTTTCATTCCTGGTCACATAAATATTTGTTCCATTTCCGTTTTGAACCACATTCCCATTTTCCACGATGATCAACATTCACGTGAACTCAACATCAACCTTCATGAGTCCATCACTGCAGACAACATTACATCGTTTCACTCTTTTTCTGACAGCTACCCTCAATACTAGGCCCAGTTCTTTAAACCTCAGCCTAACTATAGTTTAATCCAAGGCCAGTTTTAATAATTAGGGCCTTAAATTTCTTTGGAAACAAAGTCCCTGCGATGTAGCGGTGCAAACAGATTAGCGTCTCTGCAGCATAACTAAAAGAGCAACAGCTCTGGTTCCTTTAGGCTTGACGATTGAGCCAGGATGGCTCATGGAGGTGCGTCCTCTCATCTGATCCATCCTAGCACACCATGCACCACACACACACTCCCTCCTCCTCCTCAGATGACCGGGCTGGAAAATTAGCTTGTCACATCGGATTTGAACTGACCTAAATGTACCTTCCTCAATCCCAAACCCCCATCCCCCACAACACATACACCGCCCACATTCACCCCCACCGTCCCTCTGCCCCGCGTGTTGGATATATGCATGCGCATATGTACTAATGTCAGAGACGCTCTGCTAACATATCACCAAATACAGCATTGGGCCTTGTCGAGGGTATCCCTGAGCAGGCCTAGGACATGGGAAACATGGGAAATATCAGATACTGGTGTCACCCTCTTAGTAGATACACCTACACAGGCGATCGTGGCTCAAGAGTTGGAAGGTTGCCGGTTCGAGTCCCGGCTTGGACAGTCTCGGTCGTTGTGTCCTTGGGCAAGACACTTCACCCGTTGCCTACTGGTGGTGGTCAGAGGGCCCGGTGGCGCCAGTGTCCGGCAGCCTCGCCTCTGTCAGTGCGCCCCAGGGCGGCTGTGGCTACAATGTAGCTGCCATTTACATCTGGTATCAATTTCAAAATCCTATGTTGTTCTGCAGTTATTGCATTCATGAGATTTTCAGAAAACTTGACCTCTGACCTTGACCTCGAGGTCACTGAGATTCAAACTCGTCTGACATTTTCAGTAGATACACCTGTAGTATCAATTTAAAGCTTCTATGCCACTTTGTTGTCGAGTTATCACGAACCCAGGTGAGCACTGCAGGGTAATGACAACACTCCACGGCTGATATGAAAAGCAGTTTTCATTAGAGATGCGCTGGAATGATCCTAAAACTTGGAAAGTGTGTGTTTACTATTATACATACAGACACATATCCAAGCATGTATACACGCAGGCACACTAATGTAGAGTGTGCATGTGTGTGAGGACCAACAGCAAAGATGGTGATAGACATAAATTTCCCATTTAAAAAGATGATTTTGTTTGCAATCTTAATTTAACTCAACACTTACTTACAACTGTGATTCTACATATGTAGTACTTCCTTGCTGTGACCACTAAAAATAAAGGTGGTGATGCTTCAACACAACCACCAACAGCTGGGCAGCACTTCATAATGGCGGCTAAAGACTTGTTTGTAGAGGGACACTGGCTGTTTCAGGTGAACTCTACAGACAAACTGTGATACTAACAGCATTTATGAGCTCTACGCTCAGACTGATGTATATGCAAATGGATAACACTGGTCAATTCATCAAGCTGGCTGATTTATGAGGAGCGGCTGGGAAGAACTTTCTTTAACTTGACAAGTACGGCTCTGTGAATTCATCTGTAGGGATGAATCAGTGTCACTGCATGCAGGGTAAAACGGTGTGACCACACACACCATTTTACCCTGAGGCAGGCGTGCGTGCACAACCTCTCCTCCTGATAAAGTCAAGTTCAGAGTAGCTCCAGCATTTCCCCCCTTTTCTTTTTTAATACAGACCCTGCAGTTGTACACTGTTGCTCTGACCTTACAGTGCACAGAAAACCATACCATACATTTTCTTTCATTTAGCACCAAATCAACACAACTAAAAACCCTAAAACATAAGAGGAAGAACCCCAACAATTAGACCAGCCCCTGTGACCGAGCACCTGGTGACAGGAAAGCCTCCCTTTGCACAGGAAGAAACCAGGATCAGAGAGGGGCAGCCATCTGCCTGTGACTGTTGGGTATGAGGAGAGGAGAACGAGGGGGGACATCCTGCCCCTTTCATGATTTCTCAGTTTGTTGCATGTTTGTCACACGTTTTAGTCAAATAAAGAAACAATTAAGTAAATATGAAATGCTGTTTTCAAATGATGATTTCATTTATTAAATGGAAAAAGGCTGTCCAAGCCTACCTGGTCCCGTGTAAAGGACCTGCTGATCTTTTCCTGGCAAGTAAAAAGATCAGCAGGTCCTTACCAGAGTCTACAGTTAGGTAGATACAACCTCAGATCAACCACACATGACATTGGACCTCATAGTTTCATGCCATTATTTAACAGAAACCAAAGTAAAACACAGAAGCAGTGTGTGACAAACCAAGTTCACCCTAAACTCAACAACTTAAACGATAACCTTTAGTTCCTCTGAAGTTTCTTAATGACTTGAATCAGTCCCTCTCGTCAGTGTGGAGGAGTTTTCATCTCTCCATCACTGTGCTCAACAATAAAGATATACAGTCATTCTAACAGGGACACGCCATTATATGTGCATCTGAAACAAATGATTCAGCCACATATAGCTCTCATTCATACCTGCTGTCGTTATGCAAAATGAACTGCATTTCCTGTATGTCATCCAATTTAACACACACCTCAAAGAAACGTTTGAAAAAGCGGTCTTTTGTTGCCTTAAGAAGAAGAGGCCGACTTCAGAGAGAACCGTGGAAAGTCCTGATCAAAGCTGAGCTGGCATTTCACCATGATTGAGATTAATAATGGAACATTAGCATATTTTCAGATTAGCATCCCACTATCTGTTGTCTGAGGCTGTTAAGCAACATTTCATCATATAATCACTCTCTACATCTCACTCAATTTGTTGGCACATTAAACTGGACAGAAAAAGCCAGTGTGTGATCTTCACACGTTCACAAACCGAATCTTTCTCCTTACTGTAAAAAAAGATTGTGCTGGTTTTGATTTATAAAATAAAAAAATCCTCCTCCACCCATCACAGTCTGATTAGAAGCTCATAAGCCAATTGAATTCCAAAGAAGGGAAAATATCAGATCATAATCCGTAGTTCGTCTGTGACGACAGGAGCCCATCTGTGGTTCGGCCCCATCTGGAACTCCTTTGCTAATTTTAGATGTTTGGGTTTGTTCTCCATGTCAATCCTGACACAATGCCTCCCTCTCCTGGTCGCGGTGGGGACAGCAACATGACAAGCCTGCTACACTCAACTGGCACTTTGCTGGGACACCTTGGTCCAACTGGGCCCCCTCCCCAAACTGAGCAGGTGAACGTTTCTTTTTGGCTCTTGCTAGAGGAGACGCCGCCCATCCCACTTTGGGTGGAGCGGCTCTCATTCCCAGCCAAATTCATTCAACCCTCTGAGAACATTTTGAGTTGAGAGGAAGCAGAGCTGCAGTCCTACGATTTGCAGCTCAAGCTTCTGTAAAGTTTGTGTTATTACAGTAGATGTCTCTTTGAAAGTGCTGTGCTCAAGTTCAAGGATGCAAATCTTTGACTCCATGTGTCATCACAATACGAGCAGCTACCCAAACTCTGCTCCCACAGAGTAACTCATAATAAGGTTCCATCCTCCCTGTGACCCTGGATCCTGTGGCTCCTCTGAAAACATGCAGCCCATCTCACTATCTTCATTTAACCTGAGAAATCATTTGTTAAGTAAGCTCTCAGCAACATCGTACTGGCTGAACAACCTTCCTCCCATCACTGCAGCCAGGCCGGCAAAGAGTCGAAGCGCTACTGAGCCAAGCATCACCTTAACCTTAATCAGTAATTACTTCATTTTCACAATAACATTTTAACCATTAGACAAAACGAAAATAGTCATAATCATAGACACATTACGTACAGCTACTTGTAACACTACTGGCATCTAGTCTCACTCCAGCTGATTGAGAATTCCTTCTCCGTCTCCATTGGACCACACTCCTATATGATTGGTCAAAGTTGTCCTACTATTAATTCATCTTCAGTCTTTGTCTACTGATGGGCCTTCAAACTGGCAGTAATAAAGCCACCAGTTGACCCAGTAATCAACCTCCAACCTTCCTTTAAAAAATAGCAAACTGTACCATTTACCAGACGTCAGGCTTCAATATCAGGTTAAGATTCAATTATGTTCAGAGTGCCCACTGATACTTGCTGACAACCTGTGTCTTGTTTGGTGTATCTGCCCACCTGTACCAGTTTGTAGAAGTAAGCATACTGGCGTGCAGTGTTTTTATACTGGCTGAGGACATCCTGCACCGCCTGTGTGCCCAGTAGGAGCTGCACGTCCTCTTGCTGGTAGTACAGAGGTATGTCATATTCTTGAGGAAGACTGCGGATGTATGGTAGCCAGAAGGAAGCAGGGTTGGCTCGCTCGCATAGCAGGTGGAGGGCCAGCGTCACATTCCCCATGGCCTGCAGGATCCGATCCTGGCTATACAAAGGACCTGCCATAAAGAGGTCACAGGGTCATATGACCAGCAATCATATTTTTATGCATTTATTTATTCAGTTTTTTAAATTCCAACATTTTTAAAGGCTTATAATAATATAAGTAAACTACCGTGAGATTAACACGTTACACTGTGATTTTTTTCTCTTCCGTAACAACGATTTAAACATTGCTGCATCTTGACGGAAACTGTGGCTGAACTGGTGGCAACAACTCCAGTGAGCAGCACCCAGCAATGTGCTTTGGTGGGTTTGATGCCAGTGAATACAAGGAGCAAAAACTTCTTGTTCATGGTGCTTTAAGGTGTATTCAAACAATGAGCCAGTTTCAGAGTGCTTCAGTTCCACAGCCGTTTACCAGTAAGGACCAAAACAAAGAGAGAGAGGGGGAATGTGACGTCTCACTCTGCTGACAGCAGCGATGGCTGCAGTGACTCCACAGCACGGGACGAGCCTGTCACACGGACATGTGCCACGTGTCTGGAGGGGCACAGCGTATAACCTGTGTTTTAAATGCACCGCGAGCTTTGATGGCCTTTAGTTAAAAAAGGATACACCCTTCATATCACAGTGTTATTACAATGATTTCTACATATGTGCACTGATGTTAGAATAAGTCAAATAAAACATCAAAAAGATCTATGAACGTGGCAAAAATGAAACCTGACTAATAAAAACCTTTGTGTTGTTCTGTCGTCTGATTACAGATTGTAGAAAAGTATTTACTGCAGCAAATCAAACATGCATCGTGTCTGCGACATGTCTCCTCTCCACTGCTGGGCCTGTCCAACAACGTCTTTGTTTTCTCCTGTTGTACTGACCCAGCACGAGTCCTGCAGCAGCCCCACAGGCTGACTGCAGATTACTTTTCAGAGGAAGAGATCTGGCGTGCTGCGATGCCCTCTTAATGTGTACAACTGTATGGAATGAGCTACGAGTTGTAAATAACTTCATTTCTTACCCAGTATAGAGTTCTGTGCCGATTCCACTGTCATCAGCATCTTCCTGGGAATCCACAGGAATAGTTCCTCTGCCTGTAAACCACACAGTAAATAGTAGTGAGCACAACAGATCACATGGTCAGCCTCTTCCAAGAGGTCAGAGTATTTATCAACTTCTGATTTTAAAATGGATTTGACACTGATGTACTGAAAGCCTGTGGGGTGCAGACATGTCGGCCTAACCTGCTACTTTCAGGGATATCTGTGTCTGCTGCACAGTTATCCAAGTAGCACCATCTCCCTGGCACTGACTGCTCCGATTTGGCAATACAAGTTTGCTAAACAAACCAAGTGTGGCATAAAGATGTGAAGCCATGATGCCATAAACACCTTTTGCATAAAAATGATGGATGCATAACCAACACTTGCCCCAGATAAAGGAAACAGTAAAGGCATGCTAAAACAAATACAGTCATTACCAGCAAACTGTCATAACCAACTCTACTGCTGTTACTTGCTCAGGTTCCTTCTCCACACTCTGGACAGCCAACACGCTCCCATTGCTCTGCACAGCCACGAACCAGCAGCCAGCTCTCCACTCATTTGTCAACCCCCTGTGATGTGGTTCAATATCAGCCATGTAATAACTACAGTCTCCTATATGTTCATCCATCAATCTCCATGTGCTAACTTTAGCCATCCTGACCCCTGTCACATGACACATGTGATATGAAAGCTGCTGTGAGTAAATATGACATGTTACTGGGTAACCAGTATAGGGATGGGAAATGATATGAATTGAGCGATGCTGATTCGAGTGGGTATAGCTCTAAAGGTAGAGTGATGAGTACTAATCAGAACTGTTTGATGGTGTCATGGTTCGATCTCTGGCTGCTCATGCGCATCGTCTCATAATTAACACTTAATATAAACCTACAGCCTCACACACCAACACAAAGCTCTATGCCAATGAGGACATAAACCATCTTTCTCTCAGTATTTAGGTATGAACACAAAGACGAAAACCAGCACAAACAGTAAATCGATTCTACTTTAGAAACATGAGGCTGCAGCCTGACTGCTCATCAGTTTGTCACCTGTTGAAGTTAACGGTCTGAGCCCTGGGCTGGAGTCGGCACTCACTCGCCTAACATCGCTCTGGCTTCTTCACCAGCTTAGCGTTAGCATGCCGTCTGTGCAGGGCTTTCAAAGAGCTCAAGTTGCACTTTACCACTGCGCTCTGTCCTTTGTGCAAGTCGAACAGATAACCAGGATTGATGGGCGGAATAACAATTCCAAGGAACTGAACTACTGGGAACCAGTTCTCTAGAAGAACTGGTTCCTTTAGAGAACCCTTGTTCTCTAAAGTTTTTGCAAAACCTACAGGTTTGCAACAGTTATTATTTTCTGTTATAATATTTTACATTGTAATTGCACACAACCCAAAATTATATGATACATTTGAGCAAAAGTGTTCAAAAAAGACACTGAAGTTTTACTTTTGAGTTCTGGGACTCAAAATGAGCTCTTTGGCAGTTCTAGGATAAAAAGCTATTCCTCTATCAAATATCCCATGTTTGCTCATGTGATGGTGAAGCAGGAGGTAACTTCAAAATTCTAAAAAAATCAAAGTAGAAACCTTGATGTCTCTGGTGGCCCTCAGGCCATAGCCTTCCTTCCCAAAGTTGGCCACAGTGAAGCACTCGCAGGAGGCCCCGTTTTCCTTAGCCCAAGACATCAGGTCAGGGAAGTGCTCCTCCCTGCTGCCCTCAAACACAATGGACATGCCTGAACACACACACACACACACACACACACACACACACACACACACACACACACACACACACAAAACAAACATTTAGTCCAATGGGATGGGTATGTAAGTCTCAATCATGTGTTAACATAATACTATACATGTACTTACCCTTTTGCTTTTTGCGGATTCTTTCCACCAAGCCTCTTATCTGGAGGTACTCCTCCCACTCTTTACCAGCAGAGGCTGCTGCACTGCTGCATTCTGGGAAAACACATTGGCAACACTTCAACGATACAGCCACCTTATCCAAGAAACCAGAAGGAGCAATAAATACTCAAGCACAGAGCAGAAATCAGCACGTGAAGGCTGCTGAACATCTGCAGAAAGTCACTGGTCTAATGCCTGCTGTTGATGCAGGATCAGGGCTACTTTCTGCATCTACCATTATGCATTGAGCTATCAGGACTTAGAGCAGCTGATCAAAACACACAACTAAGCTAGTATTAGCTAAACAGCTTGTCTGTATGCTAATGTATTTACTTTTGACGGCACCTCAAAAGTCCCAACATTGCAGTGTAGAATGATCCGATGATGCTTACGACTGTATCTCCATTTTTACTTTATCCTTTCCCACCAGGGCAAAATGAGCCTGTTAAAATTTAACACTTAATGCATAACATCAACTAGGGTCAGTCTCACTGACCTCTTCTCTACTTTTACTGGTGTGTAAATCAAAAATATTATAATTTACCTTATTATAGCCTGATTTATTGGTATATTTGTTGTACTCACAAAATAATGGAGCAGTGTACGTGCACACAATGGTTTTATTTGAGCACTTTGAATGGAAACGTACTCTGCAACAGTTCAGCAATCAGGCTCATCATCTCCTTGGGGGAAACCACAGCCATGGCTCCTGAGCCTGACTTCTGAGTCTTCACCCGACTCTTCTTTCCCATGATGCTGGATGGACAACCAGGCTGAGACACAGAGAGAGCACACCATTAACCACTGTTACTCTGCTCCACAGTATCGAGACATCAACACATTACAAATCAGTTTTTTAAGCTAAGCTTGAACCTCAGTGAACCATTACTTTTCACAATACAAATGGATTCCAATAGAAGAGAGCTTTTATCAGTCTGATACCTTCACAGTCCAAAGACCTTCATGACCAGAAGGAGCCATCCTGCAACGGCCAATGCAACATACACGGGACAGCTTGGAGCTACGTGCTGCCAACAACCAACAACCGCGATATGCAAGTGATGGTGGTTATCAACTTGGTAGGTTAGTCTAGGTTTTTCAAATCTAAAGTCAGGTGACAAATGACAAGCAAAAGCCTAAACCTGCAGGGCGAGGACTCTATAGTGCTGTGGGGGGATTTAGCTTCCACGGTTCAGGTCTACTTTTCCCACTGAGTCACTGCTAATCAGTCCAGAATTGTTCTAAGTACTCAGTTTCATTCTGTGATGGGACATTTCTTTTCTCCGTCCTTAGGGCACTGAGTGGTGTGGCAGGGATTAAAAGGATGTCAGTCCCACATTATGCAGTCAACAGATGCTAAACCAAGAGAAATATTTCAGACCAGTGTGTTAGAGTGGGTTTTCCACCACCATCATTCAGGGGATGTCTTTCATCCAGACTGTTTTTTTTATTTTTAAATACTCTTTATTTAAATAGTCTGTATGTGTCCCAAAATGGCTCTATCTCGCTGTTATTATGTCATGTTGCTTTTTGTTTAAACCCTGGGGGCTGAGTGGGCTTAATGTGATGCTTTTTATTCACACGCTGCTCCTAGATACCTTTCTATTGCAGCTCTATTTGTAGTCGCAGTGCAATACTCACACTCACAATGGGTTCACAACAGAGCACTACAGAGCTGTGCATTAAATGAAGCATTGAAGCAAAAAAATTAATCAGTAAAATATTGTCTCGATCAGTGTATTTATCCACCAATAGAGCACCAGTTAGAGTCGGAGAACAGGAATTTATCAGAAAGACGAGTTGACAAAAAAAGCAGTGAACGCGAGTACAACAAATCTGTTACCAAAGCTGCTGATAAAGGGCGTGCTGCTGTCACCATGAAGAAATGGGATTATAAAAACCTCAAGTGCATTTCAACCAGCGACGTTCCTGCTGACTAGTCTGGCACTAAGAAACACTCAGATATCAAGTTAACTTTGAGATTTGCTTCATGTGAAAAACTCTAAACAGAGGCACCATCAGTCACATTCTTCAAGAATGAATCACGCTGGACCAACATTTCTGACAACCACTCAATCATAATTAAAACGATAAATCATCCACGCGTTTCCTTCCACTCATCTGAAGTCAGGTCGCGCAGACAGCAGCCTAAGCAGGGAAGCCCAGACCTCCCTGTCACCGGCCACATCTGAAATGAAATTATCTAAATTTGTAAAATGAATCAAATCTCTAAACTTGATCTTAAATTCTTATTTGTTAAATTTTACTTATAAGTGGGAAAATTAACTCTGACTGCTTCGCCATTACTTCCATTGTTGCAGCATGGAGCAGTCAAAATCTTCCCAGTGGTATTGAAAACGTTTGTATTGTAACGATAGTATTGTGACAACGCTAATGATTCTATTTATTCTACATTTTGACTCTAATGAGGATAAAAAATATTTATAAATTAAACTTGTTGTGATAAATATGAAGCTATAAATAAAGTTGTCAAGAAACGAGGTCTTTCATAGCCATCTTTAATATACAGTCTATACTCTTAAACAATAGAGAATGCATTATGTATGGCCTCTCAGCCAAATTGTACTTTTCCAACTGTAAGTCATATAATCAATAATCATCACGTCAGACAGTGAAAGTCTCTGTCCAGCAGATAACTTTATGTGCACTTTATAGACATCTGTACTTAAACGCTGCTGGTGTAATAGAAATACTGAAGTCTTTGAAAGAAAACCAGTGATGTGACAAAAAGTGATTGACAGTATTTGCATGTTTTAATGAATAATATCAAACCATTTGAAGATAGACAGAACATTGTAGCTTCTACCTCTTGACAGCAATCTGTTTTGGCAAAGCAACTTTTATATATCCATTATTTATGAATTTAAAAATCTCACTGAAATTAAAAATGCCATTTTCAACACAGAAATTGTAACAAATATACCATAAAGATATTTTAAGTGCCAAAACAGTACTGGATTGACTGTAATGTAGAACACTTAAAGATACAGAGGATTTCTTTATTTTTAATATAACCGACATCTGAAGTCCTGTTGCCTGCAGAATATGTATCAGAACCAAAGACTTTAGACATAAACACAAAGAAGCACCGGAAATCACTTTTTGGCACAACACCGGAACTAAACAGACCTGTAAAAACGGTTAGTGAACGCAGTTGTTTCAAATGAATTATCTGTCGCTAAATCAAAACTGCGCTTCCTCGCTGAGGACACTTTCTGAGGGAGCTGCAGGAAACACCCACGAATTATTTGGTTTTCAGCTGTGAAAAAAGGTGAAGCTTCTGTAAGCTAACGGCTGTGACAGCGGTTGAGGCTCGCCGTGAATAGTATGCCGTACAGCGACATATCACACACTTTCCCTGCTAGAAATAGAAAATAAGTTTAGGGGCTTCGTTTAAAACGAGACACAAGTAGAGTACTAGCTAAGCGTTAACCCTCCCACCAAATAACAGGCTCACACGACTAGCTGGGTCTCGGGTTGTTTCGCCTGTGTCACCAGGCCAGCAGCTAGCTTATGGCCATAAATTAAGCACGCCAAGACGAACAGAGAGGTAACTGGAGCGGGGCAGCAAAATAGCTCATTCATTCCCCACTAGCTGCTCTCTCTGAAGGCTAGCGAGCAAGTTGTGAGCTGCTTAGCTGGCAACTAATGAAGAGTCATGTTGGAGTTATAGCGTGGGCTAACTTGCAGTGCTGGCTAATTTTAGCCTTGGCTGTTATAAACACAACGACTTCCGCGCCACACACGCGCGTTTATAGAAAAGATCCACTGAATCAAACCAAACTACATTCGCACTTTGTCTCAGGCACTCATACCTTCTGAAGTGACAGCAGCTGTTCCCTCTGACCCTGCACTGAAACCAACCCTGACTTTGTGGCGCATGCGTTTGAGCAGTCGCGAAGTACGCCTCACGCCCGGTCCACGCCCACAATCACAATGCGTGTTTCTGCCGTTCTAATTGGTTGATGGAGACCATGATCCAGGAAGTTGAACGCTTTATAAAGTAAATTTAAGAAGAACCTCTCCTGTCTCGCACTGCAATTGGACGCCTACTTTTAGAAAGATTAAATCGACCATAAATGGTAATGTTGAAACTCTAATGATTGGCTGAAAGTTGTGCCTGTCTAATTGTGCCAACGTTTTGATATTAGAGTGGATTTGTTAGGGGTAAATGATGAAGTCCATCTACAGTGAGGCATCATGGAGCAGATTACATACATTACATACAGCAACGTCACACTAAAACCATGCAATCAAATCAATGAAAATAAGCTAAGGCTAAAGCTAAGGATGTGAATGGCCCTGGTTCAATCATGCAACATTTCCACCCTTGTCATTTACTATTTGCTGTTTTGATCCTGGCTGCTTTAGTCTCCGTGCCAAATCCTTGGGCGATGCACTCAACCTTGAGTTGATGTGTTCATCAGAGTGTGACTGTTATGTAGAAAGTACTTAGGCATAGGGAAATAAACTGCTTGTATGAATGGGTGAATGACACATGCTTTGAATTCTCACATAGAAAAGTGCTGCATATTTACCATACAGAACTAACGAGGAACAAGCTGTCTTTGGTAACTAAATGATACAGCCTATTTTCTTTTTAAAATAGAAGCAGTTCTAGGTAAGTTTTAGTTCACTAGTTTCATGGAGGACATTATCAGATCACTAGGCACACTTAAAGATTTATTTTTTAAAGCAAGAAAAAAACATAGGTTATTAGCTTCCCAAAGAGGTTTGGTTCTTGGCAGTGTTTGTGTGCATATGTGGCATGTTTTCTGTAAACATGATATCTTTGAATGAATTCTAATAAAACGTTGTAGGTGTGCAGAGCAGAGTCATGGTGGCTTATATACACCAAAGTCTTCAAAGTCAGCTTCTGTACTGTTCTGTACAATGGTGAGCATCATCCAGCTCTTTAATTATATTCATGTGCCTAATTGAATTCTTAAAGAGACATCTGTGTAACTGTAGGTAGTTATAATATATATATGTATATATATATATATATATATATATATATATATATATATATATATATATATATTAGGGGTGCAACGATATTCGTATCGATATTGAACCGTTCGATACAGTGCTTTCGGTTCGGTACGCATATGTATCGAACAATACAACATTTGTAATTTATTTTATCAACTTTCCTTCTGACGATGCTGTCTGTGTGGAGCGCTCAGTGAATCTGCGTTCGACTACTCCGCCTAGGCTGCACTGTCGAGCGCAGATCCACTGAGCGCTCAACACAGACAGCATAGTCAGGAGGAAGAGCACAGGGCAAGCTAGCGAGACAGAAGTTAAGCTCTCAGCAACATGGACCTCCCCCACCCTCATTCAGATCTGGCGTTTGGAATTATTTTGGTTTTCATGTGACGTATGACCCTGAAGGTAAGCGAGTCATGGACTAAAGTAAAACAGTATGTTGGATGTGCCACGCAATGCTCAATTACATTGGTGTGAACTAGTGTGTTAGCGCAGTTAGCTCGTTAACGGAGATTTGCCGTGTTGTGGCGTTAAGGTCATTTCAACGAGATTAACCTGAAAGCACTAGTGGGAACACAACGAATATGACTGCACATTTACGCCGACATCATCCTAGTGCAAAGACAAAAAAAAGCAAGCATGCTACTAACTTTAGCCGAGTCATTTAGACAGCTGTTAGCACATGATTCTCCTTATGCTGCTGAGAATATAGCCCAGAAGAAGCGGATAGTATAGCTTTTATTTTGGAAAGAGACATTTCTCTGTAATAAACTCTCTTTTCCAAAGATGAGTGATTCCTCAATCAGATACAGGGCTCGCAATATCGCTAGCCCGACGTCCCGGAGCTAGCGATTTTTTCAGTCGGGCTACCAAAATCTATCTCTGCCCTGCCCGTCGGGCTATTGTAGGAAAAATATATGTCAATGCTTTTGCATTCTTTCAGAAATGTAGCTGGGTAATTATGTCATTGGCATCGGTGAGCCACTGTCAATATGTGACATATTGAAATCGCGTTTGAATTTGCGCTTGTTTTTTGCTTTCACTTTGCAATCGTGCAAACTGTGTATAGAGAGCGACAGCACTGATCTGTGAGTGATGATAATTTGTGCACCAATTCCTCTGACATGGTCTTATTAATCGTTAGCTTACTATGCAAACATGACAAGTGAAATCTCCCGCAGCTTAAACATGTGAGAGGTTGATCGCGCAGAGAATCGCTGAGCTTATGTGAGTGCGTGTAAAAGCATTTCAGTTCTGCTGAGCCAAATAAGACAGGTCAGGGTGAAGAAGTGACAGCCAAAGAAAAGCTTACCACAAAACGGAGAAGTTATGACAAATCAGACTATAAGGCAAAAAGAAAGTGCAGCTTTATGGTTTCATGGACAAAATAATTTCTGTGGCTGCAATATGATGAGCTAAATAACCAGGGCTGCACATAAGTGGTCCGCAGGTGCGCATTCGCTGTCAAAATAAAAAACACGCACAAGGGTTAGGGTTAAATTTAAAAACTGTACTTTTGAGTTAAAATATATATTTATAATTTTAATAAATAACAAATTAAAAAGGCATGAACATTTTTTTGTATCGAAAAAATATCGAACCGTGACACCAAAGTATCGAACTGAACCGTGAATTTTGTGTATCGTTGCACCCCTAATACATATGCTTTGACTGATCTGTGTATGACCTCAGTTTGGTGAGTACAACTCAAAAGACTTCTTCATGCAGCTGTGGAGAAACTGATGTTTGTACAAAACACCTGAAACTGCGTCGAAATGATTTATTTACAAAAACTTACATTAAATGTAATATTATTGTAAAAAAGTCTCTGACATCTTATATTTCCTGTTAATCTTAGACCATTTAGTGAAGCTGTATTTGATTAGCATGAGTAAGATACGTACCTGCATGTTCACATTCCTGTGTGAAATGACTGAAATAAAAACAAGCTGGCTAGGGCGCACCAAACATTTGTGCCCATGGACCATGAGCATGGAAATCACACATGCTTGTACTGAATATATGGAAAGTTGTTGTATTTTTTTCTGCTTTCTAATTTTTCTGTTCTTGTGTCATCTGATGTGAAATATGTTTTTGTGTAATTTATGGGTGTTGGATTAATTATATGTGGAATAGAAACGTGTCCACTTCAAATGAGAAAGTCCTGTGATGTCTGTTATTGTCTTAGGGGGACTTTTGTCACTCCAGGTTAAATAATGAGGCACATCAGGCTCATGATATTTAAGGACTACATGGCTCTGCTCTTTCTGACAGATTGTTGGTAATACAGCCTCTTTGAAGCTGCTGGCTTTTGTGCACTTTGTTCTCTAACTTTGTTTGTCTATTTCCCAGCTGCCTGTCAAAAACCTGCTTGACAATTATTCTCTCTTGGTTTTTCAAGCACCGCCAGCTACTCCTGAGTATTCAACTGACTGCTACTCAGTTTATTTATTGACCTCTCGCTTAGAGATAGGATGAGGAGTTCAGTCATCCGAGAGGATTTCAGAGTAGAGCCACTACTTCTCCATGTCGAAAGGAGCCAGTTGAGGTGGTTCAGGTATCTGATTCGGATGCCTCCTGCGTGAGGTGTAACAAACTGCAGCTAAACCAGGTCCTGGAAGGTTTAATCCTACCTTGCATTTAGTCCTGGAATAGCCCTAATCTTTCTCTGGGAAATGAGTTCATATAATCCAGTTGTAGGCCAAGTGTGGGGCCGTTTCAAACCATGACTGAGAAAGCTGGTTTAATACTTGTCGAGGGAACCATTCATGAATTGAAACCATTACAACTCCATTTTGTTCGAAGGTCCATCATTCGGTCTCTAGATGGCAGCATTACTCTTTCAGTTATTAAACATCCATTCATTTATTCTCTTCCACTCGTCCAATTTTAGGGTCACAGTGGGGCTGGAGCTTGTTCCAGCTGTCATGGAGAGAGGCGGGCCTGACGGGTCTAACACAGACGGACAGACGACACAGCATCAGTGCATTTGAATATTGTTATTGTAGTCTTTAACCTATATTATACAGCGCCCTGAGGCAACTGCTGTTGTAATTTGGTGCTATCATAATAAAATACAATTAAATGAAATAACCAGTGTAATATAACCAGTGTAATATAACCAGTGTAATATAACCAGTGTAATATAACCAGTGTAATATAACCAGTGTAATAACAACGTGCTCAGTGCTTCTGAATGTGTATTAGAATTTCACACATGATAATGTTGAAGCACCATGAACTCTCCACTTGTCTGATTAATGACTGATATCTGAGAATGTTTTAAACAGCTGTGATGCAGCAGTTTACTCTGCTTCATTCAGAAACACTTTGACTATTTATACATGGTCATCATCTGACTCATAACAAATAAATAGAAGTAGTTGCAGCATGGTGGTGCGGTGTTCCCTCACACCCCTCCTGAGTTTGAGTCCCCGATCTGCCTCCGATATTTCAACATTATTGCATTTTGTTAAAAAATCCAGGTCTGACTTGGTAAAAGAAAAAGAAAAGCTTGGGTTATTTTATGATTGGACACCATGAAGGCGTAGTTTTATTCAGATACATTATTGTGCAGTCCCACTTGTAGCACAGGTACTGAGCTGCTGTCTTTATTTGGGAGCACTCTGAACCGTCGTGGTCTGTGTCCTCGCTGGCTTCATCTGCCGTTTCCGGTTGTTTTCCCATCATCCCGAGCTCTCTGTCTCTCCCCTCTTCTGTGTGTGCATGCCTGTGTTTTTGTCTTTGTGCAGCATCGGGCCTTGGGGTGGTTCCCGCTCTGGAGCCACTCACACCTGCTGATAGTCACACTCACCTGATGATCCCATCACAGGGCACTATTTAACAGAGCGGCTGAGCTTGAGTCGATGCTGGATCACTGAATGGCAATAGTCAGCGTGACCGTGGCTCATGCAGAAGGGGAACTTATCATGTCTCGTCTCTGTTCCTTTTCTGCCCAGGAACCACGGAGAGCTTTGGAAGGACCTTTTCTAAAGAATTCTGAGGAAACTGTTTGGGAGACGGATCCCTGCACTGGGACCTCGGGTGATCACTAAAGGAATGCTGTTTTGTTGGAATTGTTTGCACCCTGTTTCTACACTAAACTCACTGTTACCGTTCAGGAAGTCCTGCGATTGGGTCCGGTTTTTGGCCACTTCCTTTGGCCACAGATTTAACAAGAACCTGATACTCAAAGTATAAACATTTGCTCCTTTTGATGCAGTATTAACGTAATAATCTACTTGGGGTGTCACCCTTCACTAGTGTACTCTGCCTGAAAGCATGGATGGATTGATCCAGATCCAAATAAGAGCAAATTATATTGCTTTTCAAAGAATTCAGTTTGAGTTTTCTAGATAAAAGCCACCACTTCCACTTAAAATCGGTGCCTGTCCCATATTTACTGTAGGGTTAAACCAAAGCAAAGACACTTGCATCCATATTGCCTATAGATCAGTTTGTATTTAACAGAAGGGCATGCACCAGTCATGTAACAGAAATCTAAAGAATACTCCGTTATCGTCCTCTTTCAATTCAGTTTCGTTTATATATCACAACAACGGTTCCCTGAAGGCGCTGTGTACTGTAAGGTAAAAGCTCCACAATAGTACAGAGAGAACTCGGAGCAGGTACTTGGTGACAGTGGGAAGGAAAAACCAGTCACTGCAGATGAAGCTTTCTCATCTTATCTTTTAAGTACAAACACCATTTATTCAGAAGAAAAGAAATAATTAATTATCTTAAGCACAAAACATTTGTATCTACGCCGTGATTTACCCACATCGTGTGCAGGAAGTGGCAGCAGGAAGAAAATAACCCTTCAGGAACATATTTATGGAAACGTGAGTCTTTCGGCATGGACAAAAAACCAAAAACCAAATGATGTCAATAATAATAACAGTTTTGCTCTAGATAAATAACCTTTTGTACAAATAAATATTGCCGTTATTGAACTGCAGCTGCGATACAGTCCTGTGCAAGACTTGAGACACTCATTTCATGTTATTTTGCTTTAAAGGACCTAGACCTGTCCACTCATGGTCATTTGGAGGCTTTTAATTATTAATTTAACCATTTTTTTAATCCAGGGTGATATGGTTTTACAACATACACCTTTAATGACTTTAAAACACAAGAACTGGGAGCATAAGATTAAATATGTTTTGGATTTTATTTAATCCACACAGAGTCAGAATTGGACTTGCAGGGTCAAACATATACATACACTTCCACTAATATTTGCTTCACGTAGCATCAACCAGCTTTGGGTATAGTTATGGCTCAATCTTTATTTTTGGTTTGTAATTGGTTGATTTCCTGGTATGAACGTCACTTTTAAGCATAGTCCACATATTCGGTTAAGATGAATGCTGGGGCTTTGTTATTGTGATTATGGGCTATATAAATAAAACTGAATTTAATTGAATTCCTAATCATTTAATTAGTTTTATTCCCAGTAATTCTAACTCCCAGTTAAATAACAGAGTTGTTCCTCGCCAGCAGATGGAGTCTCCAAGAAGTCTCCATCAGTCAATCTGAACTGTCGTCCCATGAGAAGCTATAAACCCGGGGAACAGCTTCCCCTACCTGTGACAGAGGAGAAGGAAAGCTCCTGGCTCCTGACAATTGGGGTGTGGGCTGTGGGGTTGTAGCCAGGAGGTAGCGCAGGTCACCTACTGATTGAAAGGTTGGTGGTTCGATCCCTGGCTCAACCAATCTGCATGCCAAGTATTCTTGGGGAACATAATAAGCCAAAGTTGCTCTCCAATGCAAACATTATGTGTGAATGTAGTTAAGAAGCACAAAGTACAGCGAATGTGGCATGTTGTATAGAGTGCTTTGAGTAGAAAAGTGCTATATAAGAATCAGTCCATTTACCTCTCAGGTGGAGTGGGAGCCTAAGTTGGTGCTGGACGTTGAGAGATACTGACTAGTCTTAGCCAACACATGGCTCAGGCTCTGGAACCAGGGGTTGGACTCTGTTTGAGTCTGGAGTTGAGAAACTAGAAAAATCAAATTCCTCAAGTTATTTGAGATGAGTTCTGCCAGTCCACAGCAAACCATTGCAAAAGACAACCTTGGATGGGCATGCTGACCAGACGTACGATCAAATAAATCTCATTCACATAGAATAAATAACCAGATCAGTCCTACTGATTTTCCGTTTGTTTTTCAGTTGCCTCTGTTTATTTGGATGTTTGCTGTCTGTCTGTCCTTTCAGACAGATCAATACTTCTTTCATACTGCCTGCCAGTCACTTAGCCAAACAAAGGAACACATGATATGTGTCAGTTCCTTTTACTATGGGCCAGATTTCTTTCTTTGAGGTAAAATGCCAGCTTTGATGGGTAATGAACAGTGAGTTTCCAATGAGTTGTAGGGAGGTACCAGTGCATCTACCACATTAAGGTTGATTTCTGCAATCCTTTTATAAGCTTACAGTAAAATCATAGCATCAAACTAGAGAGAAAAAGTCTGTGCTGGTATGCATTGTACAATCACATTTTGACAAACGTCTGACATGACAAACACTCTTATCTACTTCGCTGTTATGTTACTGATCAAGTTTCACTCTTTGAAGACTCCTTCAGTCACTCGGATGAGTGACGAAACGTTTCTCCCACTGAGAGCATCCACATGATCAGAATCAAATCCTTTGGGACTGACTGACCTGGATGATTGAGCAGGCATCAAGACATAAAATCAGCCTTTATTGTTGGGCCCAAACTCCAGGGTTCACGACTAGAGCTGGGCGATATGAGATTTTTTCATATCACGACATGTTTTTTTCATTTCAGGCGATAACGATATCTATCACGATATAAGCCAAATAACTATATTTGTAAGATTTAAATGTGCCGTTGCTCACAAGTAAAATGTGAAATAATCAGCAGCTTGTTTTTATTTAAATATTTATTTCCCATAATAAGTTCAACAGGGTAGATGTACTTAAGGAACATGAGACTTTTTCAGATAAATAAAGGCAAATATTGCAAACTACACAAAAGGCAGCCGCTAAAGTGTTTAAGTTTCAAAATAGAAAAAACGAAACAGACTAAATTGTCAATTCCACTTAGAAACAAAATATTAATTGTAAAAATAAATCTTAGTTTGTTTTACAGAAGAACAGACAAAACTGACTAACTTTTGTCAATATCAAATAAACTGAGAACTAAAAGGAAATTCTCAATCTCTCCTTGTTGTATAGCTGAGCTTTTCAAACAGTTTTAACAGTTAGTCTGACAAAAGCCGAATGACGAATTAGCGCTTCCAGTCAGAGACTGAGGCTACGTCCACACGTACACGGGTATTTTTGAAAACGGAGATTTTCCGTTTTCATTTTAAAAAAATAATCCCGTCCACACATAAAGGCAGAAATGAAGAAAAACGCTGCTATGAACATGCCAAAGCAGCAGGTGACACCATATTCTTAACCGTGCAGAAATGTTGGCCAATCAGAAGTCTAGAAGCCTCGGTGGGAAAAAGTAAACAAAGCTGGGGCATAGAAGCAGAACCGAGTCGTAAGTGTGGAGGGACAGTAACTGTGTGTATATGTAAGCATTTAAACACTGCAGAGAGTAGAATTAACAGTATTGTAGAAATTCATTTCACCGAAACAATAACGTGGCGCACAGTGTGACGCATGCACTAGTTTATTGTATTTCCAGACTTGCTTTCGGCACAATTTACAGTGCACGCTACTCTGTTTTTTGTCAGACTTGAAATAGCCGAAATACCTTCACACTACGGAACTTCTATGGCTCTTCCGTTCGACAATCTCTCCGGCATTGGAACCGTCATCTGTTTTCTCTCCGGTCACGCTCGGTTGATTTTTCTAGTCGGTACACTCATTTCCTCCATTACCCGCTGGCTGCTTCCCAAACAAACACACGTGCGGCTTGGCACTTGTGCTGTATGTAACAAGTCACGCGACGTGACGCTGCGGCTGTGATTGGTTCGGCTCTGCGCTACTTAATTTGGATTGGCTGACCTTTTTTTTTTTTTTTTTTTTTAAGAGGACAAGAGCGGCGAGGTCTATCGCGATAGCTTAATTTCTCTATCGAGTAAAAGTTATATCGCGATACATATCGTTATCGTTCTATCGCCCAGCTCTATTCACGACACATTACATAGAAAACTGAAAATGATTATTCTGCAGAAGAACGTCCACCACCAGTGTTATATGATTAGTATTACTGTGGAAGATGTTTGGGGCTCAGCTCAAACATTTCGTGTTGTTTGATCAACATTATATTCTATAAAAGCATAAACTGTAATGCTATTAATAACAACATTTAAGAAAAACAAGCCTCCATGACCACCAGGAGGTTGAACTTTCCACATTTGGTCAACCAGATGCTTTTTCTGAGATGCTAATCTGAAAATGCTAGCTGACCCGTTTTATTCATCTGGATTTTACATCTCCTCTCCATCATCAAGGCTGTCTTTGTTCACATACTAAAGCAGTCATTTAAAAAAGGAGAAAAAAAACAGAGAGTGTAGTTGGCTCTCGAATTGAAAATGAAGCCACAGATAAAACAGATGGAAAGTTCAGGAAAGAAAAGGACAGAATCTGATAGTGATGTGGAATAGGGCTGGGCGATATATCGAGTTTTTAAAAAATATCGATATATTTTCATACGAGATATAAGATGTGACAATATCGTTTATATCGATATAGTCTATGTTACGTTGTGGAGCCGCAGGTTTGCCTCTCTTTCGTCCACTTTTGTCTCTACGCAACGTTACTCGGCCTCGCCTCTCCTGCACTGAACACAACTCCCCCATAGCTTCACCTGCAGGCAATGACAAGATGAAAGCGGAAAATCTCCGTTAGCGAGTTACCGTGCGTGGGGCTGGATGGCGTCAACGTGTTAGCGAGCTAACCGCGCTAACGACATGCAGCCCAGAGGGGCTGCACGGCCTAAAATCCTTTCCTTTTCTCAAAAATCGTCAGTGCGCCTTATGTATGAATTCTGGTTGTGCTTACTGACCGCGAACCGATTTTATGTGGTACACAGCGCTCAGCAATCTGTCAAAAAATGTTTTAATATGACTTTGCTAAGCTACGGAGCTGCACCGCTTGATGTCGGAGGATTACGGCTACAGAGGAGGAGCCTCGCGGAGTGATACGTACTGTGTGTGTATAAGGACCACAAATGGCACCTGTTCAGAGACGTGGTGCAGCTGTGAAATCTGTCTCTTTGTTATTATGCTCAGCGTCTATTAGTTTACATTTTGACTGCACAATTGTGAGCTTTTTGTTATGCACAAAAACAACATTGTTTTCTTTTATTTATGGACCATGATTATTTAATATATGCTGATAATTTATTTTTGAGTAATATCTACGCTGTATGTAAATAAAAGTGCCCGTGTGACATCTGGGACACAGTGTGACTAAGAACTCTCTTTTTGTTCTTAACTTATGGCTTAAAAAAAAAAAATCGAGATATATATCTTATATCGCCATCCAGCTAAAAAATATCGAGATATGAATTTTGGGTCATATCGCCCAGCCCTAATGTGGAAGAAGAGGATGAAGGACTGAAGCTAGTCGGACCAGTTCAACCTGTAAATCTTCTGTTAAACATCTTCTGAAGGTCACAAAGAAGATGTTTAAAAATAAAAATGTGAAAGTAGAGGATTATTTTCCACATAAGAAACTGTTTCTGTTGTGTGTGAGACCTCAGCTGAGCAATAAAGGAAAGGGAGCTTATACTGACAAAGAAGTCTGCAGACTGAGAAAAATAGTTGCAAAACTTAAGCAGGAATTTAATAGTGATGAAAAGTATGAAGGTTTCTAATGTTTTGTGTTTCCTGTTGTTTTTATCCTTGCATCTCTGGGCAACTTCAGAGTATCTACTTTAAATCTGAACTGAGCCATAGATGTGTGGAAAAGCATACATGTGTTAATGGTGCAAGAAACACACAGTGACTGTTTAAATGAGACTGGAGGAGAGAATGGGTGGGAGATGTGATTTTGAGTATTTAAACAGAGCTTGTGGTGGACTGGCGCTCCTTTTTTCAAAAGGCTTTCCTGCGAATTTCAGGAGGTGATGAAGGGTCAATTAATGGTGGTGAAGGCAACATATGAGTGTTTTGGTGATTGTGTATGCTCCGAATACACAAGCTTGAAGATGTGTTAAGCAAGTGCAACCCAGAAGTGTTTCTTTTTTTGGCTGGAGATTTTAGCTGTACAGGAAATAATGAGTTAGACAGGAATCCTTTAGAACGTCATGTGTCCTCACAAAAAGCACAATCACGAAGGACAATATAAATGGGCCAGGAGCAGAGATGATGTTTTGTCTGCAGCTAGATTACACAGAATATATTGTTTCAGACATAATTTTGGAATTTTTAAAGAGTGTAACATACATCCTCGTGCTCTTGCTTCTACTTACTGGCATTTTAACACTGCTTTGTTATTATATACACATTTTAAGACAGATTTCGGTTTTTCTGGAGCGTGTATAAATCTAGGAAAGATGATTTCATGTCTTTAAGGCAGTGGTGGGATTGTGGCAAAAGTAAAATCAAAGAGTTTTGTCAGCAGTACACTGTCTTTGTCTCATTGGTCTTAGCCAAATTTATGAGAGATCTGGAGAAAGAAATAGGCTCCCTACTGGCTAACGCTGCCCTGCTGGCCCACCCATCCCAGTCAGCACAGATCGCGTTGACCACTGATGCCTCGCTGACCACTGATGCCTTGGCGGGCGCCATGCTGGGATATGGGGACATGCTCTGGTGTCTGCCAACCACTGGCCTTTTTCAGCCATACATTGCGGGACAACAAGCATAAATACAGTGTTTTTGACAGGGAGTTACTGGCTCTCCACCAGGCAACACGGCATTTTCATTTCTTTCTTGAAGGTCGGCAATTTACTACATATGTTGACCACAAACCTTTGACGTTTGCCCTGTCCAAAGTTTCTGACCCTTGGAGTGGGTCAGAAACTTATGAAGCGCCTTGAGGCGACTTTTGTTGTGATTTGGCGCTATATAAATAAAATTGAATTGAATTGAATTGAATTGAGTGCACGCCAGCAACGCCATTTGGCAGCTATTTCTGACTTCACGATGGACATCCAACCATGGCTGACTATTTGTCCCGCGCACTGGTTTCACCTGTTTATGTCAGCACAGACCATTCTGCTATGGCTGCTGACAAGCGTGGTGAATCGGACATCCTTCACTTAAGTCTGCACTGATGGGCCTCATGCTGGAGGACAGACTGGTGTAGGATGGCGGTCCTCCCCTGGTCTATGACGTTTCCACTGACTGCCCACCCCCGTGGTTCCTGTTTCATGGCATCGTTGCGTTTTTGACTCTGTGCACACATGATCACATCCAAGGGTCTGGGCCTCTGTTAAACTGCTCAACTCCAAACTTGTTTGGCCGGGCCTTTGCAAATCTGTTAGAAAATGGGCGGTGGCACCATGACACCATGGTTCCGTGACACCATGCAAAGGTCCATGAGCACACCAAGGCACCTCTTCAGCCGTTTCTCATCAATGGCAAACGTTTGATCACGTGCACGTTGATCTGGTTGGCCCCCTACCACAGTCACAAGGTTTCACACACCTTTTGACTGCGGTTGATTGCACCACCCAGTGGCCAGAGGTGGTCCCCCTGGCATCCACGACCGCGGTGGTGGTGACCAAGGCATTTTTGTCGACTAGGTTTCACATTTTGGCCCCCCTGCTGACATTATGTCCGACAGGGGCAACAGTTTGTTTCGGAGCCTTGGTCTGCCATGACTGAGAGCCTGGGAGTCAAGATCCACTGCACCACTGCATACCACCCACAGGCTAACGGGATGTGCAAGAGTTTCACAGGTCGCTTAAGGCTGCGCTCTACACTTCTTTAACTGATGACGGCTGGGTTGACTGCCTCCCATGGGTTTTGCTGGGGCTAAGGGGGAACTTGGTGCCTCTCCAGCCGAAGTGGTCCTCGGTCAGCCTTTCCGTGTCTCTGTGGAATTCTTGCCCAGGAGCCCCTCACCGTGCTCCCGTTCACTGGTGTTGTCTCCTCACCCTCAAGTGGACTCATTTTGTGTTCTGGGTCCGGTGCACCAGTGCCTGCCTGACACCTTTGTCCTGAAGACTTTAGAGACTTTTAAGTTTGTTTTTGTCCGGCACGATGCACATAGGACACCACTGCGTCCACTGTATGACGGCCCATTTTGGGTCCTTGGATCGGGCCAGAAACACTTTGTTTTGGACTTCTGCGGGTGTAGGGAGACTGCATGTGGACAGACTTAAACCGGCCCATGTTCTTGTGGACAATCAAGTAGCACCGGCCCAGGTCCCCCGCCGCGGCCGGCCTCCTTCCACAGGATTAATGGACTCTGGTTTTCCCTCTAGCAGCACCTCTCAACTGCCGGAGCTCGGGTTTTCTTTAGTCTTTCCTGGCTGCCCACGGTGGTCTCATCCTCCCAGGTTCACCCCTTCTGGCTGTTTGCTTAAGCCCACGCCAAAACAACAGGGAAACACTCTCTCTAGAATCTAAACAAACCCCCACTCTCTCTATTCGCCAGCTCACGCCCCCTTTTCCCCAGACACACCAACAACACTCTCTGTAACTCCCATCCCCCCACAACTTTTTTCTTTTCACTAGAAAAAAAGAAAGGACAGAGCAAGTTAATACTAGGGCTGGGAAATATGAGGAACATCTAATATCACTATATTTTTTGGCTATATCACGATACAATATATATATTGCGATATGTCTTTGCCACAGGTACCAGGGGGCAAAACTGCAGTTTAGGCCTCAGTGAAGTCAAGTTTTTTTATGTAAAAATGTGTGTGGTATCCACAGAAACCTCAGAATCTCAGCCAAAGCTCATATAAGTAATTTCTTCAGCCACCAAAGACAGCAAAAACAACAAGCAACTAAGTGTCAAATGAGTATATTCAATATATCCAAAGATACTGAATCCCAAGTTGCCCTCCAGGGTTTTCATTGGTGAATGAATGCATGTGATGTTAGACAAAAAGGAGGAAAACGAGCTTGCATTATTTGTCACAGTCCTAGGTCATGAACCCAGCGTTTAGTGTTCTCTGTGCCTCCCTTATGTTTGGTCTCTGTGTTTCTTAGTTGCTCGGTCTCCCCTGTCAGCTGTATCCCCTAGTCAAGTTCGTATCTCAGTGTTACATTTCCTGTTTTACTTTGAAGGTCTGTGTCCTGAGTGAATATACTGAGTTTTGCTTCCCTTTGGTCTCGTCCTGTCTGATTTCTCCCAGCTGTGCTTTTCTTCTGTCTCATTCCCCTCAGTACTCCCCAGTGTATTTAAGCCCTGTGTTTCTCTGTGTCAGTGTCGCATCCTCCCTCATGCTGTGTATTTCCTTGTGTGCCTCTTAGTGAAGTTTAGTTTATATTTTTCAGTTTAGTTTAGTCCTGTATCATTTCTGTGTGTCAGCAATAAAGCTGCGTTTTGGGTCCTCTTCCTGCCTGCACACAGCCGAATCATGACATTGTTTGGTGTGAACTGGTGAATAAGGCATTTTGTATAAAGCAGTTTTTGCTCTAATAAAGTAGAAAAGCACTTTAATAAGAACCAGTCCATTTGCCATTAAGAACGGGAAACTGGGGGATTCTTTTTGCCTTTTTTAAAATTATATTTCATTTTTTATTTTCATTATTGTTTATTTTTAACATCCTTTTTCAGCTCTGGGGAGAATACACTGTATTGAACACCTGTGCAATGACAAATAAGGCATTCTAATCTATTCTAACTCTCAGCATTTATAACATGTTCACCGTTGTCTGACAGAAATAAAGTCAGCAGGCTGAATCGAAAGCAAATACCACTTCAAAAATATTTGAAAGGTTTCTTTTTGCTTGGTTTGAAGCAGGTGTTGAAGCAGATTTTCAATGCCCCTCTTCTTCTCTATTTTTCTTTCTCTCTCCATCTGTTCACTCTCTTTCAAACTTCTGTTTCCTTTTACAATCCATCCTGATTGTTATAACTTAAAAATTTTAAAAATTAAATAAAAATCGAATAAACTATGACAATCAAGTGGACAAACGCTGTAATGATCCACTTGGAAAAATAAATCTGTTGATCATTTTTCTTGGCCTTCAGATAATAGTTATGATTGCTGCAGTGCCAGACAGGACAACCAAAAAAAGAAAAGATTTGAAAGGTAACTCATATTTTTTAAAATGAAGCCTATTTAGCATGTGACTAAAAGACAACAAAACCCTAACCCTACCTCTAAGTGTTTCACCAGTGAGTGGATGCAAAGGGGTTAAATGACATTGATAAGAATCATTGACAAGGTCACAAAATAGCCAAACAAGCAAACATGTGAATGAACTCCAACTCAGTCTTTCGTAAAATTATATAAGATTACGCCACTTGCCCAGACTTACACATTGTTACATATTTGCCCAGTTGAGGCTTGAAATCCTGTTTCTGGTAATAGAGTTCAGCACACTGTGCCACATCTATTGATCTCTTCTCCTCCACGCACATTCTCTATGTGTGCGCAAGACTTCATAGTTTCCATCTGGGCAGTGGAAAAAAGAGAAACATACATAACACACTGATTCAGTATGAAATAAAGTGACCTGACCAATTTTTCTTTTTTAAATATACACTGGTTTGTTAGTATATGCTGTTTGTAATTAACCTTTTTAATTAGCCTTATTTCACATGAGATTAACGGTTGAACTGGTTGAACCTTACCTTAATTTTAGTGGAGCCCACCAATAAAGCCTGTAAATATACCACTGGGTTCACATAACACATGTTTCTCTTTATTCAACATTGCATAACCACGCTGTCTAAACAAATCCTGCATATTTCTCCTCCCAATAGCAAAGACCAGTCAGTTGTACCTGACTCGGGAATGTAGAAGTGACACTGAATAGCAATGACCTTCTTCTTTGGAAGTTTTAATCCGATAACTTTGGTCTTCATGTGAAACTTCATGGTCCTCATTTAATAATTAATACTACCTTTAAACAATTAGGACTTTTTTGGGGGGAGACATTGTTTGCCACAACTCACACACATTCAGTATATCTGTCTGACTTGTAGCCGAGTATATTAAAATGCTAACCCAGTTCTGTCCGTCTGTAAATTCCATTTAAAGGGGTAGAAGTGAACCTAATCCTACACATGATGTTGAGGGGTTAAACAGAGTGAGATGTTGTGGTTGGTTGCTCTTGTCTGGCTTTAAATATATTTTTGGAAGACAGTCAAACATTAACTAATAACAGCTGAGTAAACTTTGTTTTTTTTGGATTCTACTCATGCAGAATTGCCTTTATGTTTCTCAGTATTATGACTAACACTAAGGCCCAGTGCTTAATATGGGGATGAGTGTATTTTTCACATTATTATCGTACCTGGTGGTGTATTCTGAAAAAACAACATTTTGCATGCAACAGTCGACATTTTGGTGAGTACTTGATATACCAGCACAGTCAGTCAATGTCTGTTTTTACCCTAATAGTGGCCTATGACCTGTTTACTGAGTAAACATCTGGCTTTGATATGGAGGTTTGTGCTCTAGAACATTCTAGTTAATGCATTCACAGACTACTGGGAACCTGAGCCATACAAGGAATGGGAAGTTGACACAACAATAATTTTCATCTTGATGGTCAAAAGGGATGTAATGATTGGAATCTGTGCCTTTCAAATCTGGTGGTTGAAAAACATGCTTATACCAAGTACTGATCCAAGCTGTGTTCCTCACTGGAAGTAAAAGACTGAAGTCATTTGTTTTAGGCTATGGAACTCCAAAGTGTTCAAAATTAAATAAATAAATAGGTCAAGATGAAATAAATAACTATGTGAATAAATAAGACACAGATATGTAATGTGAGAATGATATTGTGAAATAATGGAACACATTTTGAAAAAAATGCTCATTATTGTGAAACATATTACATTCTGCTATATAAATTTACTTATTATTGTGAAATATTATTTCATGGTCATTATTTTTCACAATAACAGAGATTATTCCTGAGGCATTTTATTTATTTCCAGCCGTTTATATTCCAAAATGTCCTTTTTTCAAAGTCAGTCTTTATTTCAAAATCCCGTTTTTCCCGATGGTCTATTTATTTCATAATGCGACTTTTCAGCAGAATGACTTTGTCTGTCAATCAATGTAAGTGGGCTGGACCTTTGCACCTATTGGCTTATCGTTTACCATCGACTAGTTTTCCTGGATACCGGCTCCGCGGACGGCTACTGCAGCTAGCAACAGCGTGCTAGGTCAAAAGTCACGGAGGATGGCGGACTGGTGTGAACTTCAGCCAGTTCTGCTCATTTAAGCAAATCAGATAGAGAGGGATCATTTACCTGTAGATACTGTTTTGAGTCGTTTAGATGTTTCTGAAATGCTTGGGATGATAATTGCTCTTCAAGATGTTCGCATCGATGACAGCATTGTCAAAGGTTTAAGATCAATTCAGCACCGTGTTCGTTTGGAATACGCCGAGGAAGAACAGTCTTCAAATGTTGGCCGTCCACGTCTAGAAATCCCGGTGCAGCACTCAGGACTTTAGTGCTGTCCGGGATAACCGTCGGGGTAATAGCCGATACATTTTCTGTGTCTCCGAGCACAATTAGGAGGAAAATGACGGAGGATGGTCTAAGGTAAGTTTATGCTGTAATTGAGCACCTGTGTGATTCTGTACACAGCATTGTTTAGATGTTGACCTTAATTATGACGTTTGACAATGAATTATTATCGCTTACTTTTTTTTGTTACTGTCTAAAGTGGGGCAGCTACGGCTAAAGCTATCGGCGCCATCTCGGCGTTGAGACACGTTTAGCAGTGTTAGCTGTGTGTTAACTCGGAGACTGGGGTCAGTGGAGCCTGTAGGAACCTTTTACACAGAGAGTAGACCCACCAGCTTTCCACAGTCTACTTACTTATCACATCTTGTTAGACAGCAGGGTCATTAGTGCTTTAAATAGTACATAGTTGAATGTTTCATTGCTGTTTGCAGTTGATTGTTCTCTGATAACGCATAACAAGGTTGATGTTAAATAGCGAGTTTATTGAAATGGTTTTGTCTATTTCAGCAGCATTATAGATATCATACTTTCTCTGGTGTCTTCGGTAAAGCTAAAACAAGAATACATTTACATCCTTGGTTCTTTCAGCATTAATTGGAAAACTTTGAGATTTGCTGTGCGCCTCCCAAGCCATTCTCTTTTATCCCACCTGTCAGGTATAGATGGCAATACTTTAAACAAAGTTAAATTTGTTATACCTGAAGAGAACCAATCCTGACCTAGAATGGGTGAATGAATAATTAGTTGGTAGCCAATGCCTAAGCAACTCACATAGGCCCTGGCAGACTCAATAAGTCCATCTAGGAACAGCTGCAGGAAACACCTCTTCAGTTTAGATTTAAAACATGTGCATGCTCTTTCAGGTTGATGAGGATTATGGTGTGGACTGGACAGGACAACATAATCGCCGCCCATCAAATGAGATCACCATTCCTGAGATTCAGCTCCCAGATGCACTGAATGAACAAGACCCTGCTGTGCTACCAATACTTCAAAATCACTTGTAGAAAGACATTATTACATTTAATCAGTTTCTATGTCAGGAGGATTTTTTTTTTTTTTTTTAAATTTCTACAGCTTTGTAGCTAATACTGACTCAAAACAGCATAACCAATTTCATTTTCAACAAAACAGTGAGTGGCTATAAAACAGGATTTGTTTTATACAGCTGTCACTTTAATGATATTCATTTCTTGGTTGGATATACAGTACATGTCAACTCTGAGCAGATTTAATACAATGAACACAGTACAGTAGTGCAACATCTTAATTCAAATAATTTTTTCTAGAAATTTTTTTTGTATCAGTAGCGAGTATAAACAAAACATATTGTGTAATTTATAATGTACAGTGAACAACTGATTTTGATATCTGAACTCTTCATCAGTTTATATTAAAAAAGCCATAAATGCACACCTGTACTCTGTATTTTTCACTGTCAAGTGTATTAAAAAGAACTAGAACTCACTAGATTGTCCGTTTCTTTGAACACCGAGTACAGTAATGTGATGCAAGAAAGAAGAAATGGTCTAATTTTACCATGTGGTTATGGAATCAATCGTAAACCAGACCAAAACCTGAGTCAGTAGAGTTGAGACACACCTGAATGTCCATTAGAAATGACTCATAGGTACAGTAGTGTGCAGGAAGACGTAGTACTTCAAAACCGGTGGAAGACTTTGGAAGATTGCTGTTGACCACTTCCACAGTCATTTCTCGGCAAGACTTCCCATCCTGTCCAAAACTTGATGAGGGCTTTTTGTTGTGCACAAGATGCTGCAACAGAAGATTGTTTTAAACTATAATGACATCCTATATTCATTATTTTGAATCTTTTACCATAAAAGATGACCACTTACATACAGGGCACCAGACATTTTTGCCCCACTCAAATTGCTGTTGTAGCTTTTATAGATATTTTTATGTTAACAAAGCTAAAAGTAGTCTACATACAATTCTAGTGCAACTGATAATGCCACCACTCTTATGTATTGCATGGAGCAAATAACAAAACAAAATTATACTATAGCGTAGAGCTGGGCGATAGAACGATATGTATTGCGAAATAACTTTTTCTCAATAGAAAAATTAAACTATTGCGATAGACCTCACCGCTCTTGTCCTTTTTATAAAAAAATAAATATCGTGATATGAAAAAATCTCATATCGCCCAGCTCTACTATAGTGTACTTTGTTAATGACCCAAGATCACTGGACTGTATGTAATTTACCAAAGTATAATCAGAGAAAACCAATGGCAAAATACCTATCGCAGCAGACTTACCATTTTCAATGAAGGACCGAAGGTAACCTGCCACTCTGCATTTATCCTCGAGAGCATTCCTCTTCTTCCTCATCTTCATCTTCTGTGGCAGGCCACAGTCATTTTATAGCTTTACTTATCTTGTAGTCTTAAGAGCATCAGCAACATTAGGTGTATTTTTATTAAATGTAACCCAGCTGTTCAACTAACCCACGCATACAAAACAGTATATTGGTGTTTTGTGTCAACAATTAATGTTCATCCTTCATAAATTAACCAAATAGCTTTACTATTCAGATGTTAAAAGATGTGACCTGACCTTACCTCACAACAGGGAGCAGTCTCTGATTCCCTTGGTAAGAAAGGAGGAATGATGTCTGATCTTTCTGTCAGAAGCGGCCATACCATGGTTTCCTTAAGCCCTTTCCTCAGCTGCTTGACTTGACGACTTGTTTGTGTTATGACCTACAACGGTGAGACCAAAACTGAAGTTGGAGTCTGTAAAGTGACACACACTTTAAATGTTAAATATTTAAAGAACATCCACTGTACTAGTAAAAGCATTTTCAAATTATACCCACTTACAAAATCACTACGTTGAACTAAAATTGCTTTCTTTTCTTTCACATAGATTACTTGTCTTCCATATTAGCACAGAAGATAAAGCCACTTTAAAACAGTCATGAATAACTATTACCTACAACAATGTAAATAGTAATACAGACATTAACCCAGAAGACTATTTTCTCTTACCTAATTTATAGAATTCTTTGCTATGATAAAAAACAGTATTAAAAAAAATCTGTGACTAAACTGATTAAAAAGCTCATTTTTGCCAGACAGACAGACTAACCAAGCAATAATAACATATCGTTACTTACCCTGAACAGCGTTTCGTGGAGTGGAGCTAGCTGTGATAGCGTTAGCATTTGCTAACGTTAACACTGTGCGGTTGTGATGAGAACTTGGACCAGGGACCACTTCATCTCCAGTACACTGCTGCAATACGCAGACTGAGGTGAAGACGTTCAATCTAAGCGGTTAGCAAGTTCTCTGAGTAACTCAGAAACGGACTTGTTTCCTGCAGCCATGCCCTTCACAAGAATTGATACACCTGTAACGTTATTCGCGCCCAGTGTTTTGCATTTGTCGGTGCCTTAAGTTTATTTTGAGCTGCATACTGCCGCCAGCTGCATAGGAGACGCATTGCACCATTAAACCTAAATCGACAATTCATGTGCTATTACTTATGTCTGAGTAAAGGAGCAACCAATCACACAACTGGCTCCGCCCTGTCTTTCTTGATTGACAGACAAAGTCATTCTGCTGAAAAGTCGCATTATGAAATAAATAGACCATCGGGAAAAACGGGATTTTGAAATAAAGACTGACTTTGAAAAAAGGTCATTTTGGACTAAAAACGGCTGGAAATAAATAAAATGCCTCAGGAATAATCTCTGTTATTGTGAAAAATAATGACCATGAAATAATATTTCACAATAATAAGAAAATGTATATAGCAGAATGTAATATGTTTCACAATAATGAGCATTGTTTTCAAAATGTGTTCCATTATTTCACAATATCATTCTCACATTACATATCTGTGTCTTATTTATTCACATAGTTATTTATTTCATCTTGACCTATTTATTTATTTAATTTTGAACACTTTGGAGTTCCATATTAGGCAGCACCAGGTTCAAATTAAAAATGAAGTTTTGAGCACATCTGGATTTCTAATATGCTATTACAAACTGAGCAAGAATTGCTCTATTCGCTATTTAAAAAATAAAAACAATGGGACCATACACAAAATTAAACATTAAAGAGGCCAATAAGTATTACACCAAAGATAACTAGAGTGAGTGTAGGAGCAAGAGACAGAGAAGCATCTGAGCCTTTGAGTTGTATTAAGTGGATTTGAAGTGTGTGTATTAATGTGCTTATAGAAGAAATGTTAACCACACAGCTGCTCAGCTAAGTTACACATTACAGACTACAAATTTAAGCTGACATTTACCACAGTCAGCTGACGCCAGAACTCCTGTGAGTCTGAATCCAGCAGATAGTAGAACAGTGCATTGACTAGTAAGGTTCATTTGTTCCTGAGAGATACAACAATGTATCTTGGAGGTCCATGTTATATCGTGCCTTTAAATGGTAACTAGACTGGTTCTTATATAGCACCTTTCTCCTCTGAGCATCCAAAGCACTTTACACAACTTGCTCCATTACTTTTTTAATAGTTTTTTCTTCGCTCTGTGTGCTTTCTAACATTCACGCACATTAATACTTGGGATACATGGTGGACACACGGAGCAGCTTCTCTCTGTCCCGACAAAACAGTGTTCCCGTCCTTGTTATGCGCTTTTTCTTGTTCTTTTTCACAAAAACACTCATACAGTTGTGAGCTCCTGCTCAAAATCAACAAAAGCAAATCCACCAACTTTTCATACGTGGACGAGCTACAAATTACACTAAGGAACTGCGAACTGCTTCAGAGACATTTACCACAGTGGAAATGTCTCAGGCGGTGCAAGAGGAAACAGAAGAGGGGTAAATGTGGAGGCATCCAGAGCAGGCTAGCGGCTAATCCACACAAACCTGCTATTCCCACCAACCTACTGTCCAACATGCGCTCCCTGGACAACAATCTGGATCATGTATGGTTACTTTGGTCCACTTTGAAGTCAGCGAGGGAGTATTGTGTCTTCGTGTTTGTAGAAACATGGCTTAATAATAGCATTCCTGACAGCGTCATTCGAGCAGACAGAGCTCTCACTGAAGGGTGTAGGACTTGCAGGTGCCTGGTGTCATGATGCTGTTCTGGCTTGCAAACACTGTTCACCTCTGCTGGAGCTTATGATCGAGTGCAGACCGTTCTACCTACCGAGGGAATTTTCAGCATTACTGCTTGTTGCTCCAATAACAACAATGGGAGTGAGGCACTGAATGAACTATATCAGCATGTCAGTGAGCAGCAGACGGCCCACCCAGATGCTTTTCTCATCCTAGCGGGTGATTTCAATCATGCAGACCCAATGACTGTGCTTCCCAAACTGCACAAACACATTATGAGGTGAGCCTAAGAACAGCATGGGCAAAGCTGTCACGTGGCATCAGAGAGGCAAAAAGGCAATACTCCAGGAGGATTTTGCAAAGCTTTAGCGACAGCAGAGATACTCGGAGGGTGTGGTAAGGAATACAAACCATCACAGACTACAAGCCCACACTGCAGACCACCATCAGTCCCATCTCTCTACCAGATGAGCTAAACAAATTCTTAGCTACCTTTTAGGCACAGAACTACACCCCCACACAGAAGACTCCACCTTCATCTCTTCCCTCCAACCTGGATCCATTTCAGTTCGCATACTGGTTCAACTGCTTAACCAATGATGCAATTTCAACTGCCCTTCAGTCAGCCCTCACACATCTGGACACTACAGACTCATACGTCACCATTCCCCAGCAACTCATTAACAAACTGGATCTGCTGGGAATCAGCACCTCGTTGTGTAACTGGCTGCTGGATTTCCTGTCAGGAAAACAGCAGACAGTACGGGTCGGCAGCAACACCATCATCACAAGAAAACTGAATACGGGGGCTCCCCAAGGATGTGTGTTGAGGCCCCTTCTTTTCACTCTGCTGACCCACGACTGCACACCATCACACAGCTCCAACCTTTTCATCAAGTTTGCAGATGACACAACTGTGGTTGGTCACATCAGCAACAATAATGAGACCTACTACAGTGAAGTTAACCATCTGGCCTAGTGGTGCAGCAACAACAACCTTTCCCTGAATATGGAGAAGACTAAGGAGATCATCATAGACATCATAGAACTCGCACCCTGCACACCCCACTAACCATCAATGGTGCTGCTGTGGAGAGGGTAAGCAGCACCACGTTCCTGGGTGTGCACATCTCAGAAGATCTCTCCTGGTCAAAGAACACAGCTTCACTGGTCAGGAAATTTCAACAGCGACTCTACTTTCTCAGTAAACTGAGCCTCAATCCCCATTATGAGCACCTTCTACAGAGGCACTGTTGAGAGGATCCTCACCAGCTGTGGTGAGAGTCATACCACACAGGACCCTGCACTGGGTCCTGCCAGAAAAAGCTACGAGTAGTGAGAGCAGCGGAGAGGATCGTGGGTGTTTCTTTTCCCCTTACTCCAGGACATCTACTGCACCTGCCTCACCCAAAAAAGCTCTCTGCATTACAGGTGACTCCACTCATCCATCCAACAGCTTTTTCAGTTTGCTGCCATCGGGAAGGAGACTGAAGAGCCTCCAGGCTAGAACCAGCAGACTGAGAGACAGCTTCATCCACCAGGCTGCCAGGATGCTGAATTCTCATCCTGCTCTGTCCCGCTCGACTCTCACACACACAAACTCAACCAGGGTTGTACTAACGAATAAACTCAACGATCCAGTGTCGACTGAAGCTTAGCCGCACAGTTAAGTAGGGAGGCTTTTGGCGATGAAAATCAGCTTACAAAAGCAAAACAAAACTGAACATGCTGGGACATGGGACCATGACAGACATCTTGCCCAAGTATACTTTAACATGCAGAACGGAGTAGCCAGGAAGCAAACCACTGACCTTCCAATTGGTATATGACTCACTCTAGCAAGTGAGACTCTTATGACACATGTTGTGCCTGCAGATGAGAGAATATATTCTCTTTCAAAATTTCTTGAATGCCTTATTGCCAGCCCACCCAACCAGGAAACACCAGGTGTCAACCTTGACATAGAGTAGCTTGTATAAAAGGTTCATGTTAAGGATGGTATAAAGTTCTGAAAAAGAGGAAAATTCAAGGGCCAGTTGAGAGATATAATCCCTCCAGCGTGTACTGGGTCTGCCCCGCGGCCTCCTCCTGGTGGGACATGCCCGGAACACCTTGCCTAGGAGGTGCCCAGGAGGCATCCTTATCAGATGCCCGAACTACCTAAACTGGCCTCTTTCAATGTAGAGGAGCAGCGGCTTTACTCTGAGCCCCTCAGAGTACCTGAACTTCGCATCCTATCTCTAAGGGAGAGGCCAGCCACCCTTCGGAGGAAGCTAATTTCCTCCGAAGGGTGGAAATTAGGATGGAAATTTCTGCCACTTGTATCTGCGATCTCGTTCTTTTGGTCACTACCCACAGCTCGTGACCATAGGTGAGGGTAAGGACATAGATCGCTCTGTAAATAGAGAGCTTCGCCTTTACACTCAGCTCTCTCTTCACCACGATAGACCGGTACAGCATCCACATCACTGCAGCCACAGCACCAATCCGTCTGTCGATCTCCTGCTCCCTTCTCACTTGAACATGACCCAGAGGTACTTAAACACCTCCACTTGGGCCAGGAACTCGTCCCTGACTCAGAGTGGGCACTCCACACTTTTTCAGCTGAGAACCATGGCCTCAGATTTGGAGGTGCTGATTTTCATTCCCACTGCTTCACACTCAACTGTAAGCCATTCCAGTGAGGCTGGAGGCCATTGCCTGATGAAGCCAACACAACCACATCATCTGTGAAAAGCATAGATAAGATTCTGAGACTACCCAAGTGGAAGCCTTCCACCGCTTGGCCACGCCTAGAACGAAACCAGGAAACTGCATTGTTCCTCCTGTATCCAAAGTCCAACTATCGGACGGACTCTCCTTTCCAGCACCCTGGCATAGACTTTCCCAGGGAGGCTGAGGAGTGTGATTCCCCTGTAGTTGGAACACACACTCCAGTCCCCCTTCTTAAAGATAGGAACCACTACCCCGGTCTGCCAATCCAGAGGTATCGCCCCTGATCTCCATGCAACTATAACACAGAGAGCCTTCAGGAACTCAGGGCGAACTTCATCCACCTTAGGGCCTTAGGCCCCTGCCACCAAGGAGTTGTTGAACTGCCTCAGTGGCCTCACCCCTGGAGATAGATGAGTTCTCCCCCCATCCCCTGCTTGCTCCATGGAGGACATACCAGTGCAATTAAGGTCTTTAAACTATTCCTTTCACAGCCAACAATGTCGGGTGTATCTCTTTGAGGCAGTCTTTTTCCATGGCCTCTCTGAACTCCTGCCACACCTGAGTTTTTGATTCAACCTCAGCTGTGCTCCGCTTGGCCGGTTGGTACCTATTGGCTGCCTCCAAGGTCCCATAGGCTAACCAAGCTCAATAGGATTCCTTCACCTCTGGTGTCCACCATTTGGTTCAGGGGTGACACCAACCCCAGGCACCAACCACCTCTGGTGTCCACCATATGGTTCAGGGTTTACCACCACCTCAGGCACCAACCACATTGTGCTACGTCTGTCCAACATCCTCCCCCGCCACCACGTCAGGTGGCAGGATGGTGATGGACTGTGCTGTCAACTGAGGTGGTAATCAGTTGACAGCTCAGCGCCCCTCTTCACCCGAGTGTTCAGAACATATGGCTGCAGATGTGATGATACAATTACACACACTGGTGCCACCCGAACTTATGGATACCCTTATGTTCGAACATGGTGTTTGTTATGGAAAAACTGTGGTTTGCATAGAAGTCCAGTAAGAGAAGAGGTTTAGATCTACCAGGCCATTCCTCCCAGTCACGCCCCTGCAAGTCTCACTGTCATTACCCACATGACCATTGAAATCTCCCAGTAGGACAACAGAGTCCCCAGGTTGAGCAACCTCAAGCACCCCACCCAGGGACTCCAAGAAGGCTGGGTACTGTGAACTGTCATTCGGCGCATAAGCGCAGATGACAGTCAGAGCCCATTCCACGTCCCGAGCAGGGAAAAGACCCTCTCGCCTACCGGGTGAAACCCCAACGTACAGACAGCAAGCTGAGGAGATACTAAGATACCCACCCCGGTCCGCTGCCTCTCACCAAGGCCAACTCTCCAGGAGACTGGTTCCAGTGTCCAACCCATGCGTTGAGGTGAGGTGAGACTATATTTAGCCGGTATCTCTCAACCTCAGGCAGGGTGAACTATTCCCTCGATCTTCTGCTCATAGGGATTTTTTTGTCTGGTCTCTCACCCATGACCAAAAGACCCCGGACACACAAACCCCTCCACCACGTTAAGGTAGCAATTCAAATTTGTTTTTACATTCCAGAAAAAAACTAATTTCTCATTTGATTCTGTCTTGCCACTTCCTGTCATTGCAACCCTGTTCTCCACCACCTAAGAATGTCTGTCTTACTACCACTACGTGAGAAGCTTCCATGTTAAATATAGTGGTGTGAAAAAGTGTTTGCCCCCTTTTTGATTTCCCCCTTTTTTGTATGTTTATCGCACTAAATGTTTTTGATAAAATCAATTTAAATATTAGACAAAGATAACACGAGTAAACACAAAATGCAGTTTCTAAATGAAGGTATTTATTATTAAAGGGGGAAAAAAATCCAAACCTGCATGTGAAGTAGTGACATGCTGGCTCCTTTTGCTGTGCTTCTGGTCTCCCTTGATACTCACCTTGTGTTTCTTCTTGCATTCTTGTATTGCTCTTGCAGTTTTTCACTTGAAAACCTCACTTGGAACATGTCTGTTTGGAACGTCACTTACATGTAGCCTTTGGATGCCTCCTTTAACTCAGCTACCTGCTGCAGCAAGAACATTCACTTGCCTGTTCATAACCTGCCTACCCACTCTCCACCTGTCAGCTGTCTGGAACTCTCTTGCTGACTGTGTACTTTCTCCATGCTCAGCTGACCTCTCATTAAGTAAGACAAAATCAGGTTAATCTACAACTAAACACTACAATACCTACCTGTTGGATGTTTGCTAAATTAAACTCTCTTCTCAGGCAGAGCCATTGTGATTCCTTCTGAGCTGAGGTAAATTGTAACTCCCAGTTACCTGTTTGCTGAGAATTCTTAATTTTTCAGTAGAACTTTGCTCCAAATCTATTCTTTGGGTCCTGCCAGAACCAAACCATAACAATATTTAATTAGCAGGGGAAATTCTCAAGTGTGCAGGGCTATACTCCTTGCTCGGATCTATCTACTTAGATTTTTTCCTTATTTTTGCTATGTTTTTGCAAATTTTCTATACTTTTAACATTATCAAATTATTTTTAATATTAGACAAGAAATAAATAAATTAGCTGTTTTCGAGCATGATTGCATTATTAAGGGAAAATGGCTATCCAAACCTACCTGGCCCAATGTATGAAAGTAATTGCCCTGTAAAAATGGTAATTTGTTGCGCACCCTTTGGTAACGAATGGCGAGAATGCCAACGAAGCATTGGTAATAACTGGCAATGATTTTTGTTTTTTTACATGGCTGTGGAGAAAATTTGACCCACTCTTATTGTTTTGTCTTTTTGGTTAATTTGACCACATTCAAGGATTTTTGACTGTTAACTGTCATGACACCAAGTTTGCGATGACTCACTGGCAGGACGCAGACCAATCAGAGTTTACAGAGTTTATTAAACAAGTTTGGAATCAAGGTAGAAAAAAATGAGTAGATTGAATGGAGGCTAGCGAGCAGGGCTGAGGCAGGCTGGATCACAGGGACTCACTACACACACACAGTAGCTTGGAAGGCCTCCTTTACGCTAAGCAGCCTGCACAGAAGCACAAAGAAATAATCCAGGAAAGACCAAACATGAAATTGACAGCAAAGCTACTGAACCTGAGATGTTTCCACAGGTGAAGCAATGACCTGGTGGCAACTGAGGAAAACCTTCAGCCTTAAGCAGACTAAAGAATTCATAGATTACACATGAGCAAGGTGAGTAAATCGGCCTAATCAGTAAATCAAGTTTTCTCTTTTTGCACTTTTCATGCAAATAAAGCAAAATGGTACCGCTAAGGGAGAACACAGCCACCCTACAGAGGAAGCTCAAATCCGCTGTTTGTATCTGCGATCTCCTGCTTTCCATCACCAACCAAAGCTCGTGACAATAGGTGAACATGGTACATCTGAAACGTTATCGTTGTTTACAAAATACTTGTGTTATCACTCACAGTGTAACGTCTTGGCACTCTCCTGTGGATGCTGGAGAGTCTGGATGTTTTTTGTAGTGAGTTTCTCATCCAAGGTTGACAGATCACGTGTGCCTTGTCCTCCACCTGTATTCTTCTTTTTCTTGTAGTCTGTTAGTATTTTTCACTTTATCAACTTTGATTCCAAACTGACACGTGTTGAAATGATATTCACGTCCACATCACTTTGTATTTATTTATTTATGTAGACTGTCATTTTTGGAAAGCTGTGCCTCTTCTGGCTTCCTCCTTGAGCCTCAGACACAGACTACAGTCAGACTTTAACATTATCTTTTGCTGTCGAGGTGCAGGCTTCTGTCTTTTTCTGTCTCCACCGGGAGGTAAATGTATCTCCTTATACAGAGAAACTGGGGTCGGGCAGTATGCAGATAATATGGAAACTGTTTGCACAAGACTGTTGCCTCAGAATAACTCCGATTTACTAACATTATTACTAACTTGCGTGTGGTGGTGAACAAGATAGGCCGTACACACGTTTCATAAATCTGACTGTGGTTTTGCAAACTAATTTTTTCACAGGGTAAGTTTGATAAAACTTGGCTGAAACTGGATCAAACAGTAGGATTGAAAGCAGACATGCGAGTTATTCAAAAGAATTAAGGTGTTGCAATGCCCTGTCAAAGGCAATGACTCAGCCTGACTGAAATGCTCAAAAACCATAATAAACTGAAACAATGTCTCAAACAAGAGGGAGGAAGTTTTTTCCATAAGAGCTCAGGATTGTGGAGTCACGATTGCAATGCAAGCCCACATTTATAGAGAAACAGACATAGAGGTTACTTTGCGGTTTGAAATGAACAATGGTGAGTTGCTCAGTTCTACAATGAAACAGTCATGCATAAAACTGGAGAAAAGCCCCTTTGGGAATGTGGTGAGATTTTTGTCCTTTCCAGCTTGGAAGCAGCAACAAGGAGATGAGATTGTGCAGCCAACAATGCATGTCTTGGATAAAAGTTAGAGGAAGAAGCAAAAACATCACTTTCAATCACATTTTGAAAAATCTGTTGTGTGACCGCAGCGGTTTTACTGGTATGCCACCATTACAGCAGATTTAACCGTTAAGGTTACATGTTATATGGGTGTTGCTGTGTTACAGAGCTTAGATGTGGGCGTTATCTTGACTGTAGCTTGTGGCAGCATAGATAGAACGACAGAAAATATTTAGATGTGTTTGTTTGTTTCTTTTTTTAAACAGTTTATGAACTATGACAGTGTGATCCTGACCGTTACGCTTCTGGCACACATCAAACTGTTGCATGGTTAGAGGCTGCATCGCTAATGCAAAAACGTCTTTATGTTTTCAGAAACCAGCTTATGAAATGCAACAGTGTGATTGTGAATGGGTACACAGACATTAGAACATTATTTAAATTGTATTTATATAGCACCAAATCATATCAACAGGGCACTTTCTGCTGTAAGGTAAAGACCCCACAATAATACAGACAGACAGCAAGCCCTTGGCAACAGTGGGAAGGAAAACTCCCTTTTGACAGGAAGAAATCTCTGGCAGAACCAGACTGGCTGGAGGAAGACGAGACAAAAAAGAGAGCAGCAGATTAAGAAGAGAGATTAATAATAAGTAATGAGTAAATGCAGAGTACCCACATATTGAGTAAAAAAAGTTCCCACTTCTTTAAAGCATAGTCACAACCGGATCACTGGAATACTCTGGAAGAGTATGGAAAGTATAAACATTTCATATTTAGTCGATGTAACATGGTAAAAACAGTGAAAGCGTCGATCTGCAGCTTAGTGCAGCCGCTACGCACGAAGCTGCGGGGGAGAGGGAGGAGGAGGAGGAGACAGCGATTGCTCTATTTCTGACGTCAGAATCTTGCCGCAGAGATAAGCCGCGAGGCTTAATATTAACTACAATGTTCCTTCTTTCAAAAAGAGCGACAGCGCGCCAAGGGATTGTCGAGCTGATGAACAGAGACGCTTTGCGAGACGCATTCCAAACACTTTTCTCGTTCTGCGCACCGACTCTGGCGCAGTGCACGAAACAGAGCCCAAACTATGAGCTGAGCAGATAAGAGCTGTGGTGGAGGAATTGGCCAGCGGTCGTGTAAACGCACAAACGGAAGATGGGAACGGCGGGCGAGGATCTGCTCGTGACACTCCAGATACTACCCGGTTTCTTTTCCAACTGCCTCTTCCTTGCCCTGTACGACTCGGTGGTTCTGCTGAAGCGCGTCGTTTCGCTGCTCAGCTCTCGGTCCGCCGGCTGCGGAGAGTGGCGCCGCATGCTGACCTCGGCGGGACTGCGCTCCATCTGGAACAGCTTCCTCCTGGACGCCTACAAGCAGGTAAACTTTTTATTTGGGTAGGGTCTAAGTGCTTCGAGTGCCTCGATGCAGTGACGTCATTCAAGTGCACTCCAAAGTGGTGTAAAAGACAGGAAGTGTTTCTTAGCGTCTGCTCGCTCACCTGCCTACACGGCCGTGTGCACGAACGTTTGCGGCACGCCCTCGGAAAACTTGGTTTTTCATTGTCTTCGCGCAGATGGAGCAGAACTTGTTTTTCGCGTTTGGAGCTGTGCGTGTGTGTGCGTGCGCGCGGAACAATACAGTTTACACAAAGGGCTGGCCAGAACGAGAAGCGTTACAGAATCGCGTGACCAAATAGTTAATGTTTTATCACTACAATACTGTGTAACACGAGTATTATCAGAGCAAATACAGGTTATCACGTTAATCGCGTTGGATAGAAACTGGTTCATGTGGAGGTGCAGCAGATGGCCCCCGTCCTCACAGCTGTGTAACTTTCTGCTGTCAGGAGGCTGCTGCTACAAATTCGCTGCTAATGTTTCAAAAAGCTGATTTTGTTACGTCCTGGTGATACTGTGGCGTTTATACTACAGAGATATGTGGATACATCACAACCTGCAAAATGAAACAACATCTGTCGTTCAGCTGCTCTGATCAGACAAAATTACCAGAAGACAAATATTTTACCCACAAATTGTGTTTTTGTTTTGTTTTGTTGTTTGTTTGTTTTTTGGGGGGGACTCCATAGTGCCCAGTGTCTCACCAGTGCCTCCTGTGAAACTAGAGTGGGAGTCTTTGATTATATAAGAAGTTCTCTGCATATTAATTTATATTACAGTTATTAATAAGCTCACACTATAACAACAGCTCTTGTCTAAAACTGGTTTAGCAAAAAAGTTCTGCTGGAAAATCATTAGTTACTGTATTAACTATTCGTATATGTCTATATGTCTATACACAAGTGTGTGTGTGTGTGTGATAGCCGGACTATAGTGTGTGTCCCTTGGCTTTGTGCCTTGGACCCACTCTTTTAGCACAACAGCCTGGGCCTGTGGGTATGTAGGGGCCCCTTCTCATGTTAGCACACATCAAAAAAACGTTGTATCTGAAATGAACTGTGCACTTTTCAAAGTGTACAACTTATTGTGCTATTGTAATGTAAAGTATGACAGAGGCTTAGCGAGGACCCAGGTTCCTCTATGCGTCCACTGTGCTATTAGTTAAAAAAGAAGCCACTGACAAATCTCTGGGGATTAACATGTTCTGTTAAGCCTCCGCACAGCTGTGGCACATCCAGGTACCACGGCTGTGTGCAGTTTTCCTTTCAGGCCTTCGTTTACGATTACGCAGTCTACGCCTGACTGGCATCTGTCAGCGTTTCTGTGAACTGTAAAATGTTCAGGAATCTCCTTTAAATCTTACGAATAAGGAATTAATAAAACGTACATGTGGATACTGCACAGCACGACAGCTCCAGCCTGAACGTCATGATTGAGGAGTTCCTATTGGCAGTATTCATTCTGGGAAATATGTCACAAGAGATTAACTTTGGGTCTGTCTCCGTACCCACATTTTCCATCTTGTAACTGCCAAAGGCCCACTATAAGACCTCGAAGCCTGTTTTACCTCCAAGCAGTTCTTGGCAGATATGCCGCATGGTTCGTTCCTGCAGTAAAGACAAAAAAAGTACTTTTCCTGTGCCAAAGCAAGAACCCAGTACGCAAACATCACAGTCTGTCTATCTGTCTGCCTACATGTTTCTTTCAATGTTATTACGTAAAAACTGACAGGCCAAACTTGGAGAGAATGTGGTGTGCAGCACGCAGGGATCGGGGTCGGCATAGTGCACGTGGTCCAAGGAGCTCTTCAGAGAAGCTTCCTCGGATGAGAGGTGAAACGTCTTCAAGCAACTTAAAAAAGTCCACATATGTATTTTAGCTTGATGACAGTATAACAAACTGGGCTGCACGATTTTGCATAAAATAAGAATCACGATTTTTTGGCTTAGAATTGAGATCACGATTCTCTCACGATTTTCTTTTCCAGTATAAATATTTATTGCGCTTATTAACTGCACATCAACTTCGTAACAGTTGAGACTGAACATAAAAACAATTCCGTCTCCACCGTTGCTCGACGCTGCGTGTACAGAGCAGGTGGTGCAACAATAGAAAAATAGTTGCGGGACGGCACTGTGTAGCGTTTGTCTAGGGTGTTGATCATTTTCCTAAATCCCTCGTTTTGCACAGTGTTGATGGAGCCATATCTTTGGTTAGGTTATAAGTGATGGCCTCCGTGATTTCTTTGTGCCTGCGGGAGGTCGACGGGTATAGGGAAGCGCTGTATAAGGTTCCCGTTATTGATGTTTGGGTGGTTGACCGGGACGGATTTTCTCCTGTCACTTTCTTGGCCTTTACAGCTTCGTCATCTCTCACGTGCTCTCCGTTGTTTTTTTCCTGCTAATTTTAGCAGCCAGCTGGCTTCTGTATCACGTGGTATAAGGCTCCGCCCTTGTCATTTGTTGAGCAGGAAGAGTGAGCGCTTGTTTTCATGCAGATTACGTCCCGGATCAAAATGCGGTACAATCGTCACCTTTAATTATTAAGTAACGCGTTACAGTAACTACGTTATTATTGTGGTAACGAGCACAGTAACTAGTTATTATGCCAAAATCAGGAACGCGTTAACTGTTACTGGGATTTAGATAGGCTCGTTACTCGTTACTTCGTGTGGTGGCATCACGGAGCTTCCACAGATTCAGTAACATTAGCAAGTGGTGGAGGCAGCAGGTGGATGAGGGAAAGGGGAGGCAGAAGGAGGAGAGACCCGAGGCGTCCTTACTGAACCATCAGAGCTGAACAGGTGATGGAGAAACAGGTTTACCTTTTAGGTGACATGGATGAGTTGAAGTTATGAACTGCTTCTGAGAGACAAATAACACCAGGATCCTTTTCTAAGTAGCTGACAGCTGGTAACTGTGCAGGGGCGGGTCTAGCAAAGTTTTGCCAGGGGGGGCAGGTAGGGCATTAACAGGGAGAGGGGGGCACAAAGAAATACTTTTCTTTCTTATTCTCATTTAAAATATCTCGCTTTTAATAAATAATTATCTGAATCTTACAACAAACGATTGATAGATTGATCAAAGCACCACGACTGTGCTGGATGTAAAAGGCGCACATGACGCTGTGACGTAGGCTAGAATCATGGCAGCGGTCAACGACGGTCCAGGCGTGGGACTTCTCTCGTGGAAATATGCACATTATCTTTTCCTTTCCCTAGTAACTAGTTACTTTGAAAGTAACGAGTAACTTGAAGTAACTGAGTTACTTTTGATAGAAGTAACTAGTAATGTAACTAAGTTACTAATTTTAACACTGGACATACTGGATTCATTTTGAGAAAAGTGTTCTGTGTAATACATTACTTTTTTTGAGTTACAACCCCAACACTGGTCACAACAAAGTGGGGAAATGAGCTCACAGCAGGCGATTAATCTGCACGAATGTTGATTTGCTACTGACAGATGGGAGGAACTCTCAAAGCAAAGCCAATGAGAATCAATAAGCAATATCAATAATGGAATTGGAATCACCAAATTCCTATTTTAATTTTCTTTGTTCACTTACTCAGCAGTTTTAAAGTGTTTATTTATTCATCTTTCTTTATCCATCCATCCATCTTCATCCGCTTACCTGGGGCCGGGTCACGGGGGCAGCAGCCTAAGCAAAGAGGCCCAGACCTCCCTCTCCCCAGCCACCTCCTCCAGCTTATCCGGGGGAACACCAAGGCGAGAGATATAATCTCTCCAGCGTGTCCTGGGTCTGCCCCGGGGCCTCCTCCCAGTGGGACATGCCTGGAACACCTCAGCTGGCTCCTTTCTATGTGGAGCAGCAGCGGCTCTACTCTGAGCCCCTCCCGGATGGCCGAACTTCTCTCTAAGGGAGAGGCCAGCCACCCTTCGGAGGAAGCTCATTTCTGCCGCTTGTATTTGCGATCTCGTTCTTTCGGTCGCTACCCACAGCTCGTGGCCATAGGTGAGGGTCGACCGGTAAATTGAGAGCTTCACTTTTACACTCAGCTCTCTCTTCACCACAGCAGAGGTGCAGCGTCCACATCACTGCAGCCGCTGCACCAATCCGTCTGTCAATCTCCGGCTCCCTTCTCCCATCACTCGCGAACAAGACCCCGAGATACTTAAACTCCTCCACTTGGGCCGGGAACTCGTACCGGGCACTCCGCATTTTTCTTTATTTGTGTATATTAGCTTATTTAGTTGTATTTACTCAAAATTACTTCTGTAATTTTCTTTCTTACAGGCCAGTGGGTGCAAAGTCGACTCTTTGACTTGTTTTAAATCACAGCCTCCTATTTTCAATACCAATGCAGAAATGCCTAATCATAGGCAGATATATATATATATATGTATATATGTATATATGTATATGTATGTGGGTGTGTGTGTGTTGTAGACATAATTATAACATACTGTCAAATCTAAATCAACCCCATACTGAAATTCCAGCACAATGCCAGATGCTTTGCAATAGCAACAGTTAAACTACACCAGGCCCAATATGCCAAAACAGCAGAAATGCAAATCCCAGTTCTCCTTCTTCTTCATGTGCACACAGTCTACATTAAGTGTTCGTCTCTATTTTACCTCTTTAGGTGAAACTTGGCTGTGAGGCACCCAATTCCAAAGTGGTGAAGGTACCTGATGGCCCTCGGTGGAGCAGCACCATCAGAATCCAAAATGGGGGTGAGTGCAGACTTCTGGATTTTGAGTCATCAGATCGCCCCCTGGTGGTCAACTTTGGCTCAGCCACCTGACCCCCCTTCATCAGCCACCTGCCGGCTTTCCGGCAGTTAGTGGAAGACTTCAGCGATGTGGCTGATTTCCTGTTAGTGTACATTGATGAGGCTCATCCATCTGATGGCTGGGTGGCCCCTCCCATGGGTTCTTGCTCCTTCAGTTTCCGGAAACACCAGAACCTGGAGGAAAGGATGGGAGCGGCACGTCAACTCACTGAGCACTTTTCTTTGCCGCCGCAGTGTCAACTAGTTGCTGACTGCATGGACAATAATGCTAATGTGGCTTACGGTGTGTCCAACGAACGGGTGTGTATAGTGCAACAAAAAAAGATTGCTTACCTGGGGGGCAAAGGGCCATTTTTTTACAATCTGAAGGATGTGCGCCAGTGGCTGGAACAGAGTTATGGTAGACGGTAGGAGGATTAAAAGTGCCTTTTTAAAATTTTGAAAACAGAGATTATTTGGTTTTGTAAGAATGTGTTGTGATGGTATTCTTTACCATAAAGCTGTAACAAAGGGTCCCTTTTACCAAAAAAGGGGGGGAAAGGGCAAAGGCAAGAGACAACTCAACCAGCATCTTAATCAAGTTAACCTCACCCTCCTCACCTCAAGCCTTACCTCCTGAACTAAAGTCAAGTCTTTTCCATACAAATATTGTGCATAAACGTGCGTATTTATTTCAGATTTTGTCCGAATTACTTACTGTCAGCAGATCAGACATGCGACCCTCCCGTCCCCAGACAGCTGACAAGAGCAGTGAAACAACAACAGCAGTAGCTGGGATGACGTTATTCCAGCTACACACAGAGAGGAAAGATGCTGAGTTTTAGTATTTCTTAGTTTGGTAAAAATGTTATTACATCTCACCTGATGAATGTGTTATTGAGACTGAATCTCTAGAAGACTGTGAGTCAACTGCTTTGAAAACCTTGAGATAACAGCCACATTAAATCTAGTAAATCTAATTTGATAATGAGCACTGAACGCAATCCAAAATATGACGTGTAGGCACAGTGAATAAGTACATACACAGATTATTGTTCAAAGCATCGGATCACGACTGCACATGTACTTTGCATGTAGACACAGACTGATGTGAGCCTTGTAAAAATCACATTTAAAGTTGATTTGCATGGTTTGCAAAGGAAGAAGCACTTTTGTTGACTTTATGACCAGATCTTTTTCCAGGAGGTTCCATGGGCTGGACTGCATGGAAAACTCTAGGCAGACGCTCAGGGGGATGATGGGTATTACCAAGTGCAAAATTTATTGTCAGTAAGTGAAGCGTGTATCTTTCCGAATGTTGTGTACTGAATGTTCGATGGTTTGGCCAAGTCTTGTAAAGTGATGGTTTGGTTAAACTCTTATGCCACGAGTAAACTGCTGTGGGTTAAGGTTAGGTTGCATCTAGCTACATGCTCAACATTCACAATTTCACATGTAACTGGAAGGCATTACCTTTCAAACCAAGTCTTTGCTTTTGGCTCTTTGTTATAAGATATCCATTTAGATATGTAATAAAGATGAACAGTTCAATAAAGCGGTACTAGTAAACCTAACCCTAGCCCCATACTTCTCATTGGTGGCTCTGTGGATGTTAATAGACCTGCTGTTGCATCTATGTCACTTCCTTTAAACACTCTGAGAAAAGGCTTAAAAGGGTGATCAACTTTTGGTTGAGCATTTCATTTGAAGTTAAATAAATAACTGGCAGTATTAATGGAAATGCATCAGACTTTGAGCACATTACAAACGTGGATAAAATGACTGTTATCAAGCTATTACTCTGACAACAGGGGAGATGCACTGGGAGCCTTTAGCTGTGTGTGCCTATAAACAAATCAGTCACCTAAGCTTTGTTCATGAACTATCAAGTGATCCGCACCTTCGGTCAAAAGTACACCCCCTAACTAACAGAAGAGCTCTGTTTTTGTTTTTTAATTAATATCTTTTCAAATATTCATTGATAAAATACAATTTCTTCACATTAGCACAAATGTTTTGTTTTAGAGTCAGATCTCTCCTGCATACAGCTCTCTCTCTCATGTCTTGTGAAGAATTCATTTCATGAAGATTTCATTTGTAAATGCATATTTAACAGCTAAATGTAGATGTAATTTCAGATTTAAATTCATATTTCTCAAAATATGAACAGTGGAAGTTCAGTAGCTGTTCGGGTGATTCTTTTCAAATGAAAGCTCCTTCGAACAGATGCTTTGTTCTGGTCACAGTGACAAAGGTGTGCAAATGAAAACCTTTGACGAAAGAGTCCACAGCTCAGTCTCTGGTTGGATAGAGAGCAGCACCTGGTCAACGTGACGCAGATCCAAAGCATCTGTTTTCATTGTCACTTTGCTAATGTCTCAATGACTGATATCAATAGCTCTATTTTCCATTCTCTTTACTGTACTTTGCCATTATTTGAAGCGTAATGTATATTTTTATATGTCGAAGGAAAAATAAGTGGAAAATAAACATGAATGTGTTTGTGTGGAATTCTTTTATATGTTGTCTCTGCACCCAGTGCACAAAAAAGTCCTTTGCTTCAGCATTTCAAATAAACAGTATAATGTGTTTACTGCAAAACTTCAAAAAATAGAGTAGTTTACATCCAGGGATCGAAGATGCATCCATCACTTTCCTCTTATCCTCGTCAGGGTCGGGGGGTGGGGAGCATGTCCCAGGCAGGCTACACCCTGGACGGGTCGCCAGTCTGTCCCAGGGGTGGATCGAAATTCTCCTTTTCCAGAAATCCAGAAAGGACATTTTATAATGTTTTATTTACTTTCAGTGGGACTTTTTTTTACTCTCCAAAAATAAATATGAATTATGAACTCGTACTGTGAAGCTGGCCATGCAGATAAATAACTGCAGGAGCCATTTAAAAAGTCCACACACCAAGAAAGTTGTTAGACAGAGGGGATTTTTTTCAAACTTCTATTTCCTAATTTATTGAGGAATCTTAGCAAACGTATTAACTAAAACTAAAAAGTAGATGTGTGATATGTTGGTAACATGCAGCAGGTTTGCAAAATGAGGTGAAATCTTGCGGACACTCACCTGATCTACTAAAGCACAATCTTGAGAAGTTATTGATCCACGTTCTTCAAAACACTGTGTGCAAATCAACCTCTAATATTCTCTTCTGATGATAATGAGTCCCTCTCAACATCAAAAGTACAGCTTCATTTGTACAGCTGTCGTCAGCAGCCTAAAGTAATAATTATAAGAAATGCTTTCATATAACAGCTGCTCCACCACATACTGCAGTTCTGGTTTTGTAGGTCAGGTACAACACTGACACCATGAGGTCAAGTGGGGTCATGTACAAACCTGGTTGTTTTATTTTTGTTTGATAAGAACATTTTCTTAATCTTTGTCATTTCACCATCTGACAGAAGTTTATTTCTTATAAAGGATGTTTTACACCTATAGATGAGCACAGCCAGGTGTCAAGAATTAGGAGTTTGGTTGTTTCTGCTCTTGATTCACTTAAAGCTTGTGTGGTGAACATACAAACCTGACAAGCACACATTGTTTGGGCCTTTTAAGAATGTTGTTAGCATGTTTGGATAAATGTCAAAGACTTCAAAGACCGGGCTCTAGGCGTCAAGGTCAAGGTTCTTTATTTGTCACATGCATAGTTATACAAGTATAACACACAGTGAAATGTAGCCTGACACGCTCCTCGACATGTGCAAAAAAATTGGGGGGGGTGTAGAGGAAAAACATTATATATATATATATATATATATATATATATATATATATATATATATATATACGTTGGGTGAATGTGCAGTAGTAGCAGCAAGCAGGTGAATTCTGTACATTAATATGAATAGATATCTGACTATTTTACAGGATAGACAATATAAACATATTTAAAATTAAAGGAATTGAAATGTACATTGTGCCTTGGTTTAGAGTGTCTGGAAGAGTCCTGTCTCAGTCAATTATAGATGATGTGAGAGGGCGGGTGTGTGTGTTTAGGGCACGGATGGCTTGGGGATAGAAGCTCCTCTTGAGTCTCTCTGTCCTTGCCCGGAAGATGCTGAACCTTCTACCAGATTGCAGAAGTTGGAACAGTTTGTAACAGCTGTTGGAACAGCGTGTGACAAAAGCTGCAGTCAAGACTAACTGCTTACAGTGAGCTTCTGTGTGTACACTCACATCTATTAAAGCACATCCTGGTTGAATCAAATATTAATGATCCTGTTTGTTCAGCTTCACTTATTCAGTATTATTTAGTAGCATCTCCTTATTTTCTTTTCTCATTTCATTGTATCTATAGTGACCCAAATATTCTGACGAAGCTTACATATAATGTCATAGAAGTCCAAATGAATATATACTGATTATATACAGGACATATTGTGTTTATATATTGGACACATTTATGGGCACACTGCTAAAAGAATGTGGTTGTATACGACTCATAGTTTTAGATTAAGATTCAGGCTTTCATGGTCCCGGGTCTTCTCTTGTTTTCTTGCTTTTTCTCCCTCATGTCTGTGTTGTTGCACACGTGTTTGTTTACAAACGTTCCCACATCCTTATTAGTTACCCACCTGTCAAAAATCAGCTGATTAACTCACCTGCTCCTCATTGGGTCGTTGTGGCAGCTATTTCTATTGGTATTCTATTGAACACGACACAAAGCCATCTTTGACAGGCACGTTAGAAGCATCTCAACCTACTGTGGCCTACTGTGGTTTTGTACAATCCATCAAATCCACCAAGTTTTTATCAGAAGCGATTTTGGTTGAAAAATGATGTCCTGGTTCAGCCAAAGAGGATAGATAACGTTTGTTGTACCAACTCTTTGTAGCTCGATCAAGTCTTAAGGACTGGCTCTGGCAGTGATTCTCCGTGGATTGTTTCCTCCAGCATGGTGGTAAATTGCCTCCTCTTGTTTGATGTTTGCCTTCATATGTTCTGCTTGGTTTTCATCTGGTCTCTGGTTGACTATAGAACTTACCTGCCTTGTCCCATGGCAGTTCTGTTCACTGCTAGACCCAGTCCTTGTTGTTCTTGCAGCTATCCACCTCACTCCAGTAGATACTACGCTTTGGATAAGCAGTAGAGAGTGAGCACTGACAGTCCTCTCCCTCTCAAGTACCCTCCCTGGACCTCAACCTCAGACTCTTCATTTATAGTAACGGAAGCTGATGAAGGCCTCAAGTATAGCAATGATTTAGAAATACCTTAGCTTTCTCTTATAATGAAGAATGCATTTCTTAAAAATATGACTGTTAGCATGTTGTATTTCCATAAAAGCAGAGGTTAAAGTGGACCGGCACAATCTGGAACAGCCTTCCAACACATTCAGGTAATGAGCAATTAAATCTGATAGGCAGGTGAATGCATACTACTATTGAATTAATTTTTCATGTGCTGCAGCTTAGCAGCCCTTCCAGTGATAGCACTGAGATACATCCTCTGTAAATAAGAAAGTAATGACATCCCACAGCTAGCTTACACGTCCAATGCACCCTTTGTTCTTCCCCCTTAGGTGCAGATATAAATAAATTTGAAGTCGGAGTATTTCAGCATTTAGCTAGTACTACAAAATAAGAGCAAACATAAGCAGAGTAACATTTTTTTAGAGCGTCAGGTAATTTCAAATGTAACTTTTCAAACATCTCAACAAATGCAGCCAGTTTGGCACAAAAAGTATCTGTTAGCCAATGTTTAATGCTGCTCGAAAAAAAAGTGCAACAGTGAGAGATGAAGAAAGACAGGACAGGACATTTACTGCAAGCTAAAGTAGTTAGTTTGCATTACTGTGGTGAAATGCACAGCGATGTACTGTGATGGGACTGGAGCAGGAGCAGGCTGTGGCGTTCATGGTCAATATTAAGTTACATCACGGATAACAGAAATCAATTTATACTTAAGGTAAAGACCAAGATGATCCAAATGTTACCTCTGGTAGTACCTTTATGCTCTCGGAAATCAGTCATAAACTCATGTAACATGTGGTTACATCTTGTTCAATTCACTTGCTTGAATCCACAAAGAGCAGTGAGACGGGAGTAACAGAAAACTGATCACAGCGTGAACACAAAACTCTGCTTAATCTCACAAAGAAGTTGTTAGGACTTAATAAATGTGACGGGTTTTGCCCCCATGCTGCACTGCATACCCAATGTTAAGGTTAAACAGGTAAAATGTTAAAAACAAGCGACCTATTCTCCAACGATATCTCCAAGAAGTTTCACCCTCAAAACAGTGATTAACCTGCAACACTGAAGACACCATGAAATAATAAATATGGAGTTTTCTGTGAGTTGAATATGATTCGACCTAAAGCCACAGTTGAGTATCTGTCAGCACATCGAGGGCTGATCACCTTTAGCGGGCCCGCCTTGAGACTTACTGGGTTGTAATTTTCCAAAGGCTCATATGTCTACAACATGTGGATATTGTACTGTGTACCTGTCTCACGGTCTCCTGGGGCCTGTACTGATAATTATAAGTTTTTCAGAGGAGAACTGCAAAAATGATTTGGTAAGCATACAGTTAAAGGTTTAGTGTCATCACTAATGATCGGTTAAACTGTGGGTTTTTTAGAGGTAACCAGAAGGTGTTAATTTTAGCTAATAGAAAAATTAAAGATAGATTCCTTGTCAAAAAAAGAAAATTACAGACAAAAATGACATGAATAAAAAAGTTTTTCGATGCCAGTAACTTCTTTCAGCATTGTTGTCATGACAATTTCAGTGTCAAAGAAATGAAACAAACAAAAAACCAAAACAAATATACAACATAGATGATGATTCACATAGAATGCTCAAAATGCGTTGTCTCCTTATTTTGCCAGGCACTTTCACAACCTCAGTCTCAGTTCTAATTTCCTATTCGTCAGAAGAATGTTAAATGCTTATTGACAGTGGACTCATCTCTGTGCTTGTCCTGCTAGACCTCAGTGCAGCGTTCGATACTGTCGACCATAATATCCTATTAGAGCGATTAGAACATGCTGTAGGTATTACAGGTACTGCACTGCAGTGGTTTGTATCATATCTATCTAATAGACTCCAGTTTGTGCATGTAAATGGAGAGTCCTCTTCACACACTGAGGTTAATTATGGAGTTCCACAGGGTTCAGTGCTAGGACCAATTCTGTTTACATTATACATGCTTCCCTTAGGCAGCATCATTAGAAGACATAGCATACATTTTCACTGCTATGCTGATGACACCCAGCTCTATCTGTCCATGAAGCCAGATAACACACACCAATGAGTTAAACTGCAGGAATGTCTTAAAGACATAAAGACCTGGATGGCCGCTAACTTTCTGCTTCTTAATTCAGATCAAACTGAGGTTATTGTACTCGGCCCTGAAAAGCTTAGAAATATGGTATCTAACCAGATTCTTACTCTGGATGGCATTACCTTGGCCTCCAGTAACGCTGTGAGGAACCTTGGAGTCATTTTTGACCAGGACATGTCCTTCAATGCACATATTAAACAAATATGTAAGACTGCTTTCTTCCATTTGCACAACATCTCTAAAGTTAGAAATATCCTGTCTCAGAGTGACGCTGAAAAACTAGTTCATGCATTTATTACTTCCAGACTGGACGACTGTAATTCATTATTATCAGGAAGTCCTAAAAACTCCCTGAAAAGCCTTCAGCTGATCCAAAATGCTGCAGCAAGAGTCCTGACAGGGACTAGAAAGAGAGCGTGTACATCACCCATACAAGGCCTTGTCTAAGAGGAATAGTGCTGTATTAGCCCCACAGAACAGTTTACTTGTGGTTCGTAAGACATTTGAAAGTAGAGGCAGAGCCTTCAGCTTTCATTTGAGGAGAAAAGCTAAAAGTTTTTATAGTTTTTAAACTGTTTTCCTCTAAGAAATAGTATGCCTGATTCTGTGATGAGATTTGTGGTAAATGTCAAAACGGTACAGTATTTTAGTGAAGACTAACGACAGTGAAAACTAACCATATTTACCCAACGAGTACAGTATAACGTCTGAAGAAAAAAAGTTTTATTTGTTATCAAACTGATGGAAAAAGGTTATGAAAAGTAACAATTGTGACAAAAATGTGATTTCTAAGAAAAAGACTGCACCTGGTGACTTAATGACAATGACAGGTAATGGAAACATAAAAGGACAATTGAGCAATGATTTATGGTCCCACAGAATTTGTCTTTCCAAACTTTGAAGGCCCATTCTTTTGTTGTCTCTTTGTCATAAATCTGATGTTGTTCTCTCCAAAAAACTTAAAATGAAACTAAACAAATCAGTACTGTCACCCAGAACAAGAAAGTCATGGTACAGAAGAAAGGGCACGTTGTATTTGTCGGACAGTAATTAAATATTCATGCAACTTTAGAAACATCTCTTTTTAGATTTCTAGGCTAACGATACATTTTATTCTTTATGAATAGCAATATGATTCTTCACATTCTCGTTAGAGTCTTTCTCCATGTAAATTAATAACAGTTAATAAATTTCTCATGAAATCTGTTGATAAACCATGTGTTTAGTCTGTACAATAGTGGTACTAAAAATTACAACTGTCATGGTATATGTACAATTTACTACCTACAAAGTACAACAGATAGCATGTAATAAAATATGTAAACAAATTTCTTCTTTTTTGACACAGTTGACTGCGATAGCAGATAGAATTCACACTTTCAACATTAGATTTATTTCTGTATACACATTTGTTAACAGTGTTGTAGTACTGCATTTGTCTTCTTCCTGACACCTCCATAAAAAAGAGAATGATACGCAATGAACCAACACACAATTTTGCAAAGAGAGAAGACCACCACTAGCTATGCGTCGATATTAGACCTTTTTCTTTTGCAGATTTTTCAGCAGTTTTCAGGGGCTCAGGGCAAGTCCCAATCTAATGATGACGTTTTGGCTTGTGCATTAAAGAGAACGTGGTCCAAGTCGAACACTGCATACTGGACTTGTGCTATACCATATGAATCAGGATGGCATGCATTTTACAATCACGTGTTTCTTACCGAGAGAACTGGCAAGCTCTCTCCACAAAGCTTCACTGTGTCAGCCAGACAATGAGAATAATTGTGTTCTGAGGTATGCCCTCTCCATTAGTTTATACACAGAAATCATTTTCTTTTCTTGCTGTTCTTTTGTTGGTTTCTCATTAGCCTGGAGCAAAAATAGTTAAGACACAGCACTTATTTATAAACCATAAAAATTGGTAATATTTTGATACAAGAGTCCTTTATTTTTACAACCATTGTGTGCCTGACCCCCTCTTGTTAAGCACTATGTTGTTTACATGCTGAAAAGGTGTAATTTTATGAGCCTTTTGTAATTAACAATTTCACAAAAAATTGTTTAATGCCAAGGATCACGTAGCTCTAAAAGTCACTTAGGAGAATGATGCTGTGAAGTATTTCTCTACCAATAATGTCTCTGACCAGATAGAAGAGTAAGGTCTCTAAAGTTGCTATTTAACCTTGTCATTAAGCTTTTGCTTAATAGTAAGTGTGCTTTATGTTACAGTACATATCATCAGTTCAACTACTCAGCACAGTATAAGAATTTTCAAGTTCCATATTATACCATCATTTGTCATAGCTCCTCACGAGGAAACTGATAAGTAAAAGTTCTCTTAGTGCTCTCTTTCTTCGCTCTCTCGTGTACACGAAAGTCTCACAGTCACACATAATACTCCTTATCCTTGTTTTTCTGTCTCTTGTTGCTGCCTTTCAAGCTTTGCTGTTTGTCCTTCATGACAGCGCCATTGCTCTGCACAGCCGAGTTGGTTATGTAGTTCCTGCTCTCGTCCACCTGGTAGGAGCCTTCATCCCTGTTCCTGTACTTATACATGGCATATAGAAGGATGAGGATGCACAGGGCAGCGGCCGCCACTATTCCGATGACCATCCCGGTGGTGCTGCTAGATTCGCGGACCACTTCCGAGGGCCCTGGAACTCGCCTGACGCCTGGCTCTGTGGGAAGTGCTGTGGGTATATTACGGAACATTGGGGAGGTTATTAATGGGCCCCTCAGCTTGGTGCTGTCTACCTCAAAGGATGTGGGCAATGGAAGCAACGCTAGGTCGGGCCGGGGTTTTAGCTCGCGGTTATTCGTTTTGCCAGCTGGCTGTTTGGAGGGTTGCGGTGGAGGCAGAGGTGGTGGTGGTGCGGCTCTGGTCGGCGGTTCGTGCTATGGCGATAGTGGTAGTCCTACTGCGTCTGGAGATGGAAGGTTTGTTACGTATAAAAGTCTTGGTTGCATTTGCTTTGTAGTCACCTTGAAAGCCTGACGTGGACAAGGTCTTATCTGTTACCAAGAAGAAGGTTGAGTAAAAATCTTCATCATCAGTAGGGTGGCAGCTTAGACTTGAACGCTTTCCCAGAGCCATACCCCGATATCACCAAGCCATCATCATCACAATCATCGCTGCCTCGGTCCGACAAGCAAGGTAGCCCCGCCTCAGTGGCCTTGGACAGGGACTCTTTGGTGGTCTCAAAATGGTGAGGAGTGGGTGGTGGGTTGAGGGAGTGGGAATGAAGGGTGTACAAGGAGCTACAGAGGGGTGCACTAATGGATCCTCAAGTATTTTGACGACTAACTCATCTCCTGGGGTTAGAGACACACATGTAGACACGTTAGAGGGCAACGTTTTATTAAGACAGTGCAATGCATTTGACACACCTGGACTCACAACACCTCATCTCAAATCAATGATCATGACTTGGCATATCGGTTTCTAATAAATCAGTCAAAAGTGATGCACATTTATCTTTGAATCCTGCTCTAAGTTCCAAAGGAAGTAAAAATGCATGACTTATCTATCTTTGTTTAACAAACTGAAGAACAAGTTATTTCTGCACCAAGAGCAGGTAGGTGCTGTTTGACGCATATACATAGAAGATACCGTTAATAATGTGTCCTCAAAGGTGATTTCTGTCAATGGAGAGAAATGATCCACTTACTAATAGGGATGGGTACCGGTATCCGGTGCCATGATGGCACCGGTTCTGACATAAACGGTAGTAACCAGACCAAAAAGCAGCGCACATTTCGGTGCTTTATTTCGGTGCTTTTTTTTCCCTGAGACGTCACACACTTTAGATTCTAGCCAATCATTTTACCTTTGCAAGCGTAGTAGGCGGGCCCAGGTACGTACGTTCTTTTAGAGCAGAGCTACAGATTAAAAATGCCCAAGGCGAAGCGGTCAAAGTCTGTCTGTACTTCACAGCAAACGATGCAAACTCAGCACCCTGCAACAAGTGCTTTAAGGTGATACTGTGCAAAGGAGGTAACACCTCGAATCTGATGAAACACCTGGCGATGTATAGCGTTTTGTTAAAAGCCGAGAAATGCGCCGTATTTGATAGCTTGAGTGCGGGTGTGGTGCCTGTTATCAGACCCGGAGTTAGCAACATCTCCCAAGAATCCGAAGAGGAGAGTCCTGGCCCCTAGCCCTGCCAGTGTAGCAGAAATGATGAGGATGATGATGCAGCAGCAGCCGTTCTTCTCTGCGTGAGTAGCTTAATGTTGTTGGTGTGTAATTTACGTTGAGTAGGCTAACCACGTTATTACATTAATGCATGTAAGGTGAACTAGCAAACATCATCATAGCTACATGCGGCTGTCTTCTTGTTTGATGGCAGATACTCCCTTCACCCTGGCCAAAAAGGCTAAAATGACCAAAGAAAAAGTGGAAAACAGTTAAACATGAGAGGTTTTTGGACAAAGTTTGTGTTTTTTCCATTGTTTAAGCACCGATTCGAGCACTGTTTAAGCACCGGTATCGGATAAAACCTAAACGATACCCATCCCTACTTACTAACCACATTTAACAAACTCTCCGGTCCTCAGATGTAATCCATTACATTTTGTCATGCTAAATTGTGCTAAATGCAAATTACTTAAATCATATTTAGTTGAGTCGTTTTATAAGATACAGTTTTTTCCTAAAGAAAGTAAGGTAAACTGATATATCAAGCCAAAATCATTTTATCGCACATGCAATAAAAATAATTTTGATAAAACAGATGATGCCACTATATTTCCTCCTGAAAACATTGGGAAAGGCTGAAAAATCTAAATAAAAACACAGTACAATGATTTGCAAATTATTTATAGTATATTAAAATATTCACTTTGAATTTTATGCACTTCAAGATTGGAAAAGTTGTTGAACAACAACAAAAAACGAAACAAAAACACCTAATCAGGTTATCAAGTAACATATGACTGTGTATGTAAATGACTGTCTTGGGCCCACACTCATTTGAAATAAATGCAAAGTGGAAAACTGTGCTCTGGCCTGACTGCTTAACAGTTCTTTTTGGAGAGAGAGGCCATCTAGCTTGTTATCAAGCACAGCTAAAAGCCAGCATTTGTGATTGTGCAGGCATTGGCATTGGTTACTCGCACTGTAAACATGTTTACAAGGTATGGCATCAACCAGGCAATATTTATTACAGGAAGTCTTGCTTATTTCAACAAGTCAGTGACCACACACCTTGCACGTTTTGACATGGTGTACCAATTTTCAAGAACGAGCTGATGAAGCTCGGCTACAAAGTGGGGTGAGGATCAGTGAGCAGACCTGAGGTATTTAAACTAACCTGAGGTGTTAGTATTAGAAAGAAGAAGGAAAATGCCAGTTTAAACTGTTTGTTTGTTTGTTTTTCATTGTTGTTGTTGCAAATCATTGCATTCTGTTTGTAGTTACATTTCATACAGCATCCCAACATTTGCAGAATTGAATTTGTACAAAAATAGGACTGATAATATTTTACACTTTGTATAAAAGAGTTTGATGTACTTATCATAGTCTGTAATCTAAAGCTGGCAACAGTCGGAGTAAACATCGAAAATGCGACTGTTACACTGACATAAAAAGTCTCCATGCAGTAGAGCACCTGTATACAGTTGTTGATGCACATACCAAATTAGATGTCAACTAAAAGCAGCAAGTATGCAACTCACAAATAATCACAAACACAACATCCACAAGCACAAAATTTAAGATGATCATTTCTATAAAACATATCCAGGGTTAAGAGATGCAGTTTGCAAGATTTTAAAACCAAAACCTGTCCTTAAGATCATTAGCTTCTAAAAAGTGTTACTACTGTATATATATTACATACACATATTCACCACTAATCAGTTATTTCTTTGGATGAGTAGTAGTACAATACCTGCATTTTAAAAGTCATTTTAAATTTATTAACGCTTATTCTGCATGAAAGTATTCTACAACCGCGAGGATATTAACCAAAAAGGGAAATTTACACTAATGTGAACCTAATGCTTTGACTCTATCCAGACGTGAGAAGTAATAAAGTATACCATTTTGTTACTGTACTTGAGTATTTATTCCTCTGAAACATTTCTGAACACTTTCCACATTTTCAAAACAGGCTTGTTACTTTTTGTTTAAGATATCTGAAGGGTTTTACTTCATCAAACAAACTGGTGTGAGCCTAAACCGTTAATGAAAGGCAGTCTTTCATGTCACGTCATGTTATGTCAGTTAGACTAAGTGTGTGTGTGTGTGTGTGTGTGTGTGTGTGTGTGTGTGTGTGTGTGTGTGTGTGTGTGTTGCATGTTAACAAGTATAAGTGGCTTTTACGGGGCATCAAAATAACAATCCAATATGGCTACATATAAAAGGCTGTTGTCATAGTTTAATTTACTTATATCCCTAAAGGATATATATCGAAAGGTTTCTGAGAGCAAGTGCCGGCATAACAGCTGATCGATACTGTAATGCAGAATAAGAAACGAATAAACTCTTTAAAATGACTAAGATAGGATAACCTTTATTAATGCCACACGTGGGAAATTTGAAAGAGCCAGTAAGCTACTAATACGGATGGAAGAAAGCAGCTAATTCCGAGTATATTAATGTAAAATGTCACCTTGCCAGTAGTCTGACACACCTAAAATGAAACATTGGGAAAAGCCTCACATTTTACAAACTGCATCTTTGAAAATCAGTGCAAGGAGAAAACGTACAGACTGGATATCGTCAACTTACATCAACAAATTGCCCACGTGAGTTAGGCATGAGGAAAAGAATTTACAAAGGAAAAGTTGGGTAAGACTGTTGGATAGCCACTGTTAAAGGTCATTTTTATCCATTGTAGATTGTGTTCTATCTTAAAACGTGACGGTACAGGGAGGCAACAACACATACAACCACACCACATAACATAAAAAATAAACACCATAATACTGTTTTTTATCTTTTGTTTTTTCCTGGTAAATAAGTTGTTTTGTACAAAAAAATCTGTGTATCTTTTTTTCATTGCAAGAGACTTCAGTGACACCTAAAATCTATTCATGTTATAGTTTTTGCTTAATTTGACATATGTTCTTTAGAATGGATGGATGACTTTATATTGTAAAATCTCTAAAGACAAGGGAAAGGGTGAAGAGGGATTGGGACCTACGAACATATTACATAGGAAATGAGGATGATGAGGGTGACAGTGTAAGTCAGTTGCCATGTCCATGTAAAGGCAGTACGAAGCGGTCGGGCGGCATTAGAGCTTTGGGCTGTAAGGAAGGGATGGGGATATACAAACAATGAGCAATATACATGCCCATCTACAGAAAAGAACAGAAAAACTCTAACACTGACATGTCTCACAAACCCTAAACTGCAACTTCTTAGCCATGCAATTCATTCGTTTGTTTGTTTGTTTGTTTCATTACAGTCAAAATATTCTTTCTTTCTTTTTTTTCCCTCTTTTTTGTGAAAAAAGATTGTAAAAAATCTGAAAAATGGAAGAAATGTGACAAGTGGATGTGGAACTGCTTCACCTACTAATTTGTGAGTTTCTGAACAGGTTCAAACAAGTCGGACTTTTTTGCCATCTTTTGAATGTTGCTTTCATTGTGACTTAGGAGAGCTTAGTGCTGAAAGTAAAACACACAAGCTAGTCGCTGTGAAGGAGTTCCAAAGCCCAAAAAGTTAAATTATATGGAAATTGTTCACAAAATAGTAATTTATGTATTATCTGATTTCAAAAAGAAAAACCATAAAAGAATAGAAAACAGACTTGTAAAGCCAAAAACATATTCAAAACCAATTGGATAAACTACCAAAAATATGACCAGTTAAAAACTATCAAATGAAAAATGTTAAGATGGAAGAACGAAGCCATTTAAAATTTTGCACACACTACAACCAGATGCACACAATAGAAAACAGACACTGCTGAGAAAGGTGCTCGACTGGACGACGGGCTCCTCTCTCGTGTGTTTCTTGATGACAAATCTATTTGTAATGTTAGTTTTTAAACATGAACCGGCCGTGCAGTCTGGGTGTACATCGGAGAGCGATGGTACTGGCTGAAAATGGGTTGTTATTAGAACTCTCCTTTGGTTTCGTTTTAGTTGTACTGCAGGATGTTGATGCATGCTTAAAGTAAGTTGCATTTAGGGAAAGTAGAAAAGAAACGACACAGCAAACTGGGCGCAGGTAGGACTGACCGATGTTAGAAGAACAGGAGACAGACGCTGTGTCCCAATCTCATAACCAGTGAAGTTTAAACAGGAGTTTACACTGAAAAGAAACGTGTGCTGCAAGGTTGCACACAGCCAAGCTGCAACTTTGGAAAGCCATTAGCAGTTCCCCGATGTCTGTTCATTCAACGTCCAATGTATCCAGGACGCAAACTCACATGACGAGTTTGTCACTTTAAACAATCCCAATAGCCCCACCCCTCCAATCACCAAAGAAAATAGTTGTATAGAGTATGCAATTGGGACACAGCTCACGTTGAACTAACAGCAGTGTGTGAGAAACAGAAACAAGTAACATAAAACATACATTAATAATGTTTTATTAAATGTGGAATGCATTTCATTAGAATTTAAAAGACAAGTATAAAGCTGATATCCATTAGACTGTGCATGTTGCAAAGGTGTTCTCCAGAGGGGGAGTTTGGGATAAATTGCTGCCAAGCCAAAACTTATCTTATTAGATCAAACAAGGATCTTAAAGTAGCAACTTGGACAACTTTGGTCCATGCTGGGTCAGCACTCCAAATGTTCTCGTGAGAAAACAGGTGAATTCCTCAGTCTAGTTTAGGAATTCTGCCTCGAGTGGAGGACTTCAAATATGTCTTGGTTAGCTTCATGAGGGGGGGAAGAAAGAGCATCTGTGCTTACGTGGACACTGTAGCAGACAGCTGTGCAGAGAGAGCCAGGCTTTTGCACGGTTTTTGATTTAGAACAGATTCATGTTACACTCGCACCTATGTCCACCAGCTGTGACTGAAAGAATGCAACTGTGGGCACATGTGGCAGAAAAGGATTTCTTCCAAAGGGAATCTGGCCTTTTATAGAAGCGCGAGAAGCATGTTGAAAGGTGTGGTCATTCAAGCAAACACAGCTCCTTTTCATTAAAGCAAGAGCCAGTTGACGTGGTCCAGGCATCTGACTAGCATGCTTCCTACTCCTTGTTGAGCTGTTTCATTCATTTTCTATTGAGACGATAGGGTGGTGAGATTATGTCTGACAGCTGGCTTGGGCCAAGAATGTAAGGTCTGGGAATCTCTGATTAGACTGGTGCCTCTGTGACCCAGACCTGATGAGGATGGTAAATCAATATGTGAACAAAACACTATGCATAACTTGTCTTCTTCCATCACGACTTTTTGCTGCACTCACTGTGAGTTTAAACTGTAGAGCATAATGAAAGTTGACTTGTTGTTCCTAGAGTATTTAAAAGTAGAATGGGAGGCAGAGCCTTCAGTTTTCAGGCCCCTCTTCTGTGGAACCAGCTTCCAGTTTGGATCCAGGAGACAGACACTTCACTGTTAGGGTTAGTCACTCTTTCTTATTCACTGTGGGTTTATACAAGACTTTATTCATTTGTTATTATTAATCTCTGTCTCTCTTCCACAGGATGTGTTCTTTCCCGTCTTCCTCCCCTCACCCAAAATCAGTTGGGGCAGATGGCCCCGCCCCTCTGTGAGCCTGGTTCTGCCGGAGGTTTCTTCCTGTTAAAAGGGAGATTCTCCTTCCTGTGGCCAGGAGCTCGTTCTTAGCGGAGGTCAACTGTGTTCTCTTTTCTATGAAAAGTCAGCTCATGTTTCCCTGCTTTAATGTTTTCAAGATGAAGACGCAGCAGTAGGAACTCTTTGGTTTACATTAGCGTCAGCAGTAACTTATTTGCTTCTTTCTAGTTGTGTTGCTTTTGACAGACAGATTGTACTGCCGCAAATATAAAAGCAATCGTTTCATCAGTGAGCTTAAGGTTTAGTTACAGTTGTGTTACTTCTAGAGACTTGAAACAAAAATCCTAGAAACTGTTACTTTAAACCTTAATAAAGCATAAAACTGTAAATGTTACTATTGAGAATAGTAACATTTACAGTTTTATGACTGCAATCTTGGTTTAAAACTTTATTTATTTAATGAACGAAACCACTTGTTTTAATTGGGATATAGTTTTTGTAGTGTCAGAATGTTTGTTGTCCTGTATCAATATAACTACAGTGAAACAGAAAGTACAATATGTTTCCGTTTTAAGGTTTGATATATCAAGACATTAATATCGTAGGTCTGTTCTGAATTATCCCCATATATCATCATACGGTCCTCAGTAGATTCTAAAATTATTTAAAGTCAGATGCACAACAAAACGTGACATATTATACTGTGCTATTAGTTATCAAAAACTAAGCAAAGTGCAGAAGCAGTGTGTGAAAAAAGTACACCCAGTGATTCAATACACCTTCAGTAACAACTTCCTGTGCAGCTTTATCAGTCTCTCATATTGTGATGGAGGAATTCTGGCCCATTGAAGTTTTTAAACATTAGTTTATACATAAATAGTGTGTGAATGTGAGAGTGAATAAATACTGCAATTGTGAAGCGCTTTGAGGGCCCCGAAAAGCGCTTTGTAAAAGCAATCCATTATTATTGTTATTATTATAAATCTCTTGGCACAGCCTTTCAGTGAGGAGTTGTGGCGTTACGCTGGGCCGATTCGAGACCTTTGTTCCCATCTTCTGTTGAAGGAATACTTCATTTTCACACGCTGCTTCTGCATTTTAGCTCAATTTGCACAAAATAAACAATGATATAGTGTAATATGTCATCTGATGACATTTATGTCTTTCACTTCTACATATCGTTTTACGTTCAGAAACATCCTATTGTCATTGAATAATTGCAGCATTTAAACATATATAATTGTAACTTATTCTACAATTCTCATAAATAGAAATGATTATCATTTGATGATACAAAAAATAAGGATATCAGCTTTAAACCTGTAGTGTCATCTGATATATGAGTCAGTATTATAACTACATGTTTTTCCATGTAGGTCAAAATTGAATTCGACATGAATTCCATAAGATGGCAAATCTCTGATTAGCCTGAACTAAATAAACAATGTCAGAGGTTGTAGGAAGTCAAAAAAAAAAAATATTATCATGAGTCACGCTTCAGAAAATGGTCAACACCTTTCTGTGTGTGATTTGTGTTTGAGTGCACATCCAGCATATAGTCTCTAAACCCCTCCCTTATATAATAATTTACTTTAAAATGAACCCTTAAAAAAAAGGAAATTATCATTATTATTGTTAAATTTATGGCTTTGCTTTTATCTGTTACTTTCATTTTTATCACACTGGTTGATTATGGGTGAAATCCATTGCATGTGGAGCCACAGGATAAGAAAGTAAAGTCACTAGAATAGCAGTTATCTGAAGACCACGAGAATTTCCCAAAGATCCTACATTATACTGCAACAACTACCCTAAGGAAAGATATTTTTCTGTTCATAGGCCAAAGACGACTTCATCCTGGTAATAACTGACAAACCTTTGTGATAATCAAATTAAAGAGAAGAAGGAGCCTAAATATCCAAAAGCAAGTTTGATGCAGCCAAGATCCCCCAGATAATCAAAACATCAGAAGAAAATGAAATGCTTAAATTGATAAATACTGTCTCCAAAGGTAAAACCCATCGAGACTTGCTGGGATGTACGGTCTTAAAGTACAACCTATTTTTGAGCCAAACTTTCCTAAATGTGTTGTATGTACAAAAACACTATTTAACATTTTATTTAATATTATTAAATAATACTTAAGAGTCAAAGAGATTTTATTCTGTATAGTTCAGTAAAAACTAGAGAAGAATAAGGAACCCTATGACAGAATGTAAATGCATCTTTAGCCGAACCCTGCAATCACAAACTAATATTATATGATCCAAGTTATTTTTTCTCTACCCTGTTTGATAAAACAATTATTGTTGCAACATTTTTGGCATTTTTCATAAGAACAACTGGACAATTAACTGAAAATGCTTCTCAGATTTGATCTAGTTAGACATGTTGAGTCAGAAGTTTATGTTTGTCTCTAGTGCAGTCTCATCAGTGAGTGATGCTAGCATCTTACAGGATTTAAATGAAGGATTAGCACAATATTTGTTACTGGTTGTTGGCCTTTTTCATGGAAAAAATGTAACCTGCTTATTTGCACACTGAAGGTTTTTAATAGTTTGCAGTAAAACCATTTAAGAAGCCCTTTTAGTTGCCATCTTATGAAATCAACTGAAAGAAAAAAAGGAAAACGGAAAATTTACAACAGAGAACAGAATCACTTGATAAATTCTCTAAACAAACCAGACAGACAACAGCCACACGAAGAAAAGAAAAGGAAAGAAAAAGAAGAAAAACACTGCGTTGAGTGAGAAAGATGACCATTGATGATGATGCAACCACAAAAAATGGCTTCCAACGTAAACAGAAATGCAAACAAAACAACCAAGTTTGTGTAATTGCAGGCGCATGGTATCAGTCAAAACACATGCAAGAAACGATCTTCCTGAAGTCAATGATTTTTAGAGTTTATCATACCATGATAACAATGATCGCTTAAGAAAAGAAAATGAAGAAAGCAGAATTTGTGGCAAAAAGTCCTTTTTTGCCATCAGCACCAAAACATGTTCAAATGTAAAGCAGCTTTAGAAAGGAAGTCAAAGCAGGACGGCAGACTGGTTCTGCCGTCAGTCTCGTGTGGACCTCGGTATGTTCAGGATTAAAACGTTGATGGCAAGAAAAGTTTCTTTTTTCTGCCTTTGTAGCTGCTTTGAAATAATAAGGTGATGTGTGTGTGTTTTCTTTTTTCTTTTTTTTTTAACAGCTGGAAACAGTTGTCACCCACCAAAACGTCATGCCACACATGATGAGGCCAAAATACAAAAATGCATTTTTAGACAACTGGCGAAAAGGCGGGAATGAAGTCTTGGCAACAAAACTTTAAAAAATGCAAAACAACCAGAAAAAAGCATCGACTTAGAAAAAGGAGCAAAAGAAAAGTAAAATCAAAGCATGCAGCTGTCAACGTCAACGTGATGTCCGGGTTAGAATGATGTGAATTTCTGTGTAAACATATGATTGGATGACTGGGGCCCTGTCTTTGTCTTTCTTCACAAATCCCCATGGATCTCACCCTGGACCTGACCGTTTTAAACCCATTTAACAACAATATTTCACATACTCTGAAAAAATTTGGGAATGACCTTCAGTAAGGGCATATGTTGTGATGAACATCATCTTTCCGGATTAGGAATCACACTATATCCATTTCCCTAAAGGGAACTTAAGAAACGGCGTAAATGTTTCTTTATCACACTATCACCTCCAACATTTGTGATTTTATAGATATCTCGACTGTTTTAACATGCAGTTCACACCCATAGCTCCACTTTGGTGGCATTACGTTTACTATTTGGGTGAAAATCAACCTTCGCATCGACGATTGTGCTGTAAATGAGACACAGAACCTCCACCTATTTACATCCACCAGATGACCTGTTTGGGTGTTAAAGGTAGAGTCAGGTTTAGTGTTACAATAAATCTTATCACAGAAACACTTTACTTGAAAAGCAACGTCTTTTCCATTTCTGAAAATACTTTTTGGTGTGTGGCTAAGATGTAGCTTACCCCAACTCCTGAGTGACCTGGTGGATGTTCCTGTGATCATATTAAAACTAACAACTTTCAACTTTTTATCTACCTAAGAAATACGTGTCTATGCTTTTGTGCCATAGCAAAAATATATCTGTTAACTGTCCACTACAAAAACTGAAATATGGAAATTCCCAAACTCTTTCAATTTGAGTGTTAAGTTATCGCAACATTTTATTTATTTAGTCGTTTATTTTAAATATTTAGGTACAAAAAAGACAGAATAACAAGTACACCTAAAAGCAAAAGTGTAACCCAAAAAAAGAAAAACCTGTACACAGAAATTCAATGATATCTGTTCTCTAGCACATGTACCAATGCAAGCCTCTAAATCTGGGAAAGCACAAATAGAAACCAAAATTAAAATACATTGATGTAAACTAGACAACACTTTAGCTGAACACAAAATCTAAAACCAAAAACTGTTCAAATGTACTGTTTGAAACTTAAAATCAACAGAGCAATGAATGGCAGAAGCAATGGACTCAAACATGATGTTATAAGTTCAGCATCAGTACAGAGAACATGGTTCACCATCATACAAACTCGGCATACTGGTGATGACATGGACTAACCCTCATTTTCCCCCTTAGCAGACAACAATTGAATGTACATTGGTGACCATGTTGACTACTTTGTATAACCCCATGTGCAAGTGTAGCTCATGACCTTGATACATTAGCACTGTGCTAAATTAAGATTCTGAATGTACAAATACATTTGAATACCCAGTTTTCTTACATTAAGTATTGCTGAGGAATTGGGCTTAGCTTACTGTTACCACCTTGGCCATTTATTAAGATACACTTTGACTGACCATGGGGGCGTGATGCTTTAAGGATACCTCGATCCTCTATTGCAGATGAGTGACAGCACATAGAAAGCAAGCAAATGCAAACTAACCTAGCCCACCTGTACGGCTAGTTTCACACTCCTCCTCATCTTCATCATCACTCGAACACTCGGCAGATGACCCAATGTCCTCTTGGTGCTTCAGGGCCAGAATGTTGATCATCAGAGACACAGTATCCATAGCAAATATACCAAAACAGCAAAGAGCCACCAGAAGACACAAAGTAGCGCATAAAGAGAGGAGAAGAATATTTAAGACAAGTTAGAAAGTGAATGCCAATCACAGGAGCACAACAACGAGCAAAAGATCTTAAGTCAAGGTTCATCGTTTTTCAGAGCTTTCAGTTTGTTATAGTTTTTTCCATGGCTCAGCTGTTATTTACACTATTTTGTTGGTGGCGTTCTAATTAAGATGGTCTTTGGTGTCGAACGCAAATACCCTCTTTCATACTTCTCCAAACATCTACTGTCTCCCAAATTTATTTGGACTTTTGATGACTTTAGGGTCTGCCCCGTCTATTGAATGCTTTGGAGTTATGCTAAGTCTACACTGGGTGCAAAGTCCTCTGCTATTAGGTCAGGCAAAGTTGCTAAATGTTATTTACTTTCTGTAGGCTCTGGGTGTTATATACCTGACATATACACAGAATGACCTCAGCTGGTGGTTCCACACTTGAACCTTTCTTCTGTTGCCTGCTTGCCGGGTAATATAACTTCGGAACTGGTTCAGTGCTAGGACCAATTCTGTTTACATTATACATGCTTCCCTTAGGCAGCATCATTAGAAGACATAGCATACATTTACACTGCTATGCAGATGACACCCAGCTCTATCTGTCCATGAAGCCAGATAACACACACCAATGAGTTAAACTGCAGGAATGTCTTAAAGACATAAAGACCTGGATGGCCGCTAACTTTCTGCTTCTTAATTCAGATCAAACTGAGGTTATTGTACTCGGCCCTGAAAAGCTTAGAAATATGGTATCTAACCAGATTCTTACTCTGGATGGCATTACCTTGGCCTCCAGTAACGCTGTGAGGAACCTTGGAGTCATTTTTGACCAGGACATGTCCTTCAACGCACATATTAAACAAATATGTTAGACTGCGTTCTTCCATTTGTGCAACATCTCTAAAGTTAGAAATATCCTGTCTCAGAGTGACGCTGAAAAACTAGTTCATGCATTTATTACTTCCAGGCTGGACGACTGTAATTCATTATTATCAGGAAGTCCTAAAAACTCCCTGAAAAGCCTTCAGCTGATCCAAAATGCTGCAGCAAGAGTCCTGACAGGGACTAGAAAGAGAGAGCAGATTTCTCCTGTTTTGGCTTCCTGTTAAATCCAGAATTCAAAATCCTGCTCCTCACATACAAGGTCTTAAATAATCAGGCCCCATCTTATCTTAATGACCTTGTAGTACCATATCACCCTATTAGAGCGCTTCGCTCTCGCTCTGCAGGCCTACTTGTTGTTCCTAGAGTATTTAAAAGTAGAATGGGAGGCAGAGCCTTCAGTTTTCAGGCCCCTCTTCTGTGGAACCAGCTTCCAGTTTGGATTCGGGAGACAGACACTATCTCTACTTTCAAGATTAGGCTTCAAACTTTCCTTTTTGCTAAAGCATATAGTTAGGGCTGGACCAGGTGACCCTGAATCCTCCCTTAGTTATGCTGCAATAGACGTAGGCTGCCGGGGATTCCCATGATGCATTGAGTTTTTCCTTTCCAGTCACCTTTCTCACTCACTATGTATTAACAGACCTCTCTGCATTGAATCATATCTGTTATTAACCTCTGTCTCTCTTCCACAGCATGTCTTTATCCTGTCTTCCTTCTCTCACCCCAACCGGTCACAGCAGATGGCCCCGCCCCTCCCTGAGCCTGGTTCTGCCGGAGGTTTCTTCCTGTTAAAATGGAGTTTTTCCTTCCCACTGTCGCCAAAGTGCTGCTCATAGGGGGTCATATGATTGTTGGGTTTTTCTCTGTATCTATGAAGCTCCTTGAGGCAACTCTTGTTGTGATTTGGTGCTATATAAATAAAATTGAATTGAATTGAATTGAATAGATGTTGTAATGTACAGATGATCTGAGTTCAACTGAAAGGCTCTGCAATAGAACCTTGAGTTGAGTTTTTTTTGGTTTGTTTTTGTTTGTTTTTTTACTAATAAACAAAACTCATATAAACATTTGAAAAATAGTAGTTCTACCAATATTATCTAAGGGTTCCTAACATTAAATACATTCAGATGGTTTTACATTTAATATCAAAGAGCAGCTATTCCATTTGCATCAGCTGACATAAACCCAAGCAGGGCAGTAAGAGCAACAAGCAAAGAGTAGTTCGGCTGTTATCCTTGCCCCAGTTTCTTTTTAATCTTTTACACCTAAATTTGGCACAAAAGACTCTGGAATCTACCAAACCATGCCAAGCTGTGAATGCCCACGTCTTTAATATTGTGTAACGGTAAACAGATACTTTTAACATAGGTTAACTGACAGATGAGCTCTTTGCATTAATGCAGTTTTTACTTTTATTTCTATAGTGCTAAATCATCACAAGTAATCTTCACAGCAGTTGCTCTGAATCATATTAAATCATTAATTCTTTTTCATCAGAAGAAAAATCCTTTAAAAATATTCAATATTTAAAAATATTTCATATTCTAAAATCTGTCAAGATACTCCAGTCGGTCTTTCCCTTCTCTCCCTAAAACGGGAACAGCAGATACACAAGCGAGATAATCTGATACTACAACACAGCAATGAGACATTCACTTTCAGCTGCTACTACTTTGTATTAGGTTCAGATAACGTGTAAAACCTTTGAAATTGTATCCAGACTATAAGCTGCACATAAAGCATGAATATAGATTCGAGTCTGTAAAGTAAAGCCGGTGGAAATGCAATAAACCTACATTCTTTTTAATGACCAGTAGGCGCTGACTCTTCTGGTTTCAAAAACATTAATAGTTGTATGATATCTATGGGAGGTGGGCTTTTGACTTTTTTGCTCTGTGGCCTCAGTTAATATTTTCCTTATGTTAAGTTTTCTTCTTCCAGCTGCACCTTTTAGTGGTTGCCACAGTGGATCATGTGTTCACCTGCCTGTTTCATAGTTATATTGAATCTACCTTTTTAAAAATTATGGTCATTATTGGAGTTAGACACGACTACACTGCTATAGTCGCTCGTCAATAAGCATTTGATTTTTTTTAATAAGCATAAATAGAAGCAGCTTGCAAAGAGTTGGCTGGCGGTACATGGCAGACTGCTGCCTACATTCTACTCTAACTGCTAACTTTAGCCACCATTTGCATCCTTTTTGGCCTCATAGAGCCATGCTTGCATAAACCAACGGATTATACCAATACATTTGGAGTCAAACCCATATTACAGCAACTGCTGCAGGACTGCAAGGTATGTAAAACCTTTTTTATTCCTTAAGTTATATTTAGCACCATGTGACTTGTAGTTATTAATCTATGTTACATACTGTCAACTTACACCACTAACAGAGTAGCTAACAGCAAGTTAGTAGCTAATGTTAGCTTAGCTAATAATACTTAGAGTAGTTCTAAAAACTAAGGTTGCATAAAAGTGATGCTGTCATGAAATAAGCTGATCATTAATATTGTAAATATGGACAGACAACTAGATGTGGTTAGTTATACTTTCAAATAAGACATAGTCACCAAAAAATAAAGCACTCCAGTTTTCAACAGTTTAGGGTGGTTTAGTGTACTCAGAATATAGCTATCCACCCCCAGCTAGATCTATGGATGGCAGTGCAGGGCGATGGTGTTGCGCCCCCCCCCCCCCCACCCTGAATTGTACAAGCAGGGGAAGATGGATGGCATCTTATTTTTGTATACAGGACATTTTAAAAATGTGCTCCACTTTCTTTCCTTCTTTCCTGAAATAGATTGACCGTATTATGTGTTGTCATCCATGTGAAAGAGCGTTATCTAAACTCCAATACGAGTCTAATGTAATCATATGTGTTATTCTTTTAAACTGAATTATTTGCATTTTGCACAAGTGTTTCCGGTTCATTACTTATTTCCTGATGCTTGTTTTAATTTACGATCATGACCATGGTATTAAACTCCTGCTTGTTACACAAAAGCTTCCACAGGTGTTTCCTGGTAGTCATTACTATTCTTTAAGTTTGCTTTAAAAGGTTATTACATGGTTATTAATATATTATTAAATGGAAACAGGCAGTTATGCATTTTGCAGCGCTGTTTCCTGCTTATTACACAGAAACTAATAGCAATATTTCCAGGTAATAATCACACTTCTTTAAGTTAGCCTTAATGGGTTATTCATATGTAATTAATTGGAAACAGGTAATTTGCATTTTGCAGCTGTTTCGTGCATATTACACAGAAACGACCATGGGTAATTGAGTGTTAATAACCACACAATTGCATTCTTGTTTCTTCCCTGATACCTTACTATTACCACTTTATTACCGAGCTGTATTTCCACATTATTACCCTCAGCTTTTGGGCTCTTATCATCCAATTACATAAATTTGCATGTAATATTACTCAGTGTGAACACTGTTGCTACCAGACTAATATTACTTGGATACTAAGTGGTTATTACTTTGGCAATTGCATGGTAAAAACTTAGAAATTACCACATTATTACGTTCTTGTTTCCGCTTTGTTACCCTACTATTACCACTTTATTACCGAGCCGTGATAGAAAGTGCAACCAAATGTTAATGCATCAAATCATGAAGGTTGAAGAACAACAAATATGACTCTTGCTTCCTGTATGTATAAGTCATAAGAACATACATACCTGTACAGTTGAGGAAGATCTGTGTTTCCGTGTGGTCGTAGTGGACATCATGGTAGTAGTCTCAATGAAGGACGTTGTCATCTCTGGAGACATGGCTGTGGTCCTGGCTGAACCTGGCACACTAGGTACATCGCCTACCAGCCTTACACTGCCATTAATCTTGATGTTTGGGTTGCCTTCAGCTGCCATGTTCAACACCTTTAGGCCATTGTAATAAAGGCCCGAGAGCTGACCTTGAAAGGGCCGGCCACGATCACTACCACCAATTGCCACTGTTGCTTGTGTGTTGAAAATTGTTAACTGCCGCCCTAGAGAAGACATCCAGAGTAAGATATTGTCAACAAAGAAAGGACCTTTGAATAAAACAAAAATGCAAACACCCAGGTGCCACTAAAACCCAATACTAAGCAAACTGCAACAGTGCGCACAGTAGCCAACCTCAAACATTACACTACACATATTTAGCTGTTGATTCCACCTTACAATGACAAAAGTAATTCATTTACAATACATAATGTATTCCTTTATTAAAACTGAATGATATTATATGTACTAAACTGAAACATAGATTTCTCACACAGTGGCATAAAACTGCATGATGAATTTTACCAACAGAACATAAAAAGAACCATTAACAGCACATCATTTGGTGAAAATAAATTAGTAAGGAATGAATCAGATGTGCTTGATCTCACTACTGCGTAGTGGAGACGCTGAAAGGCAGATGTGAGCTGCATAAGTGCAGCGGTTGTAGGGAGATGACATCTCCTCTGTGGACGAAGTTTGTGTACACACTCGCTAAATTAAAAACACAACCTTCACAGTTATTGCTGCTCTGTTTCTATAACTTTCAGTGACATTGCTTTTGTACAAATTCATTCACTTATCTAGTTCTTTGGTGAGTTCTCATTTTTAAGCGGTGTGTGGGTTCACATTCATGTTCAGAGGTTTTCATGCTATTCTAGAGGTTACAGTTAACTTTACATTAGCACAATCAGATACATCAGGTTGATTTGAAATTACCTTTCTCTTGTAGCCATTCTTCTACTGGTCTGGCAAATTTAAAAGGAATTTTCTTATTGGCCATCTGATAGCGTTCAATGTCGCTGTTCCCTTTAAAGTTTAAAAACACATGTATTAAACACAGATCGATGACCGGAGTCACATCATGAAGGAAATATCAATTTCTAGCTACATTTACAAAATAAATCTGAATTTAGCAGAAACATTCATTTTGGTTGAAACGGTTGTTGGTTAGAGGATGCACAGGGCTCATCATCTTTGGCTCTTTGGCTGTTACCAAACATTTTGTTTACAATCCTGACTTTTTTCTTCTTCACATTGTGTAGAGCAGTGTCTCCGACTCCAGTCCTTCAGAACTGCTGTCCTGCAGCTTTTAGATGCATCCTTGTTCCAACACACCTGAATCAAATGATTGGCTTGTTATCAGGCCTTTGCCCAACTTGATGGGATGCTAAAGAGGTCATCTAAATATACCTGTTGAAGCAAAAATGTGTGTGTCTGGTATATATCCAAAGAACTGTGACTTTAGCACCAGACAGCTAAAATTAATTGACTTTGGCCTCCTGCAAGCTAGGCGCTTAATATCTTTGTATTGGAAGAAAGTGGATGTACTCTCAAGTCATATGTGGGTGAAGGAGATGGCATCATGTATTGTATTGGAACGACTTACTTATATTGTCAGAGGAAAGGGAGTCGATTTTGAAGAAATATGGTTACCTTTAACTGAGTTTCTGAGACATTATGAAGGGAATTAATTTAGAAAGTGATACTTGGTGCTGAGTTTTGGGTTTCTTTGTGTGTGTGTGGGTTTTTTTTGTTGTTTTTGTTGTTTTCTTTGTTATCTGTTTCTTTGTTTTTGTTGTTTTTATTTTTCGTTTGTTTTACCCATGCTGTGCATCGGTTTTGTTTTATTTTATTATTTATTTATTTTTATTATTATTATTGTTGTTTCTTTTAATTTATATTTGTTTATTTTGGGGACTATGTTCTTTAATATAAATCTCATGTTAACTGTACTGTTATTCTTTGCTTGTTCTGTAATATAAAAGTCAATAAACATAATGTTTAAAAAAAAAAAAGAAAAAAAAAGAGGTCATCCAACCATTTGATCCAGCTGCGTTGGAGTAGGGATGCATCTAAAAGCTGCAGGACAGTAGCTCTTGAGGACTGGAGTTGGAGACTCCTGGTGTAGCGTATGCACTGATGTCACATTTAATGCAAGATTAGTTTTCTTACTATGGAAATCATCACAAACACTTTAAAAACTTGCCTAATCCTATGTGTTCCGAATACCAAGTTATATTCTAATGAAACTGTACAATCCCTCCTACCAGTCAGGTTTGCCTACCTGGTAGGTAATGTCTTAGGGGTAACTTTTTCATGCAATGAAATTCATTCATTATCACTTTTTGTCACTGGATGTATCTTCACATACCTTAAAAAATAAGATCTTTCAAGACTCGCTAGATTTCTTTTAACAGCCTGTGACGTGAAAAACTCAGGTAAAAATTTCCTACAAAGGATGTAATAGATGCTTGCTCCAGAGCAACTTGCCTTACTCCTTTTACACTTACAACATCAACAGTAAGTAACACTACCAAACATTACATTAGAAATTGATAATAATCAATCACTAAAATTCAACAAATGATCATCTGTAGACATGAAAGACTAAATGGGGAAAAACTGGTTATTTTGCAAGTCAAAATGTTGTTAAGCAAGCAAGTTGAGATGAACCTGATAGCTGTTATGTAATAGCTAGCCATTTAGTTACACAGCATGTACAGTATCTGTTTGCTCTGTTGTCATGACTGATACTCAGATATACAGTAAAGTGGGATTTTATGAAAGTCTCAACACTATTTAGGCCCATGCAAACTCAGGCACATTTAAGATTACAACAAGCTGTGTGGAAATGTGAACAAGACTTAGTGCTGCTGGCCTTTCTCTTCCACTGCTTCTTGCAGGTGACAGCAAGCAGTGTCTCATCTTAAACAATCAAGAGTCAGTGTTCAGAAAGCCAGTGAGCCTGATGGCATACCTGGCAGATTGCTAACAGATTGTGTTTATCTTGACTGACATTTTCAGGCTTTGACTCAGTCAAGTGTACGATCCAAGGTTAAAAAGGCTACATTTATTGAATGACCATAGACGAGTTGGACTGATTTCTGTGCTTTGAAAAACTACGTCACTCAGCAGCCGTGTGTCATCATTGAAAACGAGTTCCCTTAGGTTATGCAGAGCTCATTCAAAGTTCTTAAAATGATCACGCGCTTCTCTGACAATATTAGCTTGCCCCAAATCTTCATTAAATATACAGCACATATGATGTTTACACAGAGAAATCCTCAAACTGCCTTCCCACTTCAGTAGCTGATGTGCATGTTTGTGTTTGTTCCAACTTTCTCCACATGTATTTGTTGCTGTGATACCAGAAGACTTTTTTAAATAAAATGTTTCGATCTTTTCATCACTTTCTATACATTTTCACTAGGATTTGTAAACGTTTTCCTCTTGTACAGGTATAAATAGTCCTGTTATCTAAAAGTAACCCAGCACCCAAAGCACAAAAGGTGGTGCCATATTACAATTGTGAAGTTGGATCTTTCTGAAAAAATAAACTTGGAAATTATCTTTAATAATATTGCTTCTATTTTTTCACCTTCACCTGTCTGTTACAAATCTTCAACATCTCAGTTTGACTTGACTCAATTTTAACCCCTAAATTGTATGATTCATCAAATGCACACTCTCTGTGGCTAGACCAAGCTTATTTAACTGATATGAACAGTGCTTTCATTCAATCATGCTAAAATTAAATTTTAGTGACAATCAAAATGATTAGATATATCTTCACCGTATAAGGTAACATATATTTCAGCCAATACCAAAGAGGATGAGCCCGAGTAAAATGAAAATTTTTCAAAAGACTTCTGGGCTGTCATTAATGTAAAACAACAAAGTAAAACAGCATAAACCACAAAAAAGGGCCGATCCAAACACAATGTGTAGTTCACTGGGCAGTAGAGGTGCAGCGGATCACGGTTGATCCGTAATCCGATCCCACTCCACGGTTCGGTGCGCGCGGTCAGTCTGTCAAGCGATAGTTATGGTCAGCGCTAGCGGTCCAAGTGGAGGAGCGGAGGAGTTTTCGGTATTTAAGCAGCCCTTTGCTGCCCAGTCCGACCGGGCTAAAGCTATTACAGAAGCTACTGGGGTGTTTAGCTGCAGACGTTGTGCAAAACAAGAGGTTTAAACTATGATGAACGTGCTTGAGCCACGCTATGATATCCCGTTCGCGTCCACTTCAGTGGCAAGATCGTTCCAAGCATGTATGAGCAGGAAAAGATTTAAGTTATGGCTGAACTGTCCCAGGCATCTTCTGTTGCCCTAACTGCTACAAACGGGTGGAGCTCCAGGGCAACGGAAAGCTACGTGACCGCTCGTTATATCACAGCGGAGTGCGATGTAATGAGCGGTGTGTATTATTGTAGGGTCTACCTTACAATATAAAGCGCCTTGAGGCGACTGTTGTTGTGATTTGACGCTTTATAAATAAAATTGAATTGAGTTGAGTGGTAGATACAAAGACTGTACTGCCCTATTATATTTTTTTAATAATTGTATGGAATGAGTCTTGAGTTGAATGTTTTTAACAGGCAAAAAAACTTCAATAAGTAAATAAGTAAATAAGTAAATGTTACATTTTTGTCTTTTTTCTTTTTTTGCTGATCCGAACCGTGAGATTTTTGATCCGTTGCACCACGACTGGGCAGCATGTGTAATTATGGACATCATATTTTAAAACTACACAGGATTATGTAAATGACGGTTTAAAATGAGGACTCTTAACGAGAGATTTGCAGTATGTCAAATCTATCTTGTTCATTTACAAACAAGCTATCATTCTCAAAAGTGAAGGGTGAATTGGCCACTGTGGGGTGGGAATTAGATTCTGGATGAGGACATCAAATCATGGGTCTTATCCATGATCGGGGGAAGAACAACGTGGATCATGGACAGATGGATGGGTACAGCTTCTGTTAAGCAAAGCTATTGCTCTGTGTCTACTTTCACTTATGGCCATGGACTCTGTCTTGAGACTGAAAGAAAGAGAAAGAAGACACAACCAGCAACAATAGGTTTACTGGTGAGGATGCCTGGCTTTCCCTTTGACATGCATTATATTGCCAGAAGTATTCAATTCAAGACAATATTTTTATGGACCGGCCTTTAAGATGTCGCGGTTTATTCAAAACACACGGGAAAAGACTGTACTGTCAGACACTAGTGCTCAAAGCATAAAGACATGGAAGAGCTGGTGTCTGAAGTCTGGTGTGGAAGAATCTGCCGGCACAGAGTCTTGGCATCAACTCAATACAACACCCTTGTGATAAGAGCATCATCACAAACAGCAGAGACTGCAAAGCAGGGCTTCTCCTCCAACATCAGTATCTGATCCCACAAATGTGTTTCTAGGGTGAAGAATTCCCATTAACACACTTCTAAATTTTGCGAAGAGCCTTTCCAGAAGAGCTGAAACTGTTATAGCTTCAAATAGTGGGCCCTATGGATTAAGCATGGAATGTTCCTCAAGTTCATATGTGTGTGAGGACAAATGACCGAATAGGTCTCCTGATAAGCTCAGAGAAACATTGCAGACACTGGTTACACATAGATTACCCTCCAGCAGAGTTTATAGATTATAAGATATTACCCTTCATATAAACTGTCTTACATAAATCTTATTCTTATATCTAATAGAATAAAAAAATGTAACAGTTTAAAATATTACAATTTGAAGAGATGAGTTTATAGGAACAGGCACAGGTTTACAGGACAAACTGAAGGCCCATCCCTCAGCACTGCACCATTCTTTGAACACCTCACTGCTCCACTACTGCAGCCTTGTGAAAAGACTGTGGAAGGCTTGTGTACATCATGTATCCATCCAGGGCAAGTGCCAGGAAGCGCTGCCAAATAGTTCAGTACTTGAAAGCTTGTCTAACAAAGAGTGCCACACTGAATCACAAAACATTATACTCAAAGACCCTTCCTGGAGGCAGAAATGTTGTTGGCCAGAACAGCAGAACAATTTGTCCGTTACACTTGCCTCAAACACACTGTTACCAAGACTCCAGGGTGCTGGTTACCCATGGGAAACTGAATCAATGATCGAAAGCACTGAAGCAAATGATGGCGCAGGCTAGTAGAGGAGGGTGCCAGAGTGGATTCTATTTGACTTAAGGGATTTTGTCTTGGACATGAACGTGATGGAAATTGTTCTGCAGTCTGCACAAGGCCCTGCAGCCAGACGCTCTCTAGAGTCTGGATTTAATTTGTCTGTAGTTTCTGGGGTAATAGTGACAATTTTGTATGTTAATATAATGTCACACAAAAACAGTCATCATCCAGTGACAACCCCAGCTGACAAACCTAGCCCTATGTGACTTAGACCTCACAGAACAAGGTCCAAACATGGTTACACACAATTAATGGGCATTTCTATAACACGTTTTAAACGTGATGTTCAAAGCTCCACATGAAAGCTCTGTATTATATCTATATCTGTTTCCACCTTACCACCACTTATCACCAGTTAACCCTGTGAAGTCAAAGTCATCGTCAATGATGACCCTAAACATAACTGTATGCTTTTACATGTGTTCATTTAGTTCCCACGTGAAACTGTGCTCCAGGGTTAACCTAACCTTCTGACTATGGGAGGAAACCAGAGCAATGAGCCAGGCACCACTAAGATTCAAACCCAGAACTTTCTGGCTTTTCTAGCTGTGTGCTTTCATTTCGTTTAGGTTAACCCTGTGATGTCTAAGTTCTCATCACTGATAGCCCTAACCTAATCATGTGTGTCAGACAGGCAGATATACCGGACATATCTCCAGAAGGTAGGCCAGGTACTGAGACTCCAGCTGAAGTCTGCCACAGTTGACAGGAAGTTACAGACTGACCTCAACTACAGAAGGTATACCACAGCTGTGATGTGGAAATCCCAGTGGATAGTAACTTCAGGAAGAAGGAGTACAAAAAATACATAAGTACCAGGGCCCGAAGGAATAACTGGAGCAAATATGGAAGGTAAAGTCTAAAGTGGCCAAGTGGTAATAGGACCAGTAGGAGTTGTGACCCCGTAACTGGAAGAATGGCTCCAGCAGATTCCAGGCACATCAGAGGAACAGCTAAGATACAGCAGAGCCCTCAAACTCTCAGAGGACCCAAGCTAGAGGAACAAATACCAACACCCAGGGGATGAGGGCAATTATTTTTGTCATTATTTAAATTTCTCCCAAGTCTTTTCAGCTGTGAGATTCTGTATGGACATAGATGGAATTTACCTCATATCTCTGGCATATGAGGTGTGGATGTGGTTCATGCAAAGACTATTTATTGATTCAATAAGTATCAGATTTTCAAAACACAACTGATAATATACCTTCCTTACTGTTCAAACTACTTTGACTACAGGATAGAAGAGACACTGAAAATACTTCAGCTGACAGACTTAACCCCTTAACTTCCACCAGGTCACTAGTGAGCCACATAGGTGTACAATTAATGTTAGGTTGCATTTCTGCCACATCCTAAACAAGCACAGTTTCAGAAACTAGAACATGCTATCCTCAATCTATCCATAACAGGTCACTGGTCAGAAGACTTTATGTTGACTCTTACAGCTTTCTCCTTCCTCTCAGTATTTCCACAAACACTTGATCCTCATTGTGTCAGTATGATAAAGTCACCATAGTTCCATTATACCACCCCATGGTATGTGGGTGTGTACTGGGTTTCGACAGGCTGCACGAATCACAGCAATCATCATTTGCCAATCTGTGCTTTTTCAAAGTGCGATCTGGGATATCAAATTATCTCAGACAGTTGGAGCAAACACAGGAATAAAAAACACTACTGCTAACAGAGTTCTGCTCTTCACTCATGTAAAAGGGTTACAAATGAAAGGAGATTTTTGTAAACCATCACAGCAGCAGGGGCCCTGAACTTTAGCACTAATACAGCAATCGTCAGAAATCCTGATGGAGGCTTGGAACATCATTCTTTTTGTCTTTACTTTTAGGACAACGCGTCTAACATGTCCATCCAAAGTCTACAGAGTTACATCCCTAATGCAGTATGGTAGTACGTAATGTGTTTCGCTCCTCACAGATAAATCCCACTATGTTAGACACCGTTTTATGCTAGAAATTAAAATCTGATGTTACTGAAGCACATGCTGCCCAGTGATCTCGTATCACAATGACACAACCCCACTGCATCATTATTACCAGTTAATACCAGTTGTTTTTCTTTAACAGCTGACAGATTTATTAATACTGTACCTGGTGGGAAATGTTCATTGATAGACCAGTTATCCACCTGCAGTGTAGCATTGCCACCATTTCTGGTGAAACGGACAACGTGATACTTCCCATCATTCACTGGGGTGCTGCTTTCCTGCACGCTGATATCCACTGTGCCGATGTTGAAGGTCACTCCAATTTTGCCTTGTTGCTGAAATGAGAGTAAAGAGTTATTAAACAGGACGTGAAACACTACACATATAAAGGCTAATTTACATCACGGACCCCTGCTCTCAAAATCTGACTGTTTGGCTAGCTGCACTCCAACGGTAAAATCCGCCTGTTAGCCATAATGTTTGGGTTTGTAAAGCACTTTATGAATGAGGACTGTGTGGAGGAGAGCCTGTTTGAGCCAAACAGTACTACATAACAGGTTACTACATGCATATCACACCAAAGCTGCGTCTTACCAAAGACGACTGGAAATCCTAACATTCCATCAACATGTCTGCAGGGGAAAAAGTCTCCTTGTTACAGTCGGGCTTCGGATTTCTTAAATTGTAATGAGAAGTAATCCAGTCAGTGAGATGACGTGAGGGAGGAAAGTGCGGCATCTCTTCCTTTGAGCCTTCTCTTTTTTTTGGCTTGTGTTTTTGGGCCATTGCACACATTGACCTATTTTCCCTGCTGACATACTGCTGATGGGATTCCCGGTCCAGCTTCACAGACAGTCTTACATCTATGTCAGTTTTTGAGAGCAGGGCTCAGTGATGTTAATTTCTATCAGTTTAAATATTTAGTGTTTCATTGTCCTCTGTGTCCCTCTCTTTTTCACAAGTAATGAGTTCTTGTATACATAGTCCTGTGTCCTTCTCTCTAAAATCCACATATTGTGACAGCTGAAGCCTGTGGAACATGCTGGGGGATAAAACTATGAATCTACTTTACTGTAAAAAAAGGAACCAAAAACTCAATAAAAGGACAAAAAAATCACAAATTATTCAAGGACAATATTTTGAGTTGAACTTACTATATGCAGCATGAGATAGTCCCCTAGACCAGGTGCACTGTCAATTCTGACTAAGATGCCATCTTTCAGGGAGGTGCTGAAGCCGACAGTCAACCTGTCCGTCCTGGTGCTTGGTCTCTCATTGGCTGGCCAATTGAATGTAATGAGGCCCCCACCTTTGCCAAAGATGTATGTTGTCCCCGCTGAGCAAAACAAGGAGAAATCATGAATTAGAAAATAAAGACCTACTAACTGTAGATCTGCATCTTTTCACTAAGTGTTGTAAATTGTATCGTGGTAGCTTTGAACAAGAAGTTGAGGTAACTTAATGACATGTTTACACTAAATAGAAGCTCAGCTTCAACGTGCTTACTAATGTACAAAGAGTGCCCACAGGTTCTGTGCTTGGGCTGCTTTTACCACCAGTTTTTTTAAAGGATCATAGTTTATGCTAATTCCATTGGGGTCAGGAAGACTCAAGCAACAGACAGAGGACTATCAAAATAAAAGAGGAAGTTGTACACATGAGACCAGACTTAGATACGTGAACTTGACACACGTACTGGCGAAAAATAGCAGAGGTGGTACAGACATTCTGTACTCAAGTAGAAGTACAAGTACTACTGTTAAAAATACTCCAGTAAAAGTTTAAGTACTGATTCAACTTCTTTACTCAAGTAAAAGTGAAATATTTTAAATGTACTGAACGTAAGTAAGTAGCTCTTTGGAGGACATTTCTACCAGCTATTTTTGTGAAACGTTAACTAAACCTTGTAGTATTAGGAGATGGAAAACCACATTTTTTTCAGCATAAAATTTTATTCTGACAAATGTACTGAGCTTGGATCAGTTAAGTACAACATGATCAGCAGTGTTGGGCAGTAACGGAGTACATGTACCGCCGTTACGTATTTAAAATACAAAATATGAGTAACTGTATTCCGTTACAGTTACCGGTTAAAAAGGTGGTATAATGGTATAAATAAATGGATTACACGGTGGTCTTTTCCTGTTTCATATGTTCAGCTATGCCCTCTCTGTTTTTGGTAATTCCACGCCGCTGGAAACCCAAATAGAAAACGCATTAAGAGGCTCTGATGTCTGTGTCTCAATCTCGCGGCCCATGTCTCTACTTGCGGTTCGCATAATGACTTGAAGAAATATTTTTAAAAATTATTCACAAAACTGATTTAATATGAAGGCAATAGCAGAGTGTTACAGGCATCGCCCTAAAGCATGCAGCCTGATGGGCAGTGTAGTCCGTGCTGCAGGGAGAATGGACTGCTGTACCCGTTATGTGTCTGTGAGCGAGGGAGGAAAAGGAAAAGTACGAGCTGTCATCGAGCAAAAACGGGAGCTGGAAGCATGTAAATATAATAATAACCACTGCAGCCAAGAAGAGAGCCTGACGAGCCCAGTTGTAAGTAAGCTATTAAGACTCGACTGTACACTGTGTTCCTGTTTTCCTCCGAAAACAATAAGTTCAGTTGGAGCAGCCTTTCAACGCCTCTCTCTGTCTCTCACTAGCAAAGTTGACCCAGACAACAAAGTAAAGCTATTTTTCAGCTACGAGCCGACACGAACCCGACGTATCAGTCAGAGGTCCCTTTACTACGGTTCGGAGCCGCGGACCTGTTTTATATACGCGTGGAATAGTTTTCTATACGAGATCGCTGCAAAAAGTGCAGCCTTACCTAATGTCCACCTACTGTTACTCATTTATATTAAGATTTAAACATCTAGTTGGTGTTGGTGTGGAGAGTAACCTTCAGTAATAGTAATAAATCACAGCAATAGTACATTCATGTAGTTGTAAAAATCATGATAATATATTAAGTAATCCAAAGTATCCAGAATACATTACTCTTATTAAGTAACGTAACGGAATACATTACAAAATTTTGGGGCATGTAATCTGTAATCTGTAGTGGAATACATTTTAAAAGTAACCTTCCCAACACAGTAGGGAATGGGATTACAATAAGATTCAGCACATGGTGGAATCCTAAAAGTGGTTGCAGTGGCTCAGCGTGTGGAAAAGGATCACAAGTCACAATAATTTCTATCGAGAGCTCCAGTAGATTTTTTTAATGTACAGGCTGTGATCTGGGCTCTGAGGTTTCATGAACTGCCCTGGAAGGTTTCCATACTCTGCATTGACAGGATACTGTCAGTATGCTTGTAGAGACTGCTGTCTTTATACTAGACAGTATGGAGTTGGAATGAAGGATCTGGTATACTTGACGTAACTGAACTCTGACCATGAGCTCCACAGCTACTGTGCACCAGCCCAACACAGCACTTTATTTTAAATCCATCACAGCAATTCAATTCAATTCAATTTTGTTTATATAGTGCCAAATCACAACAGCAGTCGCCTCAAGGCGCTTTATATTGTACAGTAGATCGTACAGCACAGCAAACTAACCGGTTTATCCTGCACTAACCTGCAGGTTACTTTCATGCAACCTTTAAATAACACAGTTAACCTACTGTGCTCTCAGTAACGCCCCCCTCCAACAGCCAAACCCATCTGTTCTCTGATTGGATTGTTAAATTTGTGATTGACATGACATTGAGTCAAAGGAGCTTGCAAAGAGCTTGCATTGAGACATGACATTGACCAATCAGCTGAAAGGAAGAAAAATCAGGTCAAAATTTGTATGTGTAAGTGTAAATCCACATGCAGCCAGGGAACCTGAGTTTTACATGGAGTTTTTTGCTTTGTACCTGTAAGCAGACCTTAAAAAAAATTGTAACTTGTGTAAATATTTTTTACAAACACAAATATTCATCTGTAAATGCACAAACATAAATTTTCATATATTTTGGTTTACAAGGTTACAAAACTCAGTACACAAATACGCATTTGATTTACAAGTACAAAATATTTATGACCACAATCTGAGCTTTAGCTGCAACACACTGTGCAACAAACTCAGTTTGTGTGTTTGCTGATGTTTGTTAAGCTGATAGAAATGCTGCATTTAAAATGACCTGACACTTAAAAAACGTTACTCACTTTATGCTTGCTCCTCTTTTGTGGAGCTAGCTAGATGCTGAAGACAAGCAGGTCATCAGCAAGACTCTGTGGAAGTTGACTGAATGCTGAGGTGGCAACCCCTAACCCTTCAAGTAAATTTAAACAGATGTAACTAAATGTAAGTGTTTGGGAAAATGTACTTCTAAAAGTACTTTTACCACACCGTGTTCATTCACTCATGAGCTGTAACATGAATCAAATGGCTGAACTGCAACATGTTCAAGTTCTGTGTTGACTTTTCTTGGTTCTGGTATGAAGTATATGTGAACCTTTGTACATATTAAAATGCTAATGCTATGTAAACATGGGAAATGTTATAGATCTCTATGTGGCTGGTTTGAAAGAGGAGTGAAAGAAGCATCTATGTCCACTGTGAGCGACCATCTTTGAACAGAGGCGGGGTTTACGACACCAACTCTCTGCCATCTATAATCCAGTTTTCAGATCCCTTCCCAGACGCCTTAACGCCCACTCACATCCTGGGCCATCTGACCTCAGGAATTCGCATGATAGGGTGGGGCCAGGTTTCACAATGAGCTCACCTGAAACCCTGGCTGATTGTGACCCACACCCACTTTCACACCTTGGCTCGTGTGATTAGGTAGAGGATCATTATGGGGTCCATTGACCCTCTTGGGGTGAAACTCAAATCTGGGACTCTCCACCTAGAACAGAAGAAGCTTCTCGGATGAGAGGTGAAACGTCTTCAAGCAACTTAAAGAAGTCCAGACGCTTTTCTTTCAAGCTCCTTTGACTACGATGACCTGGATGACTGAGAACCTTCACAGACATCTCCATGTGTCTACAGATATCCTAAATACACAATCTGGGATGGTGTCAGAAACTGCATCTTTCCCTGGTTTAACTGGACACAGAGCCCTTTGTCTTAATCCCAGCAGAGAGTGGCTTTACTGACATGATATTTTGGGGTTCAAACAGACTGAAGAAAACATTTAGAGCATTGATTAAGTTATAGAAGGTGGTGAAGATGAGCTGCATTGCTATATGCTTGCTTTATGTGCATTTGTGTCATGGTCCTGGGTCTTTTGACCCAGCGTTTTAAGTTTGAGTTTATTTTGTTCATTAGGTTATCTAAGTTCATTTGGTTATTAGACTCCTTGTGTTTTCTTGTATTTAAGCTTCCCCTCACCCTTCGTGTTTCATGCTGCGTGTCTTATGTTATCAAGTTTGTATTATCATGCCTAAGTGTTTCTAGTTCTTATTATTTCCCCCTCCGTTTCCAACCATGTTAAATCTCCCCTGCTCTTCATGCGTTTCATGTCTGTGTCTTACGTTGTCAAGTTCTGGTTGTCGTGTCTAAGTCTGCATGTTTCCTGTTTTATTTTGAAAAGGGGTCTTGTGTTCTGTGCTCATGCGGTTAGTTTTACTCTTGCCTGTGCATCATTATGTTTATCCTAGTCAGCTGTTTCCTCATGTGTCTCCACTTCCCCTAATCACCTCCTGTGTATTTAAGTCCTCTGTTTTCAGTGTGTGATTGTCAGGTCGTTCTGTCACAGTCTGGCGAGAGCAGACTGTATGAATTGAGAAAAGGACCCAAAACGCAGACTCCAAGGAACAGGGAACAGAACTTGAAATGTTAACAAAAGGCGAGCCGTTTAATATGGCTGGTAGAAAAGGTACAAACAAAGGGCAAGGCAAACTGAAGCAAAATTAACACAAACCTAAACTGGGGAATCTAAACAAACAATAAGAAAAACCTAGACAAGAAACTTGGAAGCATGGCATCGGAAACATGGCGTGGACAACAGACGACCTGACAATCACACACTGAAAACAGAGGACTTAAATACACAGGAGGTGATTAGGGGAAGTGGAGACACATGAGGAAACAGCTGACTAGGATAAACATAATGATGCACAGGCAAGAGTAAAACTAACCGCATGAGCACAGAACACAAGACCCCTTTTCAAAATAAAACAGGAAACATGCAGACTTAGACACGACAACCAGAACTTGACAACGTAAGACACAGACATGAAACGCATGAAGAGCAGGGGAGATTTAACATGGTTGGAAACACGAGGGGGAAATAATAAGAACTAGAAACACTTAGGCATGATAATACAAACTTGATAACATAAGACACGCAGCATGAAACACGAAGGGTGAGGGGAAGCTTAAATACAGGGGAAGAAAACACAAGGAGTCTAATAACCAAATGAACTTAGATAACCTAATGAACAAAATAAACTCAAACTTAAAACGCTGGGTCAAAAGACCCAGGACCATGACACATTTGTACATAAAAACACTGTCATGTCAGGCTGGTAGTTTAATTGTGTAGCGTGTACTGAACTTGCGCTTTGGCTTAGTGAACCACAATTTCATCATCTCGGCTTGAATTTCATAGTCTATTTGAAAGTACAGTATTTGCTTGTCCATCTGTTGTGCTTCAGTCATACCAGATTAAATCTAAGACAGTGTGGTCTGATTCAGACTTGCTGTGATCATTAAACAGAGTAGCGAAGGCAATGCTCAGTGGCAGACATCCAATTGTCCAAGAATTGGACAGCACCAGGCCCTGACATGGTTCACGTCTACTGGCTGAAGAAGGTGACTGCACTCCATGACTGTCTGGCAGTACACATGAACCAGCTGCTAGTCAATGAGAGACACCCAGAATGGCTAACTGAAGGCTGGATAATTCTGATTCCCAAAGACCCCCAGAAGGGACCAGTCCCAACAAATACCAGTCAGTAACCTGCCTCAGTACCACATGGAAGCTCCTGTCAGGCTGCATGTGCGCCAAAAAGAACAGGGAGACACGTCAGGGACAAGAGGAGAAAAAAGAACTCTTTTCGACTCCTGACTGGGAGACCAGTTTGATGACAGTACAGAAAAATGCCTCTGCACAAAAACACACTGCTCATGCTGATGTTAATTATACAATGTGATTTGACCATGGTATTCTACAGGAAGAAAACAAGTACTTTTACTTATTGAAGACAAATTCCTAAATCACATATTGCTCAGAAAAATAGCGATGACGATAAAGTGGAAACACCTTTGTCTATCTCTTTCTTCGTTTTGCATTTGGCCGTGTTTTCTGTGATGTCTGACTTCTGTGACAGGGGATGCTGAAGTCTTGGACCTAACAGTATATTCTGTATGATGTACATGACCTTGGTATGTATTTGTGGATAGAGATTTATTTATAACATTTGTGCAAAAAAGTAGCTAAGCAACAACCTAATGTGCAGCTTGTTATAGATCTTTGAATTGTATTTACACATTTTTAATTGTGAGGCTTGAGGAAGTTTTTTTCATGTAGGCTGGAAACCTGAGTGTCCATGATAACAGGAAGGAGAACAAGAACTATTCACTATACTGCTAACTGATGGCAGCCGTTCATACTAGAGTTTCACATTTTTACTAATACATTTGAAATTGAATTCCCTGTTCTTTGAATGTTATTGTGCTGTTTTTTGATACTCACTGTGACCACCCTTTAGCAATAGTGGAGATCTATATATGGAGACGGGTGAAGTGGAGTGGTGCCTTGCCACCTCTAAGTGTAGCTCCTCGGGGTAAGCAATCAAGCCTTTTTCCACCCGAGGTCTGGTGGCGCTCCTGGAGTTCTCTAACCTCCCTGATGGGGATGAACTGTGTTTGGAAGGTCCAGCAATACATCCCAGAATGAGCCATCCTATCCAGGCACTCTTATAGAGAGCAATTAGTCCAGAGGCTTGGGATGGAAACCTTTTAATGGGACCCCGCGAAGGTAACAGGTCAGTGGGGCACATGATTCCAAACAGTTCACGTAGACATAAACTGAAACACGGCTCTAGACAGCAAAACTGTCATGACTGAGAAAATTTAAAAAACTAAAAGACGATACCTCACTCTCAGATCTTTCAAAAGACATCTGAGAGATGCAATTGGTTGACCTGAGAAAAACAGTCACAGAGAAACAGTTTTAATCCTCAAATGCAGCAAATAAGGACTCAAACGAATGCAGATAAGTTGATTCTGCTGATCTGGAAGTAGCGTTTTCAGTGGGAGAAATGTTTCGTTACTCATCCAAGTGAGTGACGAAATGCAAATGAATATCTTTTGCAGCCTCTTCTGAACGCAACTTGCAGATTAGCTTGTGCAGCCCTTTTCCAACTCAGCACCTGCTCCTCATGTGCTACACTTTAGTCACTGCCCATCTCTCTGACTATCCCTTCATCTCTGCTTTTTCTCTCGGAAAGGAATTTCAAAGTCACAGAGAGAAAGAGAACTGTTCCCTGCCTCTTGATCTTCTCCAGTTTGCAGAGAGATTTGGTCATGTGTGGTCCTCTTGATTTTGTTTCAGTTTCCTTTCCTCAAAGATTTTGTGTCCAATAAATTACAATTTAAAGAAGAAAATCCTTTCTGCTGTTTACCATTGTCCATCTTAGTGTGGACCCTTCATTGATATTTGCCTTTCAGTGAAGGCGGCAGCAATGATCTGTAATCTAGGTGCCAGAGCATCCCAGAGTGAGAGAGCGAGAGAGTGAGTGAAAGAGATAAAGAGGAAATGGGGTGGAGGTGTTGGAGGGGTGGGTGTTTTAGAGGTGCTGAGAGAGATAGCAAAATTAAAAGAGAGGTAAAAGAGTGATGTCAGGACAAGAGCATGTGGAAGCAAATGCAAATATAGAAGTGAACAGCCTGTTGTAAATATTGACAAAGGCCGTAAAAAGAGAGAGAGGGTTGAGTTGGAATGGTAAAAACACAACAGCAAAAGGCAGGGAGTGTTTATAGTGAGGCAGAATGTAAATAAAAGAATGGCAGGAAGGCAAGAAAGACAGACGTGGCAGAAGAAACATAGACAGGGTAAAATAAGAGAGACTGTCGAGATTCTAAGAAACCCATTCACCTTTAAATTTATGAGTCACTTTTACCACCATTAGCAAGTACTGACATATAGATATTAGGGGTGCAACGATACACAAAATTCACGGTTCGGTTCGATACTTTGGTGTCACGGTTCGATATTTTTTCGATACAAAAAAAATGTTCATGCCTTTTTAATTTGTCATTTATTAAAATTATAAATATATATTTTAACTCAAAAGTACAGTTTTTAAATTTAACCCTAACCCTTGTGCGTGTTTTTTATTTTGACAGCGAATGCGCACCTGCGGACCACTTATGTGCAGCCCTGGTTATTTAGCTCGTCATATTGCAGTCCATGAAACAAAATAATGTCGTGGCGATCGTGGCTCAAGAGTTGGGAGTTCGCCTTGTAATCGGAAGGTTGCCGGTTCGAGCCCCGGCTTGGACAGTCTCGGTCGTTGTGTCCTTGGGCAAGACACTTTACCCGTTGCCTACTGGTGGTGGTCAGAGGGCCCGGTGGCGCCAGTGTCCAGCAGCCTCGCCTCTGTCAGTGCGCCCCAGGGTGGCTGTGGCTACAATGTAGCTGCCATCACCTGTGTGTGAATGTGTGTGTGAATGGGTGGATGACTGGATATGTAAAGCACTTTGGGGTCCTTAGGGACTAGTAAAGCGCTATATAAATACAGGCCATTTACCATGAAACCATAAAGCTGCACTTTCTTTTTGTCTGATTTGTCATAACTTTTCCGTTTTGTGGTAAGCTCTGTGGTAAGCAGAGAATCAGCGATTCTCTGCGCGATCAACCTCTCACATGTTTAAGCTTGCTGCCGGAGATTTCACTTGTTATGTTTTGCGTAGTAAGCTAACGATTGATAAGACGATGTCAGAGGAATTGGTGCACAAATTATCATCACTCACCAATCAGTGCTGTCGCTCTCTATACACAGTTCGCAAAAAAGTGAAAGCGCAAATTCAAACGCGATTTCAATATGTCACATATTGACAGTGGCTCACCGATGCCAATGACATAATTACCCAGCTACATTTCTGAAAGAATGCAAAAGCATTGACATATATTTTTCCTTCGGGCTATTGTAGGAAGTTTAGAAATGACCTTAACGCCACAACACGGCAAATCTCCGTTAACGAGCTACCCCTGATCGCCCCGTGCATGGGGCTAGACGGCCAACACGTTAACGAGCTAACTGCGCTAACACACTAGTTCCCACCCATGTAATTGAGCATTGCATGGCACATCCAACATACTGTTTTACTTTAGTCCATGACACGCTTACCTTCAGGGTCATACGTCACATGAAAACCAAAATAATTCCAAACGCCAGATCTGAATGAGGGTGGGGGAGGTTCAATTTGCCTGTTGCAAGGAGAGCTTAACTTCTGTCTCGCTAGCTTGCCCTGCACTCTTCCTTCTGACGATGCTGTCTGTGTTGAGCGCTCAGTGGATCTGCGCTCGACAGTGCAGCCTAGGTGGAGTAGTCGAACGCAGATCCACTGAGCGCTCAACACAGACAGCATCGTCAGAAGGAAAATTTTGTATTGTTCGATATATATGCGTACCGAACCGAAAGCACTGTATCGAACGGTTCAATATCGATACGAATATCGTTGCACCCCTAATAAATATAAATATATATATATATATATATATATATATATATATTTACACAGCCTGCACCTGGGGTCTTGCCTGGTGTGATAGACCCCAGCCTCTATGGATCTTGTACTCAGAGCTTGTTCTTGTGCTGCCATGATTAGTGCCTCTGTGCTGTCTTTCAGTCCAGCTTTGTCCAGCCACTGGTAGGATTTCTGGATATCAGCCACCTCCTCTATCTGCCGGTGGTACATACCGTGCAGGGGCCTGTCCTTCCATGATGGTTCCTCGTCTCCCTCCTCTTTCTTGGGTTTCTGCTGCCTGAGGTATTCACTGAGCCCCAGAGACAATCCAGCACATAACAGCAGGGTGCAAGATGCTAGCAGGCAAGGCATACATGGAACGCCATAACCAAGTGGCCGGCATAGTGTACAGGAACATCTGTGCCGAGTATAACCTGGAAGTCCCGAGGTCAAAATGGGAGATGCCCCCAAGGGTGGTGGAGAATGACCGAGCTAAGATCCTGTGGGACTTCCAGATACAGACGGACAAAATGGTGGTGGCTAACCAACCGGACATAGTGGTGGTAGACAAACAGAAGAAGGCGGCCGTAGTGATCGATGTAGCGGTTCCGAATGACAGCAATATCAGGAAGAAGGAACACGAGAAGCTGGAGAAATACCAAGGGCTCAGAGAAGAGCTCGAGATGATGTGGAGGGTGAAGGTAACGGTGGTCCCCGTGGTAATCGGAGCACTAGGTGCGGTGACTCCCAAGCTAGGCGAGTGGCTCCAGCAGATCCCGGGAACAACATCGGAAATCTCTGTCCAGAAGAGCGCAGTCCTGGGAACAGCTAAGATACTGCGCAGGACCCTCAAGCTCCCAGGCCTCTGGTAGAGGACCCGAGCTTCAAGGATAAACCGCCCGCAGGGGCGTGCTGGGTGTTTTATATATATATATATATATATATATATATATATATATATATATATATATATATTTATTTCAGACCACCGCTGCAGTCTCTTCACCACCAGTTCATCAACTTACCCACGTTAGTAACAGGCTTTCATGCTTCATGTTATTATCCCAAACCTTTGTATTTACCTCGTTTTCTCGTGTTACAGTTCTCTGGTCAGCTCGCCCCTCGGACACTGAGCTATACTCACTACTGACTACACTCACTACTGTTCATGCTCCATCTCCTGGGAAGGATTCCAACCATACACCTGCCTGCCCTCTTGCCACCACTGCACACAGTGGTGCCACCCTGCCTTGGAACTCAGGTCATATCTCTACTCATCTCACTCGGACCTTCACCTTCTCCTCTCAATGCACCCTCTGACTCCACCTGCAACATAAGCCATACCCCTCTGTTAAATCCATGTACACCTGGAGGAGTTCTGGAATACGCCAACCCCTTGTTTGTCCTCTCTCCTCAGCGCAACCACTCTTGTATCCAGCCATGCTTTGTGCTTGCCCTTAGACCTCCATGCTAGAGTCCCTAGGCATGAATCTCATGCTGAGCAAAATTGTATTTTGTGTCATCCTAAACATTGTGTCACGTTCCCGTGCCAAGTTGATACTTTGTGCTTTGGCACAAAGATTGCGTAAAGTTAACTGTCTCCGCACCTTTTCCAGCACTTGAGCCATGTTTTGGTACAGGCCAAGTGCAAGATGGACTCAGCGGATTCTGTGCGGGCGGCAATCGCCAAGCAGGTAGCAGTCCTGGGGAGTCACGAATAGGAGTTGCAGGCTTTAGGCGTTCAGTGCAAAGCCATCAGTGACACCCAGTCTGACATCTTCTTGTCCATTCAGGCTATTCAGGCTAGCTTACCTCCCACGCATGTACGCTCCCTTCATACTCCAAATATGTGACCCCGACAACTGCGACAGTTTCCCTGCCGTCGTTCCAGGTTCTGTCTGTTCCGGTAGGGTCGGTGTTTCATGACGCTGCGTTCCTGGATCCTGAACCGTATTCCGGTGCGCAGGGTCAGTGGGGGACCTTTATATTAAAATGTTCACTCATGTTCGCCCATTCTCTGACGTTTTCCGGACCATTTTAGAACCACTCAATCCTCCCATCCCTGTCACCACATGAAATAACCAAGTGTCTTCACTTATTTCTTACCAAACTGGCCCCATAACTCTCGTCACGTCAGGTAACCACCATGAAATCATCTCCCTCACATCTCTAGACTCACCCCTAATTCTAGGTTTCCCCTGGCTAAAGAAACATACCCCCCATAATGATTCTCTGGTTGCCAGTTGGAGTCTATTTTGCCTAGCTAACTACTTCAACTCAGCTCTTCCATCTGAACCCATTGAAACTAAGATCACCGAACCAGTTCTTCCTGATCTCACGACTGTTCCTCAAGAATATCACGACCTGCAAGAAGTATTTAGTAAGCACATAGCACTATCACTTCCACCCCATATTCCTTATGACTGTGCTATTGATTTCCTCCCTGGTGCCCCTTTGTTCTTGTCTGCTGTTCAACATCTCTAAGCCTGTAACAGAGGCTATGGAAAAATATATCAGAGTCACTGGCCGCTGGAATCATCCGGCCGTCCCTCTCCCCCGTGGGTGCTAGATTTTTTTTATGTGGCTAAGAAAGACAAAACCCTGGACTACAGGGGACTAAATTAAATAACAGTTAAAAACAAGTACCCACTTCAATTAATCAACTCCGCTTTCGAACCCCTCCATGGCACCACCGTTTTGACGAAGCTCGACCTCCATAATGCCTATCACCTGGTCGACATAAGGGAGAGGGGTGAATGGAAAACAGATCTGCTCCGGGTTCCTCATTTCCCTGTGTGTGTTGTTGTGTCAGTTTTGCTGCCCCACCAGGCCTGGAGAGTCCCTGCCTTTGAGCCAGCCACACCTGTGATAATCACTCACCTGTTTCCGATCTGTCTAATCAAGGAGCTCTACTTAAGAGAGCAGTGGAGCAGCAGTTGGCGCGGGATTGTTAAACTAGAAATAGAGTTAGTGCTCAGCTCGTATGGTCGTGTTTTCAATTACTCTCTTGTTGGAATGGTTAATGTGTTTTGTCGGCCGGTGGATGGGACGGTACGCATTGAGGCATCCCTTGTTTCCATGGTGATTACGGAAACATGTGGAGGGAGCAGTACACTGTTGAACACAGGCACCGAGGACGACAAAACACTAGCACGCATCATGGAAAGGAATCACGGCACGGGGAATTGGGAAAGCACAAACTGTGGACTGTTGGCACAGTTTTCTCTGTAAATAAACACACTTTCTCCATTCTAAAAGTCCAGCATTTGGGTTCTCCTTCAGCCAACCTTGACATATAACCTGAAATGTCTCATGGAATACCGGCTTTATGTATAGGCTGAAAAATGTGAGTTCCACTCTGCTTCTGTAACTTTAGGTGGGCAGGTGAAGACCTACCCAGGTAAGGTTCTAGCTGTCAAGGAATGGCCAATACCCTCATCCTGCAAACAGCTCCAACGCTTCCTTGGCTTCACCAATTTTAATCACCATTTCATACGAAACTACAGCCAGGTAGCTGTTCCACTCACCACACTCACCTCCACCAAGAGACACTCTCACTGGACACCTGAACCTGAGTCAGCTTTCAATATGTTCACCTCAGCTCCTGTTTTGGTTTATCCTGATACCACTAAACCGTTTATTGTGGAGGCTGATGTGCCTGATGTTGGGGTTGGAGCGGTGCTTTCACAATACTCTGGACCCCGTGCTGCGCTACAACCCTGTGCACTCTTTTCACGCCGTCTGTCTGCTGCGGAAAATAATTATGATGTAGGAGACAGAGGACTGATAGCTATAAAACTAGCCTAAGAGGATAGGTGTCATCTCGAAGACAGGGCTGAACATCCATTCACCATAGTCACCGATCATAAGAACCTCACTTACCTTAAGCCAGCTAAGCACCTGACCACCACCAGGCGTGTCTCTGCCCTTGGTGTGTATCCCTGACTGTATCAGTGGCATTTTTGCCCAGCATTCTATGTGTCTACATAGCAAAATTGGTATGGCCCAGATCTGGCCCACATAATGTGCTTACATATGGCCCACATACCGCAAAGAATGATAGCCCTTTGGTGGCCCAGATCTGGTTTTCCAGAGAGGATCACACATGTGTTACGTTTCGGTGTTGTCAGTGTTTTGTTTTTGCGTGACTGTCATGTGTTTCCTGTTTTACTTTGAAGGTCTGTTGTTATCTTAGTGTGTTCAGTTTACGTTTCCTTGTCTCGTCAGGTCTAATTTGCCCCAGCTGTGTTTCCCTCCTGTGGTCCATTCCCTGATTGCTCCTTCTATGTATTTAAGCCCTGTGTGTCAGTTGGTCATGGTCGCAATCTCCCCCGTGTTGTAAATAGTTTGGTGTTTTGTTGTAAATAAATAGTTTGTTGTAAATAGCTGTAAATAGATTTGTCGATACTTTCGTTTTGGGATTTTGGTGGTGAGCTTTAGTGGGGGTTTTTTTGTGTGGTTTTTTTTTCTTTATTTTTACTTTTTTCGTGTTGCACTCCGGTTGCCTAGGCCGGGGTGTAACACATGGGCCAGCATAGGACCACCAGTGTGTCTGCAACTGGCCATGTGCTGGCCCATGTGTGGGCCACCTCTGGCAAACCTGATCAAATCAAATCAAATCAAATCACTTTTTATTGTCACATCACATGTGCAGGCACACTGGCACAGCACATGCGAGTGAAATTCTTGTGTGCGAGCCCCACAAGCAACAGAGATGTGCAAACACAACAACACAAACGAGCAAAATACAAGAATGGCCAACCTGAAACTAATAAATATATGTACAATATATAATAGTGTATGCATTTCTGATCTGGGCCACCAAAGGGCCATCATTCTTTGCGGTATGTGGGCCATGTGTAAGTTGTGCGCAGCCACGGGCCAGTTGCAGACACGCTGCTGGCCCAGAACAGTTTAAGTTCCGGCCCCAGATGTCAGCCTAATGTGTACCTTAATCAAGCCATGTAGTAACAACATGTGCCGCAACATAATAGTGCAAAACTGGGTGGGAAACTTCACTAGATTTTGGATAAAGCATATACTCACAACCCTGTCAAACCTGCATTTGAAACGTTGGCTACCATAGCAGTATAGTATTGCAACATGGCATTTGGGTCTTCTAACTAATAGGAATACAATAGGAACACAAATAGTGCCATCATTGGCATACACCCTGCAATGACACCAGTCAGTCAGAAGTGCCAGCTTGATGCCAGACCAGGGCCAGACCTGTTTTCTATGGGCCTGGGCCACATAAACCAAACCACAATCAGGCCAGATGTGGCATGCCATCACATAGACAGTGCCATCTATGCCAGGCCTGGCCCATATCTGGAAGACATACCACTTACCATGCCAGAAGTCAGCCAGCAGTGCCGGCTTGACACCAGATCTGGGTCAGACCTGTCTGCTATGTGGCTGGTAGATCATATTCTCACAAAATATAAGAGTTTATTCAGTAAGCATCAGAGTCCAACAATGTTATGTTCAGCATTTCACTTTTCGGTCACAAGTTGTTAAGTAAGTAACATTTATTTATTAAGCGCTTTTCATAGACAGGCAGTCACAAAGTGCCGTACACGAAGGCTAAAATAAACAGACAATATAAACAATACAAAAGGTTAAATGTAAATAAAAGTTTAAGATAAATAAAAAGAAAATTGGATAAATAAAGTTTTAGTATGTTAAAACTTTGTATGTTAAAACAAGAATTTTAAAATTAATTCTAAAATCTATTGGGAGCCAATGTAAAGAATATAAAATAGGAGTAATGTAAACTTGCTTGGCTGCTGCATTTTGTATAGCTTGGAGGTAGGGCTGGGCGAAATGGCCTAAAATCCATATCGCTGTATAATTTGAAGCATGTGCGGTAATGTTATATATCGCGATATAGTCTTTTCTTTGGTATACTGTATTTTCCGCACTATAAGGCGCACTTAAAATCCTTTAATTTTCTCAAAAATCGATAGTGCGCCTTATAAAACGTGCTTCGTCTCTTCACTATTACTGTCACCTGGCATAATTTGTAGATGTTGCTTGCATTTTTCATTTTTTTATTCCATTACACCTAAAATGAGTGACAAAGATTATGAACTAAGAATCAGAAGTCCATGTTACTAATTACACCTGATAATGGAACAATGTCATGAAATTATAGTGTTTGTTTTTGGGGAAGTCTGTGTGATAGGGATGTCCATGATTATGTCTGTGATCAAAAAAAAGTCCAAGGACGTCCTGTACTTCTAATTCAGCGTGGTTAAAATATCAGAGGTGGCTGTTGATACAAACAGGAAAGTTCCATTAAAGAAAAATGAAGAGCCACAAAGATCATGCCTCAGCAGGACTATACAGCATACCCTGTCCCATTAACATAAAGCATGGTCCTGAGAAATTATAAGCCTCCCTAATTTCAGGAACACTCAGACACAGCATTGCACTGTTCAAACGACCTGTCCACTGTGATGCACGGTTGTTTTTTTCCACGCCAGCTCCACCACCACACATGTCTCCACATTCTTTATTTCTGTCTCACTCTTCTTGCACAGAACACATGCAAGGGAGAGCAGTGAAGGACATAGATGACACAAACAACACTCATACAAGACCAGTAAGATGAAGGTCAACAAACACATCCTCCGCTTATCAAGGGTCTAATAACACAGCTTTCCCCCTACTGCATTATACTGAAACAAACTAGGCCAGCCTCACCTATCAGCACCAGCAAGGGAGGAAGCAAAAAGCTGACACCAATATAATGACATTAACTCTTATTATCTGCAGTTTTTCAAACTACTGACACTCTGAAACCCATCCTATCAGAAACAGCAGGAATGGATGAAGAGCTGTTCCAGGATGTAGGCTGGGGCTACTGGGCAACTTTATGGCATGCACATGGACCTGATTATTAGGGGATCAATGGGAATGATCTAGCACATAGCAAGATAGATATAAAGATCACTGAAGGGAAAAATAGAGTCTCTCTCAACCTCTCTGATTTGCTGCCAGATTGCTCAGTTGTGACCAGCTGGCAAATACATGCAGAGTGATCACCTGTGAAACCTTCCCCAGTGGATCTGCCCCAAAGATATACAGGCTATGTTTCTCATTCATTGACCAATATATTCCAAATCTTTGTCCTGCCAAATTACAGCTTTGGGTGGACAGAATTTCTCCAAAAGCTGGATTTCTGAGTCATGTTAGTTAAGAAAATATATATATATATATATATATATATATATATATATATATATATATATATATATATATATATATATATATATATTCCATCTGCAATAATTCATATTTGGTTCAATAGCACTATGTCTTGGGACCTCCCCGCCCTTCCATGTGCATATACGGGAAGCTAAAGACCAGAAAGAGCAGAGGGGGGCAAAAAAAGCATGGATGGATTGCAGAGCAACTGTGTACACATTGAAACTTGAAGTAACACTATTTTCAGTTTGATGGCATACTGAGTGGATACTCAGTATCAGTATCATTCATGCCATCATTCTTTAACGTTTGTTTATATCTACCTGATTATATTTGCTGACTTAATACTAAATAACTAAAAAGCAAAGACTACAAAACATCCATGATAATTAGCCGAGGTTACAGCCCGCCTGAAAGGGCCCTATTCTAAGATTTCCCATTAGTATTTGATTTTCCAGTTGTACTTGTAATACAGTTAATTGACTTATTTACTTTCATCCTCAACACATCTCCTGACGCCCTGCTCCCCTACACAAAAAAAAGTTCCATAAGGAAAAGAATGATTATGAAATGGAAGTTACATTGTATTGATTAATTCTGCAAATAATGTCAGAAATACTTACAACCTACCATAAAAAGTAACATAGGTTAAAAAATTACAGAGGCATTGTACTTCTATATGCTATATATTACAAACCAGGGTGTCACCAAAAATTATTTACTATTAGCCCAAAATGACAAATGGTGGAGGAATGTCTCAAAACCAAAACACAATGAATGTACCTCACTACACTTGAAACGGCATTATTGGAAAATCGCAAAAGTACTGCAAAAAACATATTAAAATAAAAACAGGTATTCATTAGAAAAACGTTCCCCATGAGTTTCAAATGGATTAATATAACTGCTGCATATGTTTAAGACTGAGCTCATTTTAAATGCATTGAATACGGTTTAATGTCCTGCATTGTCCAGCATTCAATAAAGCATATGTTTGCACCAGCAGAGAACCACACATCTACAGTGGGGCAAAAAAGTATTTAGTCAGCCACCGATTGTGCAAGTTCCCCCACCTAAAATGATGACAGAGGTCAGTAATTTGCACCAGAGGTACACTTCAACTGTGAGAGACAGAATGTGGAAAAAAAATCCATGAATTCACATGGTAGGATTTGTAAAGAATTTATTCGTAAATCAGGGTGGAAAATAAGTATTTGGTCAATAACAAAAATACAACTCAATACTTTGTAACATAACCTTTGTTGGCAATAACAGAGGTCAAACGTTTACTATAGGTCTTTACCAGGTTTGCACACACAGTAGCTGGTATTTTGGCCCATTCCTCCATGCAGATCTTCTCGAGAGCAGTGATGTTTTGGGGCTGTCGCCGAGCAACACGGACTTTCAACTCCCGCCACAGATTTTCTATGGGGTTGAGGTCTGGAGACTGGCTAGGCCACTCCAGGACTTTCAAATGCTTCTTACGGAGCCACTCCTTTGTTGCCCGGGCGGTGTGTTTTGGATCATTGTCATGTTGGAAGACCCAGCCTCGTTTCATCTTCAAAGTTCTCACTGATGGAAGGAGGTTTTGGCTCAAAATCTCACGATACATGGCCCCATTCATTCTGTCCTTAACACGGATCAGTCGTCCTGTCCCCTTGGCAGAAAAACAGCCCCATAGCATGATGTTTCCACCCCCATGCTTCACAGTAGGTATGGTGTTCTTGGGATGCAACTCAGTATTCTTCTTCCTCCAAACACCACGAGTTGAGTTTATACCAAAAAGTTCTACTTTGGTTTCATCTGACCACATGACATTCTCCCAATCCTCTGCTGTATCATCCATGTGCTCTCTGGCAAACTTCAGACGGGCCTGGACATGCACTGGCTTCAGCAGCGGAACACGTCTGGCACTGCGGGATTTGATTCCCTGCCGTTGTAGTGTGTTACTGATGGTGACCTTTGTTACTTTGGTCCCAGCTCTCTGCAGGTCATTCACCAGGTCCCCCCGTGTGGTTCTGGGATCTTTGCTCACCGTTCTCATGATCATTTTGACCCCACGGGATGAGATCTTGCGTGGAGCCCCAGATCGAGGGAGATTATCAGTGGTCTTGTATGTCTTCCATTTTCTGATGATTGCTCCCACAGTTGATTTTTTCACACCAAGCTGCTTGCCTATTGTAGATTCACTCTTCCCAGTCTGGTGCAGGTCTACAATACTTTTCCTGGTGTCCTTCGAAAGCTCTTTGGTCTTGGCCATGGCGGAGTTTGGAGTCTGACTGTTTGAGGCTGTGGACAGGTGTCTTTTATACAGATGATGAGTTCAAACAGGTGCCATTCATACAGGTAACGAGTGGGGGACAGAAAAGCTTCTTACAGAAGACGTTACAGGTCTGTGAGGGCCAGAGATTTTCCTTGTTTGAGGTGACCAAATACTTATTTTCCACCCTAATTTACCAATAAATTCTTTACAAATCCTACCATGTGGATTCATGGATTTTTTTTTTTCACATTCTGTCTCTCACAGTTGAAGTGTACCTCTGGTGCAAATTACTGACCTCTGTCATCATTTTAGGTGGGGGAACTTGCACAATCGGTGGCTGACTAAATACTTTTTTGCCCCACTGTATAAATCAAACAACGGTTCAAGCCACACACATGATTTTTCAAAAATGATATTAAAATAAAATTTAAAAAAAAAACAGTTGAATTAAAGGCTTGAACTGTATTACATGGTTAGCTGTCGATATCTACGGCAGGATTAAAATATGAAAAATGAATGCAGAGACTTGGCAAAACAGCTGATTAAACATTTTACATTCAGATATTTTCATACCGTAGATGCTAATCTGAAAGTTATGATAGAATATAGGGTCACATCAAGAAAAATAAGTTTTGATCATGTTGAGAATAAAGTTGAAACTTCAAGATTAAACTATACTATTCTGAGAAAAAAAGTAAAAAAAAAACCAAACAATTTTGAGAATAAATGTCAAGATTACAGTTTTGGTTTTAAGTCAACCAACTGCCTCATACCAACTTTACAGAATGCTTGGTGTTGATGAGTTAGTGAAACAACTTGATCAGCTGCCTTATTGTGTCTTGTGATGCAGCATATACCCTCTTTAAGCGTGTAACCATCAATATCCTTGAATCCATTGATAACTATTTCATTTTGCACAACTCTTCCAAGTTTGCGTGGTTTTTACTTCTGAGCAGAGGCACCATGTCTTCAACAACTTATCTACACTATTGTTTAATGTGAAACAACAGCTTTAATCTCCACCGTTCAACTTTATTCTTAAAATATTATATCAACTTTAGTCTTGAATTTTCCTCAAAATAGTATTTCAAGTTTATTCTTGAAATTTTGACTTTATTCTGCTCCATTTCTCTATGCAAAGTAATAAATTATTCTACTGTAGTGCCACATTCACTACTAAGTCTGGTTGGGTAGCCGTCACGAATTTGTCCGTCTGTATCTGAAAGTCCCACAGGGTCTTAGCTCTGTCAGTCTCGACCACCCTAGGGGCGTCTCCCATTTTGACCTCAAGACTTCCAGGCCATACTTGGCACCAGAGATGGGCAGTAACGTGTTAAGTAACATGTTACTGTAATCTGATTACTTTTTTCAAGTAACGAGTAAAGCAAGGGATTACTATTGCAAAAAAGTAATTAGATTACTGTAATTAGATTACTACTTTCCCATAAGCACGCTGTTACTGCATTATTAAACCATGATTTTGTTTGTGAGAGTGTCTCATGACAATGACGTAGCAGCATGTGACATCTGTGGTAGCAACAGACACGTGTGTAATATCAACAACTGATAATATGGAGTGTGGGAGAGAGTACGGCCATGCAGCATTTAAAGCTGGGAAGTGCTGACATTAATTTGTGTTTCATTGTGGAAAAAGTGACAAAAACATTAGCGTCCGCTGTTCACTCCTTGTGGGAAGAAAAGTTCTTTCTACAGTGAAAAATTCCACTTCAAATCTGAGCACACTGCCACGGGAATGTGAAATTCACAGAGAAACCCACTGACATAACCACTGCGGCTACCACATCCACTTATACTGGACAAACATGCTAAACAGGTGAAAACAGACTAAAGAGCAACAGGTCTTAGTGTTGCTGAACTGAGGAAGCTCTTTGCTGGCTATATCACCAAGGAAATGTTGCCGATTTCCACTGTAGACTCTGAATCATTCCGACGCATTGCAGAAAAAATACAGACTAAAAGCGGTGTCAAGCAGTCCCAGAGAAAGTAATTTGTAGGATACCTTGAGAGAGAATACAACATGGAGACTCTGCTGGGCCTTCTTTAAAACAGCCGAGGTGTTTGAGCTCCATTGGAGGTCTGTGTCTATGTGCACACCAAGGAACCTGGAACTGGACACCCTTTCCGCACACTCCCTGTTAATGCTGACGGGCTGCAGCTCAGACTTCCTCCTTCTGAAGTCGACTACCAGCTCTTTTGTCTTGTTGGTATTGAGGTCCAGCTTGTTGACTGCACACCAATCTGTCAGCCTTTTAACCTCAGCTCTGTATGGCGTCTCATCTCCCCCAGAGATGAGCCCCACCAGTGGGTACTGACACAGTCATGTGTGTACAGAGTGTACAGTAGGGGACTCACTACACAGCCTTGTGGAGAGCCGGTGTTAAGGAAACACTGAGGAAAGATGAGGGCCCACTCTAACTCTCTGTACACGATCTGACAGGAAGTCTCTGCTCCAGCTGCAGGTGGTAGAAGGAAGTCCGATATCCAGCGGTTTTACTATTAGTCTGTCCAGGAGCATCGTATTGAAGGCAGTCAGCAAAGTCAGCAAAGAGCAGCTTGGCGTAACGCCCTGTTGTTCCAGGTGAGAGATGGTGGTGTGGAGCGTTGTAACAATGGCGTCGTCAGCTGATCTGTTAGCTCTGTATGCGAACTTGAGCGGGTCAAGTGTTGGTGGCAGGCAGGACATGATGTGACGCCGGACCAGTTTCTCGAAACGCTTCATTATAACGGGTCTTAGAGCAGCTGGTCGTTGAGGCTGCTAATGTTTGTCTGCTTAGGCAGTGGGACGATTGTGGCCGGCTTTAGGCACGGCGGGATGCAGGACTGGGACAGTGAAGCATCTTAGTGAAGACCCCAGCCAGCTGGTCTGCACATTTTTTAGGACCCTTCCCTTCACCCCATCTGGACTGGCAGCCTTCCTGGGGTTCCATCCCCTCAGTGTGCGCCTCACCTCATATTCCTGCACCATGAAGCTTAGCCACGGCTGCCTCTGGCCCCTTCACCTCAAAGCGTGCAAAGAAGTGGTTGTATTTTGCCCCTCTGGTGTTCCTGCCCATTCCTTTATGTCCCCCACTCATGTGCTGAGCCCTTTTTCTGTTCACCTTAGCCACTATGATTCCTGAAAGCAGCTTCCATGTTGTGGTATGAGGCAGGTTGCTGGCCAGCAGTTGGTTGGGACAGGCCCCCCCCTCTGGATCCTTCCATAATCCATTCTGGGTGTGTCTCATCCATTAGCAGCTGGTTCATTTGAGCTGCTCATAGAGTACATGAATCATGTCAGGGCCTGGTGCTGTTCAATTTCTCATGCTTGAGACTCTTTCTTGGATGTCTGTCACTTTGATGGTTACTGGAGCCTGTCCAATGAAGTTGGTCTGCTCTTAGATCCACTAGCCACTGAGCATGGCTGTTATGGGTTGCATCCTTCTTCCATATGCTCTTCCAGTATTGCACCGTCTCCAGCCTTGGTGATGCTGTTCTCATATTGTTCCCCTGCCACTGAGAGTACACCTTGGACAGTTCAGTGGAGAACAGCTGGTTAATTCTCCTGACCTCTCCTCTCTTAGAGATAAGATTCTCCTGAAGGCACACATCAGCAGACTCCTCTGGAGGTGGTGGAGATGACAGGACACCTCAGATTTCTTGGCTGAGGGCCGATGACAGTGACTAGGATCCTCCAGTGACGTAGCTCGGGGCTGGTTAGAGCAAAAGATGTGGATACCCTCAGGCTCAGACAGCACGGTACCCTCACGCTCAAGAAACAACAGGCACACTGACTTGGTCCACCAGCCACTCAGGTGGCACAGGCTCATGCTTGGGCTCAAGTGACACAGGATACACATGGGGTGCAGGATACACAGCTAACTCCAGGAGGCTGTGGTGGCTCAGCAAGGCACTCAGCAAACAGAAAGATAGCAACAAGTCCTTGCATTAATGTTTTCTATTATTCTTCGTGTGGCAATAATGAACCTAAATAAAATACGATAATGCTGTAAGTAGGCAGTGGCCCTGCTAACGAGATATTTATTGGTATAGTTAGTTGGTATGTTGGTAGAATTATCCTGTCTTCATCCCCTAACCCAGGGGTGGGCAATCTCAGTCCACGAGGGCCGGTGTCCCTGCAGGTTTTAGATCTCACCTTGGGTCAACACACCTGAATCACATGATTAGTTTGTTACCAGGCCTCTGGAGAACTTCAGGACATGTTGAGGAGCTAATTTAGCCATTTAACCCTTTAAGACCTACCATAGAACCAAGTCCGCCAGAGCTTACTTTATATTTTTACATGCTGTAGTGCCGTTTTTGGGAGCATTTCAAGTTGCTATACATCAATCCAACCATTATAGCCCAGATTTTAATAATATGTCTGCATTAAGTTTAATAGTTTAATAGTTAAATTATTTATATAGCACATTTAATTACAACAGGAGCGTTGACCAAAGTGCTGTACAAGAATACAACATACATAATAAAACAACTTAGAGTACTAAGTGCATAGTAATTATATAAATTGCAAAAAAAAAGTACCTGATGGGTGAGTAGAGGGTCTCTGGGTCGTTAACCCTGACCCTAAGCCTCGGATAAGCTGGAGGAGATAGCAGGGGAGGTCTGGGATTCTATGCTTAAATGGTCCGGTTCATATAGAGCTTGAGGGTCCTGCACAGTATCTTAGCTGTTCCTAGTTCTGCGCTGTTCTGGACAGAGATCTCTGACGTTGTTCCTGGGATCTGCTGGAGCCACTCGCCTAGCTTGGGAGTCTCTGCACGTAGTGCTCCAATTACCACTGGGACCACTGTTACCTTCCCCACTGAGAATTGCTGTTATGGTCTTCCAGTATTGCACCATCTCCAGCCTTGGCGGTGCCGTTCTCACATTGTTCCCCTGCCACTGAGAGTACATTTTGGCCGGTTCTGTGGAGAACAGCTAGTTTATTCTCCTGCCTTTTATCGCTCTCGTGTACCTCTTCAAGCAGCTGGCCAAGGCTGTGAGTCTTTGCTTGGCAGTTCTCAAGGCCTCAGGTATGGACAGTTTGCTGTAGTTCTTAGGCACCTTCTTTGTTGCACCTTTCTGCAGCTCTGATCCCTGACCTTGATCTGATCACTGCTGCCGTGGTGTAGATCAGCTTGTTAATCTCGGTAATGGTGGCGGCGTCCGTAGTGCTGCATTCACATCATCTAGTAGATCTTCTGAGGGTACTTCACGTAGTCATGGTAACTGGAGGATAAGGAGGCAGCGGAGGATCCAGGTTTCAAGCTTTGCCATGATTCTGTCTTTCAGGTCAGTTCCTCCCGCATTCAATGATCCTTCTTCTATTGCACTTGGGGTTAGGTACCCAATCTCGGGTGGGGGTGACTAGACAACACTAGAGGCCAACTTCAAGCCAATAGCACAAGTGACCATCAAGTGCGGGATCTACCAAACAGATGCTCTGTCCCCACCAATGTTCCGTCTAAGCTGCGCACGTGCACAATTGCGCCCTGATGGCACGGTCTCTGCGCAGAGAAAATCTGCACACAAAAAAATTCTAACCTGAATTGAAATTAAAGTAAATATGTGCCGACACCGGTGCTGATGTGGAGTGAAGCCACGTTAATGACAACGTGTACAACCATTGGAGATGTGAGCAGGACAGACGGAACAACTGACGGGAAAAGTGTGGACTTTATACCAGTTTTTAAATTGTGTTGATTGGCCACGTAAAACCAGAGTTATGATAAAATATCTGCAATGTTTGTTTTTCTTCCTGAATACTGTCGTTGTTTATAGTTACTGCAGGAAGAAACGGTAAAAACGGCGTTTTATAAGGAAAACGCTCGAAAGCCTGTGAGCAAAAACAGCCCCCCTCCCTCAGCCTTTCCTATTGGTGGAAAAATGTACCATGTCGACCAATCAAAACATGATATGGCAACATGGCATTTAGTTGTTAAGGGAGGGGGAAGTTTTAGGAGTGACGGCGGTGTTTTGAGATATTGTGAGAGATTTCAGACGTTTCGCACAAATCTTGTGTAGTTAGTGTGTAGTTAGTGTGTAGTTAGTGTGTAGTTAGTGCGTAGTTAGTGTGTAGTTAGTGTGTAGTTAGTGTGTAGTTAGTGCGTAGTTAGTGTGTAGTTAGTGTGTAGTTAGTGTGTAGTTAGTGTGTAGTCTAGTCAACAGTTTTGTTGTGTGTGTCGACTGTTGAGGCGACTGCTGAGTGTTACAGGTGTTACAGCAGTGATACATCTGCTGCTGTCAGGTCTGCAGGTATCAGGCTGTTGTTCTCCTTCATCTCATAGTGGACAGAAATTATTTTTTGGAGTGTCACAAATAATTTGTGTGGCATCAGATTTGATGCAGAACAGCTGATTGTTCTGTGAATAGTTTGTTTATTTAAAAAACGCCTTGGCTGCATTTTTAGGTAAACAGCTGCAAAACACTTTGTTTGCATAACTCAGTTACTTTTTTGAAGACGTAACTATATCATTAACTGCCCAACATTGGTCATTATTTACTGTATTTTGCAGACAGAGTTACAGACTCTCTCCCAGACCACAGACTCATAATACAAGTCAGAGCTTTATGAAAAGAAAAAAGAAAGTTGTGTTTTCAAAATTGGAGTTCAAGTTATTTTTACTTCCAATAGTGTTAACATGCTACACAGGTCATGAACAAGATTGTTTTTAATTTTCATTGTAAGTGGGCTAAAGCAGTTAATTAAAAGTAGTCTAACAGAAATGTAAATGCTGTAATTTGATTATTTTAATAAACATGTAACTTGGATGGATTTGATGCTGGCGTGACCACAGTGCACACGTCTGCTGTCGCTCACAGTGGTCCAAGGGACGCTCAGGGAGTTTGTGTGTTCGCTCAGACACATGAAACATTAGAGGGAACACTGGTCGCCACTGCTGTTCTGCATAGGCCTGCACTGGCCTGAATCCTCTCAGTGAGATCAAGTGAGACAAGACTGGCTACGGAAACCGACTGAGGAATGAAATTGTTGTCAGCCACCTCAAGCTGTATGCCAAGAGTGAACGAGACATCGATTCACTGATCCACACCACCAGGATATACAGCAATGACATCAAAATGTTGTTTGGACTGGATAAATGTAGTTAGATGATAACAAAGAGAGGGAAGGTAGTCAGAACTGAGGGGATTGAACTACCAGAAGGCAACATTGCAGACATAGAGGACAGTTACAAGTACCTGGGGATCCCGCAGGCGAATGGGAACCATGAAGAGGCCGCTAGAAAAGCTGCAACCACCAAGTACCTGCAGAGGGTCAGGCAAGTCCTGAGGAGTCAGCTGAACGGTAAGAACAAGATCCGGGCTATCAACACCTACGCCCTGCCCGTGATCAGGTACCCTGCTGGGGTAATAGGCTGGCCAAAGGAGGAGATAGAAGCCACTGACATAAAGACAAGAAAGCTCCTTACCATGCATGGAGGGTTTCACCCCAAGTCCAGCACCCTGAGGCTGTACGCTAAGCGGAAGGAAGGGGGCCAGGGACTGGTGAGTGTCAGCACCACAGTCCAGGATGAGACAACGAACATCCAAGAATACATTGGGAAGATGGCCCCAACTGACCGAGTGCTCAGTGAATACCTCAGGCAGCAGAAACCCAAGAAAGAGGAGGGAGACGAGGAACCATCATGGAAGGACAGGCCCCTGCATGGTATGTACCACCGGCAGATAGAGGAGGTGGCTGATATCCAGAAATTCTACCAGTGGCTGGACAAAGCTGGACTGAAAGACAGCACAGAGGCACTAATCATGGCAGCACAAGAACAAGCTCTGAGCACAAGATCCATAGAGGCTGGGGTCTATCACACCAGGCAAGACCCCAGGTGCAGGCTGTGTAAAGATGCCCCAGAGACAATCCAGCACATAACAGCAGGGTGCAAGATGCTAGCAGGCAAGGCATACATGGAACGCCATAACCAAGTGGCCGGCATAGTGTACAGGAACATCTGTGCCGAGTATAACCTGGAAGTCCCGAGGTCAAAATGGGAGATGCCCCCAAGGGTGGTGGAGAATGACCGAGCTAAGATCCTGTGGGACTTCCGGATACAGACGGACAAAATGGTGGTGGCTAACCAACCGGACATAGTGGTGGTAGACAAACAGAAGAAGACGGCTGTAGTGATCGATGTAGCGGTTCCGAATGACAGCAATATCAGGAAGAAGGAACACGAGAAGCTGGAGAAGTACCAAGAGCTCAGAGAAGAGCATAAATGATCTTTAAAAACTGATTATGAGAACATATTGTAATAAAAGCAAAAGCTGACATCAGAATGTTGTAGTAAAAAAATTATAAAACAAAGTTATTGTATACTCATTGCCCTCCCTTAACCAGTACATTTTTGAATAGTTCAACGAGCCCTGTTTCAGATGAAATGATAAAATCGTGGGATTTTATACAATGTTACCACCTTGAAAAGGCATAGAATAGTAGTAATGACTCAGCACTACTTTAACTTAGCACAAACCTATAAAAAAACTATGCAATACTTTTCCTGACAAGCAAGCATCCAAGATGGGGAAGTTCTTCCACCTTAGGAGAAATTGCTCAAACTTCTGGAAGAGGAATTTAAAACCAGGTTAAGGATATTCAAGATTTAAAAAGGAAAGTGCCACTCTTACACAACTGACAAAACTTACAACTACACTTTAATATAATCAAGAGCTGAAGTACTGAAAAAAGAAACTCAATTCAAAAAACAAAAAGAATAACCTTCATCACTGAATTTAACCATAATGATCAGCAACTTAAGGATATAGTTAAAAGACAATGGCAGATTCTAATGGCTGAATCATCTGAAGCAAAACTACAGATGTGACAAATGCATGCACATAACAAAACTGTATATTTACTACTATTACTATGTGTTTTTTTACTTTTCCACACAGTGGTAAGAAGTTTCCTGTTAGACAGTTCATAAACTGCAGCACAACATCACAGTCGACAAGCTCAAATGCCCCTGTGCTCAAGGTTATATTGGACAAATAAAGAGAGCACCTAAACAACCTCTTTGAGAAGACAAAAAAGTGTATGTGACAGCCAAACACTATCGTGAAGCTAACTATGGTTCTTTTGCCACTCTGAATTTTATCGTTTTTTAACTCAATGCAACTCAGTTCATCTAATTTGATCTCTCATGGAGAGATGCTTTGGATTTCAGTGCTCCATACAGTGACTCCTGCTGGCCTGAGTGAGGTTTTTCTTGTAAAATGCATTTTTGTGAACAAGCTTATATGAGACATACAAAAATACAAAATGTTTATGATAAAACTTGAGAGAACACTTCAATTGTAAACACACTAATCTGTTTTTTGTTTTTTTTTTGAACTTTTAATTGCAAAGCAGGGAAACAGCAGTGACCAGCATATACACACACAGGACAAAGATGCATCTACATGTATAGCAGGACGTGGGAGGCAGAAAGAGAAAGCCAACAGCAATATTCATAAACAATGAAAAAGGTTAACAATCGTCCCTTTGTTGCCAGGCTAAATCCCGTAAGCCCGATTTCAACCTCTGAGCAGAAGGAGTGTTCAAGTGGGCCAAAAAAGGGTCCCATATGCGATAGAAAAGGAAAGGTTTGTCCTTAAGTGCTGTAGAGAAGGCTTCCATTGGCATGATACATATCACAGACTGTAGCCACTGGTTGACAGATGGGGCCTTATCAGAAATCCACAGTACCATAATGCACTTTCGAGCGTAGTGTAGCAGTATGTGAAGGAGATCTTTGCTGCGAAAGCCGGCAGGTAGCTCATCGTTCAGTCCTAACAGGCAAGTGTAACCACTGACTCATTTTAAATAGTTTAGGACAGCCAAACTACGGACCAGTTGCTAGGTTCGGCAGGGCTACAATAGAAAGCGAGGCGAATGCAGAATGAAACGGCTGGAGACAGGAATTTGAGCAGCAACAGTTATTATTTTGCACAAAAATGAAATAAACAAGACACAAATTCCACATTGACAGTAGTAGTGATAATAACCATAACAATAATAAGAAGAAGCCGGAAAAACAAAAATAACCCCAAAAATAGTCGTTTGAGCTCAATATTCAATTGTCTTTTTGTCTTTGGTCATTTGTCAAGTCAAAAATTCTTAGTCTAGTTCTTGTTCTCTTTCGTTTGTGGTTTGTGTGTTACCACTTGGGAGTCTCCGTCGAGGAAGAAGAGTAAGTTCCTCTGCAAAGTTCAGTCTGGGCTCAGGCTCGCCATCTCCATCCGGAGAGAATCCATTGGAATCCAAAATCTTAGTTCCTTCCACACGGACAAGGGAAAAAAACCTAGCCTGCACAACAATATTAACATTATTGTACACAGCCAGCTCCGTTTCTTCTCTTGTATCACAGCTATAGCTTTAGTTCTTTATCTCTTTTCACATTTCTTTCACATTACCACAGTAATACATTACATGCATGCTTTGAATATATCTCTCGTTATACATGAAATTATTTTAACCATGTAAACAACAAATGAATTTCTTGTTCTCTTTTTAACCATGAAATTATGATTAATAGGTATAACCAGCAAGATAATACATTTTTCCAATCATCCTTCGAGTATGCTAAACAAATCCTACCACAACAGCATTTCAACCGTTTTTAAACAGCAAATTACCACTCGCGAATCGGTATGAACAGAAGAAACAACTTTTAGCAACAGACTAACACATTATTAACTTTTCAAACCCATGGGCTAAACTCACCAAAATGTTAGAAAATTCCGCACGAGCTATCCGTGACCTGTCTCATCTATTTCCACGTGCGAAAAGATCTAGCTCATGTGAAATGATGGTCTGGTGTTTCGGAAGACGGGGCTAAAACCACCTTCAACCAATGAAAAAGGCATTTATCCCTTGTGATCCAGCAACAGAAAATAAAGTTTGCTAGAGGATCACACTTCCTTTTTTCAAAATAAATGTTTCTTTTCAAAATAAAATAATGAAAATACATTTATACAATCAAAACGAAAACAAGAAAAAAAATAACAAAAGGTAGTTTTCTCTACTGGGTTACACAAGTCCTTGGACCCAGATGCAGTCGGCAATTAAATATAGTACATAGCTTGTCTATGAGTGATCTCCAAAACTGTAGAATAACAGGGCAGCTCCACAGACAATGAAAAAAGGAACCAACAGCAGACTGACATTTGTTACAGAGATTAGGCAAAGCTGGAAACATCATGTGTCTCTTCTCGGGTGTAATATAAAGCCTATTTATAAGTTTAAACTGCCTTTCCCAAATAGAATTAGATGCCAAGGCTTTAAAAGGACGACAACACAACTCATCCCAAGCTTCAGCATCTATAGCGCCTACGTCTGATTCCCATTGGCCCTTGATTTTGTTAGAGTCATCCATTCTAAGATCAGACAGAATGTTATAAATCTTTTTAGTGATACATTTTAGTTGGGTAGTTTTTACCATGAGTGATTCTATAGGAGAAAGACCAAACCCTCCATTAAAATCCTTCAATTTAGAAGTAATATAGTGCTTTACCTGAAAGTACTTCAAAAAATCCTTATTGGTCAGACCAAACTTGCTTTTCAGTTGATTAAAAGTAAGAAGAGAGTTCTCATGAACAAGATCACCCACTGTATTAATCCCTTTTTGAGACCAGTCCTCAAAACCAGCCCGAAGACCAGGTAAGAAGTCAGGGTTTTCATGAATAGGAGTAAGAAGGGAGAAACAATTATAATATCCTTCCAGGCGCCTGACTTTGCGCCAAATAACGAGCATATTCTTTAGCACCATATTATCTTGTGTTAGAACTGTGGCTTTACCTGAGGAAATATATAGCAGGTTCCGCAACAGATACCCTTTAAAGAAGCGGACTCAGCGCTGAGGTAAATGGAATCCGGATCGTCCATAAACCATTCTGTAAGAAATTTAAACTGTGCAGCCAAGAGGTATTGTGGGAAGGAGGGAGCGGCAAGACCGCCTTTCTGAACAGGCAAACACAGAAAACTGTATCTCAGCCTAGGTCTTTTCTTACGCCATATAAAAGAAATAATTGAACCATTTAATTTTGACAAAACCTTTTTGGACAGAGCAAGCGGTAACATCTGGAATAAATACAAGAGGCGAGGGAGGATATTCATCTTGACCAGATGAATACGACCTAAGAGAGACAGAGGGAGGCTGCACCACCTACCCAAATCGCGATTGCTGGTCTGAATTAAAGGGGTGTAGTTCAGACTATACATTTCTTTTAGATTCGGTGAAATCTTTACCCCTAAATAAGTGAAACCGGAGGGAGACCAACGAAAAGGCTGAGAAATGTTTGGATCAACCTCATTTAGAACAGAGAGGGGCATAGCCTCACTTTTAGAAAAATTGATCTTGTAGCCTGAGAAGGAGCCGTATTGGGAAATTAACGCAACTAATCTAGGAATTGAGTGAGCAGGAGAATTTAGAAAAATTAAGACGTCATCTGCATAAAGTGAAATCTTATGTTGAGAATTGTTCAAACAGAGTCCTTCAATAGCAGCATCCTTCCTAATGGCTGTGGTAAGGGGTTCCATAGCCAGGGCGAATAACAAAGGGCTCAGCGGACAGCCCTGCCGACTGCCACGTTCAATACTGAAATTGTCCGACCTATAACCATTGGTAATCACTGCCGAAAGAGGGGAAGTATAAAGGATCTGAATCCATTTAACGAAGTTGTCACCTAAACCAAATTCTTGAAGTGTGAAAAGAAGAAACGGCCATTCCAGACGGTCAAAGGCCTTTTCAGCGTCAAGTGAGATGACTAGAGCCTCAGGGTTAAACAAAGATGAGTGCTGAATAATGTTAAGTAGGCGCCTCACGCTATGTGTGGAATACCGCCCCCGTATAAAACCAGTTTGATCATTCTCAACGATCGAAGGTAGTATTGGCTCAAGACGTACAGCCAGGACTTTAGCAAGTATCTTCAAATCAAGATTTAAAACAGATATAGGCCTATAGGAGGCGCATTCTTCTGGAGGTTTCCCCTTCTTCAGAATTAGCGAAATATTAGCCTCCATTAAGGAGGGGGGGGAGAGTGCCTGCCTCAAAAGAGGACAGAAGCATCTTATACAGTGGGGAAGTCAGAATATTACTAAATTTCTTAAAAAATTCCCCTGTGAACCCGTCTGAACCCGGGGCTTTGTTATTTGGAAGCATCTGAATAACTTTCACTTTGCGTTATAGGTTTACATAAATCATCCCTTTGGATTTCAGTAACTTTAGGTAAATTTAGTCCTAAGAAGAAGTGATGCATACCTTGTTCCAATGTTGATTTAAACTGGGAGGTATATAACTGCTTGTAAAAAGTTTTAAAAGTATCATTAATAATTAAATTGTCATATTTAGGTAAACCAGATGAGTCTCTAACACATGGGATATTACAACCAGCACCCTTATTATGAAGAAGATTGGCCAGATAGCGGTTAGGTTTATTAGCAAACTCATACAACCTCTGCCGCTTCAGGCCTGCTGAATATGATATAATCAGTCCACGGGTGTAAGCCTTCAGGGTGTCCCAAAGCAGGCCTGGAGAAACTTCAGGGGTTGCATTGACCTTTAAAAAATGTTCAAGCTGATCATTTAAAAATGTTTCGAACCTTGGGTCGTGAATCAAAAAATTGTCAAATCTCCAGGTATGAGACCGAGGGACAGGATTTAGATCACTTAGCTGAACAAAGACCGGCGCATGATCTGATATAATAATATCGCCTATTGTAAATCTCAAAATGTTTCCCAGTGATCGTTTGGGGGTGAAAACGAGATCGATCCTACTACTTGTTCTATGAACACCGGAAAAAAAAGTAAATTCTTTATCGTTAGGATGAAGAGTCCGCCAGGTATCAACCAGATCAAGTTCGTTACAAGTATTTAAAAGTGCTTTGGCCCTTGTAGACATTTGAATTTGTTTAGGAGGGGATCTGTCCTTAGTTGTAGAAAAATAACAGTTAAAATCACAGAATTATCACAAACCCAATCAGAAAAGGAAGAGAAAATATAGTCGCTAGACTGTACTGGCGGAAAGTAAATATTCAGAAATGACACCGCCTGACCACCTAGGGTGCCTTTTAAGGAAACATATCTACCAGACTTATCACAAAATGTTTGGTCAACTGTCAGCGGTAGGTGTTTATGTATTAAAACGGCTACACCGCGGCTCTTACTCGTAAAGGAGGAACTAAAAACTTGACCGACCCAATCACGTTTCAGTTTTAGATGCTCCTGAGGAGACAGGTGAGTTTCTTGCAACAAGGCAACATGTACATTCTCCCTCTTAAGAAAGCTCAATATTTTTTTCCCGTTTAATAGGGTTATGTATACCTCCTACATTCCAGGAACAAACATTCAACATTGAATTATCACTTATCATACAACATTTTAAATAAGCATGGAACCTCGCTCAGGTGACCAAAGCATAGCTGATATGTAGGGCTCCCAAACACTGCTCTACAACACCAGTGGCAAGTAAAATACACATAGAAAAACAAACGTACTGCTTTGCTAACAATTAACAAAAAACTATTTACAAGAAACAGAACCGTCAAGAAACCAGTGAGTATGGAGGTCAGACAAAGGTCTCCAACGCCCAGCAGGGGGCGCAAGCAAACTTTCCAACTTGGACATAGAACGATGCTGGACCAGAGTCTTTTCTTAATCAGTAACGTGAAACAGTTGCCCGCCCGCAGCTAAAACAAGAATTCGGATTATAAATGGCTAAATAAAATAGTCTATGTGTATGGGGTTATTATCTCCGCACAGACCCGAAAAGAAAAAAAAAAGGAACCAAACAGAAAAAATAACAATAATAATAAACAGGGAAGGAAAAGAAAAAAAAAAAAAAAAAAGGAGGAGGAGGAGGAGACGAGGGATTGGCGAATGCCTCAGGTATGGGACAGGAGCACAGATCAACAGTCCACTGGAGCCACCGAGGATGAGTGCGGCCCCGCCCCTTGAGGTACGTTATCCAGGTAAGCTGAGATTGCTTCTGGAGATCTAAAAGATTTCTCCTGGCCATCGATCTTGATCCTAAGGACAGCCGGGTACATCATAGCGAAGGGGACACCCATCTCCCTAAGGCGTTGTTTGACGTGGTAGAATCCCTGGCGTTTCTTCAGAACAGCGGCGGAGAAGTCCTCGAATATCATAATAGGAATGCCATTATGAAATAAGGACTGCTTCCTCCTAGCCGCTTGCATGATCCGTGCTTTATCCTGGAAGTTGTGGAGCTTTATGATGACCGCGCGGGGTCGCTGGGCACTGGAAGGGAGGCGTGCAAGCACCCGGTGGCAGCGATCGATTTTAACAGCGCCGCCCTTGAAACTCACAGCCACCAACTCCGGTAACCACGTTTTGAAAAAAGACACAGGGTTGGTACCTTCACTGCCTTCGGGTAGCCCAATAACACGTATGTTACACCGTCGGCTCCTGTTCTCCAAGTCATCAATCTTATCCAAAGCGGCCTCCAGCTTGAGCTCCACTTCAGAAATCTTGGCGCCATATCCCGCTGTAACATCTTCCTGCGTTGATATACGTGCCTCTGCCTCCTTCATTTGAACATCCAATGCAGAAATGTTAGCTGCGCATGTTTCCAGTCTTTTCAGAACTGGATCAATCTTCTTCTCAAAGGAGGCCTCCACCGCCCTCAGCACCTCCGCCGATATCCTCTCCACCAATTTGTCGACGTCCATTCGGTCGAGAAGTGGGAGCGACTGGGCCTCCGCCATAACCGCTACAGCATGATCGCTGAGCGGAGGGTGATTTCCTCCGGATTTGCCCGGTTTCGACCCAAGGTTGAGCTTCTTCTGGGTGCTTGGCATCGTACGAAGTTTAAAAGTCGAAATAAACAGAGACTTTAACCAAATAAGACATATAAAGGCCTAAACAAATGCCAAGCTGCGGGAGCGGGCGAGAAACACAGCTACTCCGCCATTGACGTCACGTGACCCCCCCACTAATCTGTTTTAAGATTAATAAGAGAATTAGCAGCAGACTATTTGGTTTCATACTGATATGTTAGCGTGTTTGCTGGCACGGTCAGATGCACTAGTGTGTTTGACAGTTTTGTTCTGTACCCTAGCAGCACTGGAGTTACATTATTTTGGTTTAGCACCACGGATGAATGTATTGGGAAAGAACATCCTCTTCAGAGACTGAATGAGTTTTTTTTTACAACCGACTCTTTCATCTATTCACCACTTGTGAACACAACTACAAGACTAGGAGTTTGCTCTACTCAGCTTTTCTCAGCAGCTTGGAAATTGTTCTTTGTGTCTCACATCCACACAGATACTGTTCAGCAATTTCACAGAGCTTGTTGTGGAAATGTCTTCCCAAATAATTTTGCTTAATATCTTGCTGCACATCAAGCACACACGCAAGCCGGTAAACAAAGAAACATGTCCACACAATGTTAAATCCTTCATTTTTGTCCATGATTTTTCTTTGTAATTGGAATCCATAGCTAGGAAGACTTAATACTAAGCATACATCAGTGCCACTCACCACCACTAAGGTTCAGCTAAATTAATATTTAGTGTATAGGCTACATATTTCTAAGAATATAAAGCTGACTTGCAACATGTGTATTAATATGCAGTCAACACATTGAATGTTCTCCATTTTAATTTTTTTCTTGAATCTCACATTTGTCACTCACTGGTCACAAAAAAGTGATATTGTATGAATGTGACATTAGATATTACTCACGGTCATTGCATTGTGTGCCGGTGTATGAAGTCATGGAGCAGTCGCAGGTGTAGTTCTCCCACTGTTGAATGCAAATGCCCATGTTGGCACAGGAATCCTCTTGGCAGGTAGTGCTGGGTCCTGGGGATCAGACAAAAGAAGCAAACACAAAACTGGCAAAACTGGCTTCAGTTCAGTGTTGCAGCTCAAAATATGTATATGATTCTCCTATACTAAAGAATGAGAGGAACGGTTTATGATCAGGGTACAGAAACAGTGGTACTGAAGAGGACTCATCTTCTTATGGCCACTGACAGAGGACTCACCTCTGTGCGTGTGCTGCCTCAATGCAGCATTCATTACCACTGACCACAATACTTTAGTACAGAGATTTGAAGCAAATCTATTGAATAGTTTACATTTTGTACATGTAAATGGGAAGTCTTCACACACTCAGGGTAATTACGGAGCTACTCAGTGTTTTGGTCCTGGGTAATTTAAGAAATACTTACATTAAAGCTATGTATCAGTTAGTTTTGAGTTTAGTAGTCCATAGTTTTTTCATTTATATTTTAAGTTCTTGATTCTCTTCCGTGCCCAGTCTGTCCCATTCTTGTCTTTGTCTCATCACCGGTGTCTCCTGTGGAAGTGATTTGTGTCCCCATGTCTCTCTGGTCTCTCCCTGTTCTCTCTCCATACTTATCTAGTTCATAAGCCTTCCTAAAAATCCCTACAAATCTTAGAAATGTGGTTTTTAAACAGATACATACTTGGCATTAGGTTTCACTCTATTATTGCTGGGTCTTTATCTTAAAATATACAGTGATCAGGCATACCATTATGATCACCTGCCTAATATTGTCTAGGTCCCAGTCCAATGAAATGGTGTGCATGGTCTGCAACAATGCTTAGCAGGACCCAAGGTCTCCCCAAACATTGCCCAGAGTATCACACTGCCACTGCTGGCTTGTCTTCTTCAGCTGTCAGGTGTTCCCCAGGTAAGCAACACACGCACCCGGCCATCCATGCAATGTAAAAGGAAACATGATTAATCACACCAGGCTACCTTCTTCCATTAGTTAGGGGTACAGTTCTGATGCTCGTGTGAACATTGTTAGTGGACAGGGGTCAGCATGGGCATGGGTCTGCAACTATGCAGCCCCAAACACAGCAAACTGCAATGGACTGTGTATTCTGACACCTTTCTATAATAATCAGTGTCATTTTTCAGCAATTTGAGCTACAGTAGTTGATCGGTTGGACTGGAAAACATAGGCCACCCTTCATTTTTCATGCACATTAGAAATATCCTGTCTCAGAGTTACGCTGAAAAACTAGTTCATGCATTTATTACTTCTTGGCTGGACTAATGTAATTTATCCTGTATTGGCTTCCATTCATTGGCCCCAGATCTAAATCCTGCTCCTCACATACAAGGTCTTAAATAATCAGGCTCCATCTTATCTTAATGACCTTGTAGTACCATATCACCCTATTAGAGCACTTCGCTCTCGCTCTGCAGGCCTACTTGTTGTTCCTAGAGTATTTAAAAGTAGAATGGGAGGCAGAGCCTTCAGTTTTCAGGCCCCTCTTCTGTGGAACCAGCTTCCAGTTTGGATTCAGGAGACAGACACTATCTCTACTTTTAAGATTAGGCTTCAAACTTTCCTTTTTGCTAAAGCATATAGTTAGGGCTGGACCAGGTGACCCTGAATGACCCCTTAGTTATGCTGCATTAGGCTCCTGGGGGATTCCCATGATGCACTGGGTGTTTCTTCTTCACTCACTATGTGTTAACAGACCTCTCTGCATTGAATCATATCTGTTATTAACCTCTGTCTCTCTTCCACAGCATGTCTTTATCCTGTCTTCCTTCTCTCACCCCAACCAATCACAGCAGATGGCCCCGCCCCTCCCTGAGCCTGGTTCTGCCGGAGGTTTCTTCCTGTTGAAAGGGAGTTTTTCCTTCCCACTGTTGCCAAAGTGCTTGCTCATAGGGGGTCATATGATTGTTGGGGTTTTCTCTGTATGTATTAGGGTCTACCTTACAATGTAAAGCGCCTTGAGGCGACTGTTGTTGTGATTTGGTGCTGTATAAATAAAATTGAATGGAAATTGAATGCGCATCACTGAAGTCTTGGCTGCCCATGAACAACCTGTCTGTCACTGCTGTTCCTTCCTTGGAAAAACTTTTGATAGATACCACTGCAGAGTGAGAACAAACTACAAGAGCTGCAGTTTAGGAGATGCTCTGACCATATCATCTAACCATCACAATCTGGTCCTTGCACTTGCTCCTTAAAATATTATCTATATATCTCTCACTCAATAATAGGTGCCAGAATAACGTGATCATCAGTGTTATTCACGTTACCTGTCAGTCATCATAATGTAATGTCTTATGGCTGTTAAAGTCCATGTGGTGACTGTTGTTGTATTTGGCATTATATAAATAAAATTGAATAAAACTCAATACTGAATTTTGATTGGACTGAATTGGTAAAAGATCATTCAACTGCTACAGTTATCCCTAAAAATCTTTTTCTCATTGGAATGTGGCAAAATGTAGTTATTCTTTAAATAAACTACACTATTTTATATTTGAAATGAAGCATAGTACATTTCAGTTATTTCTGTTCAGACTTTCTGTTTGGCTGTTCTCTATGCATCAGTTTTAACGGCTGAGCTAGTTCATGTTTACAGGAGAGCTGAAGCCCATTCCAGCTGCCATGGTAGACGCGTGTGGACAGGCCATTAGTCTACTGGACTAACGTGGAGAGACAAACAATCATTCATGCTCACATTCACACTGACAGCCAATTTAGAATCATTAATTAAACAGGCATGCATGTCTTTGGACTGAGAGGAAGGTGGAGTACACAGAGCAGGAGGAGAGGCCCAGCCAGACCTTTGTGCTGTCAGAACGCGACTGTGCCACTATAACAATGTGTCATCGATAACTCTGTGAATGTTAGGATGATAATGACAAATAAAGAGCAACGAGACGTTTTGTTAAACTGCTTTGTGTGCTGTTGTTTGTATACTTTGGTTACTCACACACATTCATTTGTTTGGGAAATTATTGTTTATTTTTTATAACTTGAATGGTTGGTTTGCAATGATACTGAACAAAAACTTATTGTTATTCGACCTCAAATCATGTGATGGTCCGGAGACTTACCTCGTCAAAGATGCTCAGTTAAAGGAGGTATTCGGGACAAAGTCATGTTGACTGTCGAGGGGGGATTGTTTTAAACGTTAGCTTATAAGAAAATCCTAAAGCTCAGTTTTGATGCTTATTTGCTGTTTGTTAGCAGTGCAGCATCGCCCTCTAGTGACGGCAAAATGTATTGCTGCAGTCTGAACTCCCTAATTACAGATGGGCTTCGATATAGGCAACAAACTTACAAACAAACAAACAAGAAAAACTTTTAATGTGATGAAAGCTTGTAATGAAATTACAAACAATGAAATTTCAAACAGTTTAAAAGACTGTTGAGCTGATCGTGGTGTATTGCAAAAGAAAAAGAAAACCATACAAAAATCATACAAACACACAAAAATGCCATGGACAAGACCAACAAACTGCGATTGATGAAATTTTATTTGGAAAAATAAATTAATCAACCGATACTTTCTTGCGCTGCATACAGTACAATGAAATAACATTGTTTTCACTCTGATTCAGATTGTTATACCAAGGACATATACCGTTTCTTTTCTACTAAAATGAAATGTCAGCTAGCACATTTATTGGTTTAACATGGGGCTCTTTAAATAAATGTTCCATGAAAAACAAAAAGTACAATACATACATTTCCAACTCAATGATATGGCAGGCATAAGAAAAACTGCTGTATAGAAAATGATGTCCATGCAAACAGATTGTGGAAGATGGCCCATAAAACAGCAACAAATAAATAAGTGAATAATAAAAATGCACAACTTTTACAGGAAGATGGAAACATTTTGTCCACAATGACATTTGTTTTCTTGTGCAAAATGTTTCAACGGCCCATTTTGGTGTAGCTACACAGAACATGTTAAAACCTTTGGCAAGTTTGTCTTTGTGAACAAAGGTCTGTGTGAACTGAATACCAAATATAGCCTGATGCAGAAATAATGGCAAGATGTAAAACTGCACATCCTACAAATAAAGATATAAACTATTTTTTGAAGTAGTTACATTGTTATTTGCTTTGTACTTCTGCAGCTGACCATTTGTAAACCCCGGCTACCTCAAACAGCAGTAGTCTAACAAAATAAATGTAATAAAAACAGTGATTCCCATCGAAAGTGCCAAATATTATTCAAAAGAGTCACATAAATTTTGAGCTTTGATTTTTATAATAGATATATAACAGCTTGATCTCTTGGTAAAGTGTGAGAGTCATGAAAAAACAACTTAATGAGAATGTTTTAACCAAAATCAGGACATTGTTACTACGTAACCACAGCCAAGATATTTTCAGTCCAGTTGCCACAGGTGTATCTAATCAAGCACCAACCATCAGATCTGTATTTACAAACGGCAGTGAAAGAATGGGTCATTCTGACAGCTCACCGAGTTCAAGCATGGAAATGCAATCGGATACGAGCATTTGAAGTCAGTTTGTGAAATTTCTTCCCTCCTGGATATTCCATAATGAACTGTGGTGTTGTGATGGTATTATTCCAAAGTGGAATCATTTAGGAATCCTAACAAGTCAGCCACAGAGTGGCAGATCATGTAAAGGTGCCATGCATTGCTGCGTCGTAAGTGTGTAAGAGTCTCTGCTGACTGACTAACAGTTTCAGCCTTGCCCATCAACATCGGCACAGAAACAAAGGCGCTTCATGGCATAGGTTTCCATGACCAAGTACCTCCTGTACTTGTAATGTGTAGCCGCCCCTGTACTTTTCTTCATATGGTCTATTTACATGTTCATGGCAGAACATACACAGTGCAGACATAAAATATGTTTTCTTGTTGCTTAAGTTTCAAAGGCATGTCGACTGTCATATAAAAAAATCTACTTGGGTCCATGTCCAATGTTTCGCCTAATGCTATTCCAAATATAACATTTCCTTGTAACATACTCATTTCAGTGCAGTAATGGGATACATTACTTTCTGTTGTCCTATCTTGTTTGGTGGCCCCAGTGAGGATAAAGATTTTTGCAGATGTAACAATAACCAGGGCAAACACAAAAGTAATGATAGTTATGGTTACTGTAATGAATCATCTATAGAGAGTACAAAAAATGAATAAAGTAATAGAAATGATGATAGTTAATGACCTCAACAATGATGTACACAAAGAAATAGTTGTCATTTTGTCACCATTTATGACAGTGCTCTGAGACCAGAGAGAACTTTATTTACTGTGTAGCATTGTCTCATCTGAATCCATTACTCTGTGGGCTTTAAAGGTTGAAATGGATGTAAACAATGATCCACTCAGGACTGACACATCATTGGCATCGTGACACAGGACAGTGTTCAGCATATGTAGTCAGAAGCATTGTAGCCAACTCTCAGAGTTAGTGTAAGTGAAGAATAACGTGAGTATGTTGAAGGAAATGTAAATGTAGTGACTCTCTCTGTCTTTTGTCCTTTTACTGACATACCTGAGCCAGCACCCATTAGAATCTGTTTTTGTTTTGAATCAGTTATAAAACTTAATATTCATATCATTCAGAAAAAAAACTTTACAAAAGCATCATAGATTAAAAAAAATAAGAGAGGTAATCTTTGCATTAGCAAAGGCTGCATAAATAGTGATGATGAAGGCTCTGTAAGGAGGCGACCGATGTGGCCGATAACTTGGTTTTGTACGAGGAGCTGATTTGATCAGAATTCTAACAGTGAATAAGTGAGGCAACAAATACAGTTAATAAGACGAAGCGCCTTCCATACGGTCTCATGGATGCAGAGCTACTGTTTGCATTGAGCAGGAAGAAAGGGCTGCTGGAGTTGGAGTTGAAGTTTGTGTTGTAGTAGTCTAAATCAGGCTGAGATTTGAGGGACGGTGTACCTTCACATCCACGTTCAATCTGCCCGCTGCGAAACAATGCATCGTTGAGGAGATCCGGAAGACGACCATTGAGGTCCACTGACGCCAAACAGCCCTGGAAGCCGTCTCTGGAAGCCACCAGTTTAGGCAGGTTGCCATACATGCCTGGACCCAGTCCAGCAATGAACAGATCACCTGGGGCACAGAAAAAATGTAAAAGTGCAGGAGAACATTATCTTTAAAAATATTATGGATATTTATAGAAAGATTTGTGTTGAAATCTTTTCAGATCTAAACGACATCAGGACAAACAAAACAGAACTTTTAATTAATCACGAAACCGAACTAAAGAGAGCGCACATATCACACAGGCTTTTCCTCTTGACAGCTGTACACGTACGTGGATTTTTATTGTTGTTGTTGTCTGAATACAACGCTGGCTGATTTGCAAATGTATGCTAATTATTCACCTTCTTATTGCTTGAGCACACAAACTATTTTACTGTTGCATTACTGGGAACACCAGAAAGATCCGTCTGCACTGTCTTGTTAAGTCTGATGCAGTTATTGGGGGAGGTTTTAAAAAATAAATTTCCTCTATCCAAATCGATTTTAGTTTAAATAAAGTGAGATCGATTCACTAAATCCTGAATCAATATTTCAATATAAAAGTATTTTGTCAGAATCTCAGGTTAAAGCTCACAAAACTATTTCAACAACCACCAAACAGCTAAACAGTAAATGAGAGCAGGTAAACGGATTCCACACAAAGACGTAAAACACAAAGCGTGGATCGTTCACCCGACGCCACGTACACCGACATCTCACAGATTCTGAAGCTGCAGGTTTCGTCACTCTCTGACCAAAACTCGCTGAACCATCAGCAAAACAAAATGATCAAAACTACGCTTCATGCATTTCCTCGTACTTTTGCTGTTTTGCTTCCACCACGATAAAATTGCACTTCAGCTTTCTTTCAGTGTACTCACAGACCAGTTTACCATCAAACGTCTCTGTTGTCTCCATCATTCGCTTGCTTATTACGCACCAGTCTGCTAGTGTGTACAGTGCTGCCGGCCGCTGTTTTTTTTTTCCTCAAAAATAGCCTCAGGTAATGTTCACATGTTGTATCATAGTTTTCTTTAGGTTTTGTTCTACTGCAGAATATTTTTAAGGTTATAGGCCAGAAAAATCTGCTTGTTTTTCTGTTTTATCCTCAGTTACTTTGACACAAAGGCCTCTGCTGTGATGCTCACACCTCTGATGAAGTCTCAGCTTTGTTTTTATACATAGATATAAAAATATGGACATGTGCTGATAAATCATCAGAATTCTAATATTTCTGACTGTCTGAGTCAAAACTGAATCGAATCGAATCGGGACCGTCGAGTCAGTTATAGAAATCAAAATCGATACCCAGCCGTGGTAGTTGTTCTCTTCAAAAACCAACTCCTTCATTTCACAAATGCAAACCGGCATCAAGGCACGACTGGGGAATAGTCCTGAAGTATTTCAGTGTCAGTATATTGACCCACACTTCCTGCTGACAACGTCACGCCTAGCATCCATGAAAAGATTAAAGGTAAGTTAGAAGTAAGTAGTAAGCTGGCTGACCAGTTGGCATCAAAGGATGTACGCCATGAGCCCATCCTCCACACAATTAGTCATTAATATTTGGCAGTCCTAAACTTTAACTTCAAATTTAACTAAGTCAACAGTGATCATCGTCATCGTTCTGAATTGTGAAATTATTGGATTTATATCCCCAAGGTTACAGCATGCTCCACAAAGTGTCAAAAACTGGGCTTGAAGGCGCGCTGCACACACAGCTAAGAGGATTGTGCATCTAAAGTCCTGAAATTGAAGCAGCTTGAGTAGATCGTAATAAAGTTTATTCATAATAATGATAATAATAATACATTTATTTATAGGCATCTTTTAAAACCCTCAAAGGGCTTGAGGTATGGTTTGTGTGTCTCCTGCCAAAATGAAACCAGGAAGCTTTTGCATGTCAGGTAAAATGTCTTAACCACTATACCACAGAGCGAAACACTCGTTTCTTATCAGTGCAGCAAACAACCACTATATCTAAATGAAAAACTGAGTCATATCTTGAGTGTACCTTTAAGGTCCAGATTCTTGGCACCATTGATACTCTGACTAGTGGCTGTAGCATCTACTTTCAGCGTATGGGTGTTGCTGTTGTCTCGGGTAATAGCCACATTGTGCCACTGATTGTCATTTAGTGCCCTTTCACTTTTTCCCTTGATGAGGTTGGGCCCATTTCCAAGGTCAAAAACATAGTGTATGTACCTACAAGAGAAAAATCACTAGTTATATGGGTTTAACAACAAAAACAAGTGTGAAATAGCAATACAAACATCTGCTATTTGCAAATTAGTAAAAATATAACAGAAAGATGAATTTTATCCTATAATGAAGGTTCGGCCATGATCAGGATATCAGACTTTTGACAAAAATGTGTTTGTTCGTTATTCTTATTGGAACACAATAAAATCAACCAACCATTAACAAAAGTTTAACAGGTATCCTCTAAAGGAAAGTTTACCCTTTAACTAGTTCCACAGCAATGAAATCATTGCCGTCTCCAGAGTTGAAGAGTATGAAGCCATCTGGTGAAGTGGTCTTGAACTGAAAGAAGAGGTGCATGGACGTGTAGGCCTGTAACGTGGCCAGGCTGAGATAGCTGCTCTTGGATTTGAAGGTGACAGGGTCAGCGATAATGGAGCGAATCCCAAAGCGGGCATTGAGCTCACAGTAATCAATGTCACCATTCTTGCATAAGTCAATGTATAGCATGCCGTTAAATCTGAGAAAAAGAAAAGAACATGTGGGCAAAAATAAGGAAACATTTTTAAAAATCTACAGAATATTCATCTTAGAAGTAGAAATACCTTAGGCTCTGGAGGTGACCAATAAAGCTGGATGGGATGCTAGAAACAAATCGGCGCTCTGTCATTATGCCTGTTTCGATGTTATGGAACTCCAGACGAGTGTGGTCACCCACCATTTGGCCTGGAGACGGGGAGGGTGGAGGGGAAGGGTTGAAAGAAAGACAAAAAACGAAAAGAAAAGAGAACACCGTCTGACACTAACACAAAAGGGCTGATTTAAGGAGAAAATTACATTACACAGTATTAGATGAATGCAAACTGACACTAATGGGTACATGTGTACTTGCTTTTTTGGAGCAGAATTACACACTGACTTTAGTGTTTATGGCGAGATGCTGTAGCATGGTGGAATAACACTGACAAAGACATACTAAGAATATTTCCAGTTGATGGAGGCAAGTACCTTCTGCTACATCATCGTCAACCGTTAGCTTGTAGGTTTTGCCACGACGCACCACACGCACTGTATGCCATTCATTATCATTGAGCTTTTGCCCAGCATACAGGGTCTCCGGTCCCTTGCCTGAGAACAATGGTCAGTCACAAAGTTAAGGACATCCTGAGAGCCTAAAACCAAACCTTTGCTTCCCACCAGTGACAATAGGAACATTTACAGGTCTTCCACAACGTGGTTAGTGGTTTAAAAATGAGGGAAAAATTGGATTGAAATTAGATCTGATGGGAAACAAAGGTTTGATATAGTCATTCATTTATTTACACAGGGTAAATGATATGAGCACAGATGTCAAACATCTGTGCTCATATCATTTACCTGACTGCTAAGCAGTAGAAATAATTGCTTTTACTCATCATAGAGTTAAAGAAATCTTCCTGTCATTCCTTCCATGTTCTGCACTGCTTTTTTATCTTCATTTCTTAATCTCCTGCTCCAATAACAAAATGCTATTAACATGACCAGTGTTATATGTTTGTGTTCAGCAAACATTAGGGCTTTATATCAGTGGTGCCCAAGCCCCGGGCCACGGACCGGAGTCGTTTGGTACTGGGCTGCCAGAGTCGAGGCTCAGGTGCGAAATTCATGCTTTTCAGGGTTTTTATCGTTTTTTATCGTTTTCAGTGTTAACAGGGTTTTTTCCCGTGTGAATCAATTTTTTTTTTTTTGGTAACAGTACTGGTTTTATTTTGTTGTATTTATACGCAAAACCTTAAAGGCCGGTCCGTGAAAATATTGTCGGGCATAAACCGATCCCTGGCACAAAAAAGGATGAGGACGGCTGCTTTATATTATTGGAAACCATTTCTTCAGCCACACCTGATCTCAGGGCAGGAGGAGAACTATTCTTTCCTTTTAGAAAAGTATGAAACTACTTCAGGTTAGAAAACAGTCATGAGATTTAAAAGAAATTAGCACTGATGTGGAAAACAGGTTGGTCATACAGTTTTATTCATTTATCTTTAAATTAATTTAAGCATTTTCTTCTTTACATTTACATCATTTACATCAGCGATGCCACACATGGAAATGCAGAGGAAAGTGGGGTAAGGGTCAATTGATGCACCACCTGTATTTTAGCAATCACAGGCAGATTTTATAAAAAGATGTGTTGCATCATAACAATCCAAAACTAAAATTAATATTTTGTATGCATGTGAGACATGGTGGCATTTATGTCACCAGCATATGTCAAAGTCTGTAATTATAGAACTATTTGCAGTATTTTGTGGCAGTCGAGGCGGTGCACTGAAATGTAAAAAAGAAAATTAAAGAAAAGTTTAACTTAGTTTGAGTCTTCAGTCTTAATCTTTCACAACCGTAGACGAGAAACGTAATTATATTTTTCCATGGTTGCTGGACCAACCTATCCTTTGCTCAAGCAGCTCCAAGAATTTGGTGGACCTCATATATTTAATTGTTTATTTGAGTGACTGGAAGTGGATAGCTAACATCCCATCAATGTGTTTAATGCATGGTGCTACAACTTTTGGTATCGATCCAATACCAAGTAAATACACAAGTAATACAGATGCCAACACTGTGAACCTATAAAGACAGATTATGTAGGCAAGTTGGCGAGAAGTTGATGAGATTGATCATCATCAATTTTCAAGAAGCTGTCTGAAACGTGGGAAACAATTTTAAAAGTTTTTCTCATTTATAATTATTCATATCAAAAAGCTCAAAGGATAATGCATATTCTCAATAACGTGTAATATTATCAATATTAATATTAGTTTTTAATATGTACATTCTTTGAGTATTTAAATTAAAATCTAAATTGGGTTAAATCATTTTGATTACATCTTTAAGCTGATCGAATCTCCATTACCCCATTATGAGTAAAAGCAATCGTAGTGATCTTGGAAATGACTGTAAAACAGCAACAGACACACTATAAGTAGAAAGAGCTTAATGATTCATCACAGCTAGCCTGAAAAATGCTTAGAAAGTTCCCTAACATGACAAACTATCCTGCGAACTAGTTTCCTCTGAAAAACACGCTTTCTTCAATAAATAGTCAAATATTACATTTAATTAAAAGACTGTTTGATTTTTCAGTCTTTTGAATCTGGGTTTGTGTTAGGAGTGTAAAGTACACCCGTTGTCAGTCAGTACTCAGCTAGTTGTCATTAGCATGCATATTACTTATGGAAACACAAATTTCAGTTTAAAAAACTGTCTCGTTGTACAGAAAAAGTAATGGACTGAAAATGTCCACCTGATGAAACAACATGTGAATTTTTCCTTCCTTTCTCTATTAGTGTGCTTTGAAAAATAAGGAGTGATAACATGGGTTTTATCATAGCATTATTATGGATATTATCAATGTTTTAACAAACACTCAAATTCAAAATGATTCACAAAATTCAATTTTTATGGTTACATCGTTTAGCTTGTCAAGTTTTCCCCTGAAATAAGGCTTTAATATTTGGTGTTTATAAATTCCTCACATAAAATCAAAGGTAGTTCATGAGCACTCATGTGCTGGGCATGAACGCTTACACACCTAATTACTTTAGTCCCTTTAGTTTAAATCTGAGTGCTTTCAGTCGTGTTCCACTGAAGACAGAGGCTTGTATGATTTAGTCAAGTTCATCATTTTGGTGCTAACCAATAATGACAGATTAATAATAATCGTTTAATAATAACTTACCTTGTTCAGTGTCATTTACCTACATCAGTGTTAACTTCAGGCTATTACTGCACTCTTTAGAGAACAATATGTACTAACTTACAGCTAAAGCACAAGCTCTACACCAGCAATTTCTATTGGTTTGCTACCACAGAACATAACAGTTACTCATCCTTTTCATACATTCTTACCAAATTTCATATTTATCTTCATCTAATTTTAATTTCCATCTTGTGAGGTAACACCAAAAGGTTGTTCATCTACCGTACCAGTGTCTCCATTACTGAGGCAATATGGTGCCATAGCGCCAAACTGGACGACAAATGTCAGTAGTACTCTGCTAGTATTGGCTCTCAATTATTATTTCCCACTCTGTACCAAAGAAGGTGGCAACTATAGTGAAATATACTGTATTTACTGTATATTCACGTTTTTTCTCCTAAGGAAGGTAAGAGTAATTTAATCTCATAAAAGCTTCTTTAAATATTGGTTATGTAGAGTATAGAGGAAACAGAAGACTGATTTTATCTGTGATCCTCTGGCATATATAAAATGAGGAATTATGTCATCACCATTTAATTTCACTGAGTCTGTTTCTACTGCTTTATGTTGCTCAAACTCACCCTTCAAATAAGAAGATGTTGGATTTTGAAAAATTACATTTCTTTCTTCTTTAAAAAACAAAAAACATCGATATCATTAACAAACAAAACAAAATGAAACTTGAGTGTTAACTTACTGGAGTTACAGTTTATCCTGATACAGTCTAGATGGGGAAGAATAAATGACAGATGAAATTGCATCCTTCAAGGTTACTGCTGCAGACATCCAAAAACAAAAAATCCACCCTTCCGGGGACGTACACATGCAGTAAGGCAGCCATTTCATCCCATTGGTCTATCTTTAGAATGATCTCTAAGTCAAACAATCATGTAATAAATATAACATGTCATTACTCAATACATTAATTTCTGCTCTTTTGTTAATCAACAGTGCTGTAATTAATAATTGTGCTATATTTACATAAAAATGGCCACTTGTAATACCAGCTACATGGGTTTTCCGACCCAACACTATTTGACTTTGCATTTAAATCAAAGCCTCCGCACCAGTGAAATTGCCTCAGTTACTTAATAAAAACAAACAATAATTATAAATGGATCTGATATTCAAACAGATTTTTTTTTTAAATAAACGTTTGTAACTGAGAAAAAGCAAGTTCATTATCTGAACTAAGGCCAGAATAACTGCCGCACACTGCGACAGCGAGGGTTGGTCACCATGTGGCTGGTGGTTTCATGTGTCGTCAACCGCAACAGAAAAGTGGGAGCAAACAGCCACGATCCAGTCAGCACCAGCACCGTGCAGAAGCACAGGAACCCCAAGCATCAAAACTCCTGCTATACTGTTCCTGCATGTCGCTACGCTCCATCAAAGGGTCAGGCTACTAACATTAACACTTAGTACAAAACTACATGGATTAATATGGGATAGAAAGTCATATAAAGTACTGACCAATTGGCGCTTCATTTTTGAAATTAAAAACAAGAGTATGCCTCATAAAATTCATCTAAATGGTATACAACTTCCACCGTTAATCAAACAAGACAAACTGTATGTACGATATAGAACAGACAAAATGCAGTTTGTGACTCGTGTTTCTTTGCCATTTCTTCTTCTTGTCTTTTCTTTTTAACATTGGGGTTGCAGCTACCTGTAGGTTTTGCTGGGCTCTGTTCTCGGGCTGTTCGCCTGACGGGCCGCAGGCTTAAGGCCTTTGAAGGTGTGAATACCATCTTTTGACAAAGCATGATGGGAAATGGAGTTGATGGGAAAACAAGCAAAAGGAAGACGCTGAAAAACCACAAAATTTAATAACAAAAAGAAACTATCATGAGCAACAAAAAACAAAAAGACACCCAGAACAACAGCAGGGTGACACAGAAATTACCTGATGTCAGACACAAAAATGAAGGTCGTAGAAAGAAAACTTGTTCCTTTTATATCCTATCCTGCTGAATGATGGATCAGTGGTTATTCTTACTACGGATTACATCTGAGAAAATCTCAGCACAGTCTGTTCTTTAAAAAAATAGATAAAATAAAAACAACAAAATGAAACCAGATATAGAACCTGTTTATGATGTGTATTCTACTTATTTTGCTTTTACTGTCTCAAAGGTTCTATAAACAAAAGTGAGTACACGTTTCTGGTTCAAAGGTTTCCAAACATATTTAATAGTGAAGTAAAATGTATGTATTTTTAAATGTTTCCAGTAATTGCTGTCTGGTGATTTATGCACACATTAACAGCCATGCAAAAGAGAACTGATTGCTGTTCTAAAGATGGTTGAAATCTTTGAGGGATCACTGTGATGAGTAACCAATGAAAAGACGAAAAAAAAGAGAATAGAAAAGGAGAAGTTACCGCTCGACGGTAAACCATCTCACAGTGAAGGTGGAGGTGTAGTGGCAGATGGCTGGGTGGGGCATACGATACCTAGATTGACCGTGAGTTTGACGCGACTCCCGTCCAACTCCAGCCGTAGCGTGTCGGCTGAGTCTCGGGAGGTAGTGGCCATGAGGAGACCATAAGCCCGCTGGGAGCGAAACCGCAAAGACACATCCTCAGCTTCAGTATGCATGATGGTCGGCATCACAACCTTCATATACATGCTGCCATCATAGGAGAGGATTGAAGCCTCTGGAAGAGAAAGTCAGGAACAGAAGTAAAATACATTTATGTGTTTTTTTTCTCTTACTATTGTTCTCCCACAGAAAGGAAGTATGATAAGTCCTCGCCATCAAACTGGTCCTACAAGAGAAAGGCACTGGCTGGAAGGAGCATGCCTTTGTAGTACAGACAGATCCCAAAACCTTGCATATCCCCGGACTGCAAAGTATTACAATGCTCATCGGGCCAGGTGGATATTATCCACCTCTACCAGATTTAACCTCAACATTAGCTATCGACCAAGGTCCTGTAACATCAAACCTGATGTGCTGTCCCAGAAAGTCTGGTCCCCTTTCACTGGACTGCATCATTGGTTCCCTGAGTTGGGAGATTGAGTCCCTGCTCTGGGATGCTCAGCTGGATAAGCCTGACACCAGAAATGGGCCACCCAGCTGTCTCCACATCCCTTTAAGGTTTATCCCCAGGTAACACACTGAGCCCATCTGGTAACACTGTCATCTTAACCATCATCAATCGCTTCTCCAAAGCTGTCCATTTTGTTGCTCTCCCCAAGCTTCCTTTAGCTCTAGAAATTGCCTCGCTGCTTACTGACCACATCCTCTGGCTTCATGGAATCCCCTTCGACATTGTTTTGGATTGTGCGCCTCAATTCACCACTCGTGTTTGGAGTGAGTGGTGCACAACTTTGGGAGCACAGGTTAGTCCCTCTCCTGGCTTTAACAGGAATTTGAGCTGCACAGGGGAACCAGACAGGGATGTCACCTGACTCCTATGCTTTTCACTCTGTATATTGAACCACTGGCCCAAATGATCAGGCAAAGTGACTTGATTACAGGAAAAAGAAATGACCAATCAGATAAATACCATAAGCCTATTTTCAGATGATGTTATGATTTATCTGTCAAACCCAACAAACTCCTTTACTCGGTTGGTCCAAGTATTAGATATATTTAGCGAGGACTCTGGCTGTAAGATAAATATTCAGAAAACCCACATTTTCATGTTCAACCGCTTACCAGATCAGGAACTTTAATATAAAGTAAATTGGGGAGCTAAATAACTTAAATATTTGGGTGTAGCTATAAACGAAAACCAGACAAAACTATATCAAACCAACTATGACTATAATGATGGTAACTTTGACATTGACAGATGGTTTTCCTACCAATTCAGATTAAATGATAGAATAAGGGTGATAAAGATGAATATACTGCCACAATTACTAAACCTATTTTCATCAGTGCCAATAGAAGCACCAAAAATTAAATTACAAAAATGGGATGAACTCATCTCCAAATTGGTATTCATTCAGCTCTTGTTAACATATTTGAATATACAATTTCCACGGTCATTTCAGATCCTATACTTGGGTCATCTTAAAGGAAATGTGCATCCAAAGGACGAATACCTGTTTAAGATTCTCCTGGTAGCGGCAAAGAAAACTAATTAAGAAACTATGAAACTATGAAACACAGAGCTATAGAGAATAGGTAACTGTGGTTGAGGAGATCCTGGTTATTGACACATTCACATACAGACTGGAAATAAAATAAAAATACTTTCTAAAAGACTGAATCAAATGGTTGGCATGCAAAGTGAAGGAAGGCCATAGGTAATTAAAATTATATATACATTACTGATGAGTGAGAGAGAGCTGCCTAATGTAGTGGGGGGGGATTCAGTGTTGACCAGCCGCTTGAAGATTTGTACCAGACAGATAGAGACCACCAGTATACACCAGCTGTACTCCACCGAATCGTCCAAGGCGTATTCTCAGTGGCAGGGGACCAATATGAGAACAATCCCACCAAGGCTGGAGACGGAACAATACTGGAAGACCATATGGGACAAATGCAACCCATGACAACCATGCTTGTGGAGCTAAGAGCACACAAGGTCCAGCAACTATCACATTGGTAGACATGTCCAGAGCTGGACTGCACCAGGCCCTGACATGATTCACACCTACTGGCTAAAGAAGCTAATTCCACTCCATGAGCATCTAGCAGCACAAATAAACCAGTTCCTAATGGACGAGACACACCTGAAATGGCTAACCAAAGGCTAACTGAAGGCTAACTAAAGGCTAACCGATGCATCCCCAGAAGGGAATGGTCCCATTGACCTATCGGCCAGTAACCTGCCTCAGTACCATATGGAAGCTCCTAGCAGGCATCATCGAGGCTAAGACGAACAGGCACATGGTTCAATTCATTCATTCATTCAAGACACTAGAGGGGCAAAACACAGCTACTGGCAGATATACTGGTGACTCAAAACTGTGAGACCAGACTGACCAACCTGTGCACCACCTGGATTGATACAAAAAAGTTCTAGGAATACCAGTAACTTTACAAGAAATGAGGAATTTGATGGGGATGTGTTGACAAGCCAGCTCCAAACCAATAACACAAGTCACCATCAACTGCAGGACGCAAAAGGAGATACTCTGTCCCCACTGCTGTCTTGCACAGGCCTGAACTCCCTCAGTGAGATCATTAACAAGACTGGATATGGATACCAATTATGGAATGGAGCAATAGTTGGCCACCTCCTCTTCATGGATGATATCAAGCTGTAGGCCACAGTTGTTTATCAAAGTCCAGTGTTGTACTTTATGGTTTGCCTCTACGTATAGATAACAGATATATCCTTTTTACAAAAATCAACTGAAATATCTAACATTTTGTGTACATGCATTCCCTTTGATTGCTTTATTAGTAATATTACTGAATATTTGTAGTAATTTGTCACTGCACAGTCAGATTACATTTAACTTCAGAGTCAAAGTGTTTGAAACAACCAAATAGAAAAACTGTAAAGCTAAAAAAAAAGAATTTAAATTGCCTAGTTTCACACAACTCTAAACCTAATCTAAATGGGCCACCAGTGATATCATTCTTTATTTCTCTACCTAAAGAAAAATCCATTTCATTGAGCTCACTTTACACTCTTGCTTTCTGTAGTCAAACCTCTCTTTCCTAAACCCTCTAAGGCTGATTGCCATTTTCTTGCATTCTCATTGCATCAATCAGATTACGGTGATTATTTGTCCTGTCACAGTAGCTTAATTTGATAAATGATCTGATAATATGCTGAAGCATTTCATGTCCTCTAAATGCCCTTTGTTCAGTTTATCTGCGTGACTGGGATGCTGTAGTTCTATCACATGGCCACAAGGTGGAGACACAGTCCATCTATCTGTTGGAAAGTCCTGTAGGTAAATTAGGGTGGGTGTGGCTCACTGAGAAACAAATGTGTAAATTAAAATATGGATAATGATTGGATAAAGCTAAGCTGAGGAAAAGTAAAGCTTGAGTAGGTAAAAGGCATGTGCGTCCACACTGATGGAGTCTGAATAAATCTGCATATCACTTACTAAGATCTGATAAAATCAATTACTTTCTCATCTCCAATAGTCTCATGCACCACCTTACTTTTTGCAGATAGGTCAGGGTAACCAAGTGAAATAACAGCTACATTCCCCCATATGCTTATTTTATGTTTGTGTTAGAATGTTGAGTCTCTAAAGCCTAAAACATTTCCTGTGTTGTTCCACATAAAGTTCAATTTAAGTTTATTTCTATGGCACCAAATCAGAACAAAAGTTGCCTCAAGGCGCTTTAAAGTGTACAGTAAAGCCCTACAATAATACAAAGAAAACAGAGAAAATCCCAACAATCACATGACCCCCTATGAGCAAGCACAGTGGCGTGAGTGGGAAGGAAAAATATGCATAATAAAGGAGTGATAGACATACTAGTGCAGACCCAGAAGAAGAACTGAAATCATCCTCTTTTCCTTTTTCTTTTTGACACTGGACTCTAGATGAGTTGCTTTACATTATTCACAGTTTTAAAAATGTCTTGCCGAGCACACCCACAAGTTCATCAATTATGTGAAATGAGTTGTTTTAACTCGTGCCTTCTCTGAAGCCAGTTTTCTTCTGATATGCTAGCCCACATTTATACATTTTATTGCCGGAAGTATTTGCTCGTCAACCTTCACGTGAACTTGAGTGACATCCTTATTAATTCATAGGGTTACATATGAGGTCAACCAACCCTATGCAGATATAACAGCTTGAACTCTTCTGGGAAGGCTTTCCACGAGGTTTAGGAGTGTGTTTATAGGTTCCTCTTTCAGAAGCACATTTGTAAGGTCAGACAATGATGCTGGATTAATTCCAGCATCATATTTTTTGTTCCTAGGTTTTGTCCTATATTCTGAGTTTCTGTGTTCTTTATCCAGTTCTTATTATCTGAGTTCTTATTATGATTTCTTTCTTGGTCCTTGTGTAGTTTCCAGTATTTCCTAGTTTAGTAATTCATGTTTCTAGTTCTTAGACTCTTTTCTTAGGTGGTTCCCTTTTTGGCCTTGTTCTTGTTCTTAGCACTGTTTATATAGTGTCCTTTCAAGCTCCCCTGTATATAGTTCTTTATTTCTCCATGTTTGTGTGTTTTACTCTCCATCTGTGTTTATGAGTTATGTTCAGTTTTGCATCCTTTCCCTTTTCACGTAATGAAACAGTGTCCACTGGCCTACAAGTAGCTCTTCTGCGTTGTGTTTCCCCGATGTATAAATCATGGCAATCCTCCTGGCACTTAACAGCATACACTACAAAACTCTGTTTGTGTCGGGGCAACCAATTTTTGGCGCAGTGTGTTTTGGGGTTTAAAAGCCAAAGAGATGCAGTGTTTATAGAAAATGTGTCTCAACTGTTACTCCTGACACGTACGGGATCACTACAGGTTTTCTCTTGGGCAGCGGTTGTCCTTCTCTCCTGGATCGGCTGGAGCTTTCTTTAGGAGCCTTCCCAGCTTTGACAAAAGTCCAGCTGAGATAACCACATTTACTCAGAGCCTTCTTGATGTTCTTCTGCCTCCCTGGCTGCTGTGTCTGTGGGGATGGTGTTCGCTCTGTGTTGTAGCGTCCTGATGACTCCCAGTTTGTGCTCCAGTGGATGATGAGAGTCAAACCTTAAATACTGATCTGTATGTGTAGGTTTACGGTACACGCCAGCTTTAGATGTCCCCCATTACTGATGGAAATCTCACAGTCTAAGAAGGCTAACCTGCCACTTTTCATATCCTCCCTTTGATGTCTTGGTCCACCAAGTTAATGTGATCAGTGAAATTTGGTACGTCCTGAGATTTGATTTTCACCCAGGTGTCATCCTGATACCTGGATAGGGTAGCAAAGCCCTCTTTTCCACTTCTTCTATGTACAAATTGGCCACAATGGATGAAACTGGGGAGCCCATGGCACACCCATGTTTCTGCCTGTAGTACTGACCCTTATATGTGAAATAGGTGGAAGGTTTTTGGGATGTTCCTTTCGAAAGGAGCCAGTTGAGGTGGTTCCGCTGAGCGCCTCCTGGGTGAGGTGTTCCGGAAATGTCCCACCAGGAGGAGGCCCCGGGGCAGACCCAGGACACACTGGAGAGATTATATCTCTCGGCTGGCCTGGGAACGCCTTGGTGTTCACCTGGATAAGCTGGAGGAGAAGGCTGGGGAGAGGGAGGTCTGGGCCTCTCTGCTTGGGCTGCTGCCCCTGCGACCCGGCCCCGGATAAAGTGGAAAAAAATGGGATGTGGTGTTCAGAGTAACCTACCTACTGGCTGATGATTGAAGCCAGACACTGTGAGATGTTATAGGTAACCGAGTTGATCATTCAGACTTATGATCATTTGAATGGTACTCATGACCAGTCATCAATGGCCATTGCGTGACAATTTGAAGATTAATGATCAAGGATCTGACCTCACAGCCACAGTTCATTCAGTGGGCTGGTTCAGTCATTGTGCAAAGGTGTGTTTATAAGAGTGGGGAAACCTGCAGTCAGCTGAGACTGAAGAAGTCACTTGGATGAGTAACGAAACGTTTCTCCCACTGAAAACGTCCAGATAAACAGACTTTTTGGGATGTTCCTGTATACTTTGCCTGCTGCTTGTTGATGGCCTTCCGTGTATGCCCTGCTTGCTAGGATCTTGCTGTTATATGCTGGACTGTCTCAGACGCATTGTTGTACAGCCTGCACCTGGGTCTTGGATGGTGTGGTAGACCTTAGCCTTTGTGGCTCTTGTGCTTAGAGCTTGTTCCGGTGCTGCCATGATAAGTGGCTCTGTGCTATCTTTTAGTCCAGCATTGTACAGCAACTGGTAGGATTTCTCTATATTAGCCGCTTCTATCTGCCGTTGGTTCATCCTGTGCAGGGACCCGTCCTTCTATAATGGTTCCTCTTCTTTCTCAGGTTTTTGCTGCCTGAGATATTCACTAAGCACACTATCAGTTGCTGCCAGCTTGATGATTTACTCATGGATCTTTGCTGTTTCATCTTGGATAGTGGTTCTGACACTCACTCGTCCTCTGCCTCCTTCCCTACATTTGACATACAGTTTCAGGATTTGGGTTGAATCCCTCTATACAGGGTAAGGCACTTTCTTGTCTTTATGTCAGTGGCTTCTCTCTCCTCCTTTGGCTAGCTTATTACCCCACCAGGGTAACTGATGACAGACAGGGCGTAGGTGTTGATTGCCTGGATGTTGTTCTTCCAATTCAGCTGACTCCTAAGAACCTGCCTTATTCTCTGCTAGTATTTGGTGGTTGCAACTTTCTAGTGGCCTCATGATTTCCATTTGCAATTTGCGATTCCAAGGCAATTGTAGCTGTCCTCAGTGTCTGCAATATTGGCTCCATGTACCACAGTCCTCTCAGTTCTGATTATCTTCTCTTTGTTAATATCAGAGTACACTTCTCTAGTCAGAATGACATTTTGATGTAATTGTAATCGTATCATTACATACAGCAGTGGGGAGAGAGGGATGCCAGTGCAGATTGTCCGTGTGTGGGATGTGATGCTCCTCAGCCTTGCCTGCTTCTTCCTGTCCATCAGGAACCTGGTGATCCACTGATAGGTGGAGCCGGGCACAGTACGTTGTGTGAGCTTCTGGTGGAGGATGTCTGGGATTATGGTGTTGAAGGCCAAGCTGAAGTCCACGAGTATCCTTGTGTATGTCCCAGATTGATAAATTGATGCTGGAGGTAGTGCAATTCGATATTGGCTGCATCCTTGGATGGTCTGTAGGCCCAGAATGCAAATTGCAGGGGGTTCTGCGGGGGTCTGCGATGTTCTACAAGTAGCTTAACACCAGTCTTTCACTTTATGACCACAGACGTCAGGGTGACAGGTCTGTAGTCATTTAATCCTGTGATGGCGGACTTTTTTGGGAGCAGGATGATGGTGCATTTGAAGCAGGAGGGCACTTCAAACAGCTCCAGCCTTTCAGACAGGAAGGGGACATACTGTCAGATCCCAGAGCTTTCCTGGTCTTCTGTCTTTGGAAGAGCTTGCACACATCTTCCTCACAAATCTTTAGTGTAGGCATGGGGTCAGAGGAGAAGGAGGTGAAGGCTGCAGGTATTTTTGCCTAAGAGTGAGGTGCAGTGGCGTGACCAGCGGGGGTGGCCTGGACCAGACTGGCCACCCCAGGTGCCACCCCGAAGCTAAAACAATAAAATTCAATCAAATATCAAATGTACGATTTTGTTTTCACGGTGAAGCTCAGATATCCAAGTGTAAGTGAATGCAGCATCGGCTTCTGCACTATGAGCATCACGTTAGCAAAGGTAGGAGAGCCAAGCACGAAAGAGGCAGAAAACAATTTTTCTGCGAAAGAAAATGAGGAGAGAATAAATGTCCCGGTAAGTAATATTAAGTTTGTTGAGTTTAGTAAACTTTAAATTAGAATACCAAGGAAAAAATAACACTTAAAGAATTATTGCAGCTGTGGAATATTTCCGACAGTAGGCTGCTGGGGGGAACTAGCATAAGAGTTATGAGTTATAAGATATAATCCAAGTCGTAACATTGCTGTATGGAGCTGCAGATTTGGTTGCAGGTTAACATAGCTGGACTGGCCATCGGGCATACTGGGCATTTGCCCGGTGGGCTGATGACTTTTTTATTTATTTTTTTGTAACGGCATGAACAATGAGAGGTGGTGGATTGGCCAGATGCTGGCAGATGTGTAAAATGTAAAAATAACTCGGTTGTTTGGTGGTGGCTATGGCGGAGCTTCCACAGAGGCCAGCAGGTGGATGAGGGAAAGGGGAGGCAGGAGGAGCAGAGCCCCGAGGCAGCCGCCAGTCCGAGTGTCAGGTGAACTGAACTTCAGGTAAGAAGTTATGAGCTGCAGTCTATCTGGGTCAGATATAAACTAAGTTTAGGTGGAGTTTATTTTCGTTATGCTGACTTTTTACCCTCAGTTGCAATAACTCGTACTGCGTTCTAGCCAGCTTGATGGAGTTTCTATACAGCTGGGTGGGTGCTATGATGTTACTGATAGTGAACTTTATTTTATTCATAAGGTTAGTTAGTAGAGTTGCCAACAGCTCCTTAAAAATGGAATGGTCCCTCAATCAGAGAAAATATTACACGTTTCGTATTGAGCTGAGAAGAGACGCAGTTTGTCCCGAACTTTAGCTAGAATGAAAAAAAGACACAAAGCTGGATTTATTCTGTCGTTACGCTGCACAGCTGCCTCTTCTTCTCTCATTCTCTCCCCCTGCCTCTCCTGTTGCTGCTTCAATCATGAAACTGATCAATGATCAGCTGATCAGCTTTTCTCTCTTGTTTGTTTGTCGCCCACTTTCATTCAAATGTTAGTCTTTTCAGTTGTTTCTCCACTTTTTTCCTGTTTCAAAATCAAACACCAGTTTGTGAGAAGATTATCTTCTTTTTTTAACAGGCAGATAAAGTTTTGCATTGGCTAATTTGTCAATTGTTTGTTAAAGATGTTCGTATTTTAATATTCAAAAATGTTTTTGCCCAAAACGTAGGTGCACTATATGTCAGTAAAATTACTATGAAAATATTGCTGTCCTTGAATGCTGAGTAAACACTGACAAAGCACTGATTGTATCTCTTGTACTTTATCAACGCAGTATCTAAAAACTTTGCACCGTAGTGGTTAAAATCTCATTCTAATAAGAGTTAAAAGCGCATTCGGTTTATGGGGTTATTGAATTATGGTTAACGGTTGGTAGATTTTTTTTTAACATTATCTGCCAATTACATCTGCCGCCCTTCTGTGTCCCTACCTGGCCCCCCAACAAAAAATTTCAAGACATGCCACTGGTGAGGTGAGGGCAAGCAGATGGGAGGTGTGAATGGTTGTCTTTCAAATCTGCAGTAAAAAGTGCTTAGGTCATCACTCAGGGTCATTTGTTGAAAAGCAGTTTTTTAGCTCTTCGCTGTAGCTCCTTTTTCCTACCCTGATCTTCTTGCTCTGTTTGTTTCTGGCCTGCTTGTACGGGGCCCAGTCCTCGCTGCTCGCTGCTGTAGGCCTTCTCCTTAGTTTCATTTTACTTTCTAGTTCTTAGGTTCTTGTTCGTTTTGGTTTGTTTCCTTTTGTGGGTCCCTGTTAGTCTGACATATCTATGATGTATGTTAAGTTCTGTCTCCCAGTCGTGTCTCTCCCTCTGTCACTTAGTGTGTGTCTCATGTTTCCTGTTTAAGTTTGTTTTAGGCTTTTAGGCTTTTGTTTCCGTTGTATGTTTCTTTCACAGCAATAAAGCTGCCTCTTTGAGTTTATCCTGTTGTGTTTTGACTCCTGTGTTTGGGTTCTTATCCTGTCTGCCACACAGCACCCCGATGACACTAGGAATACCACTAATGGTTTTAAATGTCTTTTATGTACAGACGATGGGGACTCACTGAGACTTCAATGCTGCAGAAAGTTTTCTGTACACTTTCCAAGATCTCTGCCCTTCTCAGATGTTTACACACAATTCCTTGGGCTTCATGGCTTGGTTTGTTGCAACTATGCAGCTATGGGGCCTTATAGACAGGTGTGGAATTTTCATAACCATGTCCATTCAACTGAATTTTCCACAGATGGACTCCAATCGAGTTTTAAAAACATGTGACAGATGATCAGTGATCAGGATGAACCTGAGTTCAACTTTGAGTTTTGTGGCAAAGGTGGCAAGCTTTGGGAGAGCCATGCCCAACTTATGTTAAAGATGTCACAGTACCATATCACCCCAATAGAGTAGGTTGCTCTCAGACTTCTGGCTAACTGGTGGTTCCTGTGAGATTTAAAAGTAAAATGGGATGCAGAGCTTTAAGCTTTGAGGCCCCTCTTCTATAGAACCAGCTTCTAGTTTGTATTTGTGAGACAGACACCCTCTTTACTTTCAACATTAGGCTTAATACTTCCGTTTTTGATGAAGCATATAAAATGATCTTTTGATTTGGTGTTATATAAATAAAACGAGCTGAAGAGCTGAAAAACTTTGTGTATGTTATATTTGAGTGGCCCTTGAAAATATCTAGAAAAGTATTTAATATATGAAGCTAAAATTTCACAGCAATCATCATTTGAATCATAACTCAGTGCATATACACTCCACACTGATGTCCTGCAAGCACTTCTATAACTAAAGATATAATCAGAACACTGTTCACTGATATGCTAAAAATCAGTTCAAGCTAGCAGTTTGGCTAGGGATGTGGAAATTAGTTTTCATCTCCAATTAGTCTTTATTAACCTGTCTGAACACCATGATGGAAACTGGTCAGAAGGGCAATAGTTTTAATATTGTCTGAATAAAAGTTGAATATTGTTAATTGATTTTTCTGTCACAAGAATTTTGACAGTCTGTCACACACAAAAAGAAGCAAGACAGGAGATAAGGAGAAGGGGAAAGCCCCAAGTTAGTTGAACACCCTGCATCAAATGGTAACTAATTCGGTTTAAATAATTAAACATACAGTAATTATGGATATTAAAGGTTCCTCTTGGAATTCAGTGAGCATGTTGTTCTTTTATGCTAGGCTCAAAGCTACTAAATGCAGGAATCCTGCTAATGCTGCAAATATCTTTGGGCTATATTCAGTTTAGATGTAACAAAGTTCATCTGACTGTTGTCCTCTTTACGGGTAAAATCAACAACATTTTTGTTGATGGTATATCAATAAGGCTAATTCTGCTGGAAATATTAAAATAAATCTCTCTTGTTTGCTCTTTCTGGTTTTATGTGATCTACTCTACATTGACTGTCAGTTTATTTTCTCATCTATTTAATATAAGATACTAAAACATGTGTCATACAGTACAGATGAGACAAAAGATGGAAATACTCAAGTCAAACTCAGCTGGACTCAGTCCTGCTTATGTTGTTGAAAGTGAAGCTATGCCTTGGTTCAGGTCCAGCCTAGTAAGACATCTATTAACGTAACTGATTTATCAAATGGAATGGTGTGAATCTACCAATCTACCAGCTTGCAAATCTTGCAATCAGAACTTCCTTTATAGCTGTCACAACGATTGTCCTGCTCCAGCTAGCTCCATCTGTTCAGATCGCAGTGTTACAGATAGTATGAGTATGTAAGGCTTTTGGAAGAGGACCGACCGTGTGCACATCTACACATCCACACTTACCTCTCTCACAGGTGCGTGACCAGTAGCCAGTACCAGTGCAGTCACAGATGAATCGATTCCAGCCTTCTTTGCAGACTCCTCGGTTCTTGCATGGGTAGCTCTCGCACTGCTTGCCAGGTTGTTTATTGCATGATGGTTTAATGCCAGCCCCATTTTGTGCCTCAGCAATCTGACGGATGTCCTTGCTTCGACCATCAATGAAAAGGTCACGAATACAGCCCACATAGCCATAGTTGAGCATTGCTGTCCAGAGCTCCGTGGGCAGGATGAGGTTGGTGCGGTCAGTTGGAAGCCCCCCCAAATACATGTCACCCTCCAGGTCCAGAATCTCACTCTCACCACTGGCTGTGAACGGAGTCCTTCTGCTGTTTACAGAGATGGTGCCTGAAGAGAAATTTGCAAATTTCATCATAGTGCTCCTACTCTTTGATCTTATGAGATGTGCCACCAATTTTTATTGATTTTGCCTTTCATTATAAAGGTTCCCTCACTGACATACTACTGGAGTAACAAATTCTTTCCGATTCTGATATTTGAATTTTACATTACTTCAAAAAAGATTTTTTGTATTTGTAGTCCAGTAGACTGTATACCCCATACATCTAGCCTCACTGACCTGAGCGTCCATCCCTCTGGATGTCGACATGATACCAGACCCCATCATTCACCTTTGTTTGGGTGGCCTTAACCTTGATAGTCCCAGAGCCCATATCCAGCAGCAGGTACAGGCTGCCATCCAACAGCTCCACAGCAAAGAAATCCACCTGAGCAAGAGAAAAAGAAGCTCCTTATCTGAAAAAATTAAGACAGTTACTTTTTTCTTTGGGTGCTTCTTTTTCATTTTCCTAAAATCTAAAATCTGTGTGTCAAATAATCTGACAAATACACAAAACACTCAGTTTTGGTACACTCAGGTAAGCATGGATAAAACATGAAGCAACTTCCCAAGTTTGACCTATAATTAAACCATAATTCAGTTTGTGATACCAAGAAGCAACGTTACGTAAATCAGATTTCCTACAGTAGTTTTTCTTTCTTACCCTGTTGCAGTCAGTACAATGTGGCATCACTGTTTAGTTTGGTCAGTACATTTTAAACCACACTCTACCACACCCAGGTTATGTTTAGTGACAGGTGAAATTAACTTAAAACTTCCAAGCAGAAAATTGAAGCTAAGGTTAATCATGGAGTTACACAATGTTCCACGCTAAGGCCAATTCTGTGTCCTGTCATCCTGTCCTTAAAAACGCCTTGAAAGGCCTTCAGTTGATCCAAAATAATGCAGCAAGCGTCCTGATATATTGACATCTTCCTTTGGAAACAAAGCATCCCTCTTGACTTGTCTAAAGTATCCTGAAAATTTAGTTGGGTATTTGGTATACCTAGTGCAAATGTTTGAACCCAACTTATCTAAACCACTTGGAGCATCTATCAGCGCACACATTGTAGTCTCAAAGTTGGTTATACTGGAGCATGAGATATTATGCCTCTAAGTATGAGTATATTCTGAGTTTATGTCAAAAAAGTGATACCAAACGCTTCTGTAGACGCTCATATTTGAAACTAGTATGTAATTGCTCTGTCAGTACTAATTATGTTAGCAGGTCAAAGGGAAATTCCATTATATGTTAGCATTATGCTAGCGGGATGAACGCTAAATCTTTTTTCACTTATTTCTCTTGGTTATACCAGCTGTAATTTCAGTTACTAGCGTCAGTCTATACTGTGTAAGATGAGAAATATATTATGTTCGAAATATATGTTGTAATATACTTTTTTGTTATGTTTGTAGTCTTACAGCGCCTTCATTAGGGAGACAAATAAACCCTGCAATGACAACTGGAAACTTTTGCCTCTCCTTTTGAAGAACTCTTTATCTATCTGTCAAACTGGGCATCGACGTACAGGAAGGGCAGAATAGTAAAACGCTTCATTCTCATGAATCGTAGTGAGTTCTGTAAAAGAAAAGATGGACGAAACACTGGAAATGTCCAGTTCTTTATGCTCCAGCCAGCTTACATCATCATCTACTGCTGTCGACAGAGCATGAGCAAAAGCATAAAGCAGCTGCAGCAGCATTAGCTGAGGCTCAAGCTTGGGAAGCGTCTGCGCTGAGCATCCAACTGCGCTGCCACACCTTTGCCAGTCTTCTGTGCTTTGAGCCCAAAGAAAGAGTCTTGCAACTGGAGTTACGGAGGACAGCCAGCAAATAATGATCAATTTCACCATTCTCAGTCCAAGGTATGGACACCCACACCTGTAAGTGGTAGTCATTCAATTCAATTCAAAATGTATTTGTATAGCACATTTAAAAACAACAGAGTTAACCAAAGTGCTTCACAATCATTTAAGAACAAGAGACTGGATGTAACGTCACAAGAAGAGCTAGATCTGCTTTCCAGAGTGTGGTAGTGAAAGACGCCACAGCACTAAACCCCAATCCTCATCCTCAAAAAGCAGAGAGCCATGGGCTAGTGAAGGGCATGTCGGGGAGGAAAGAGAGTCAAGTGTGGCTGATGTTTCACCAAAATGCACAGAAATATGAGGAGACTCGATCAGTTCAAGTTCATGGTCCTTAACCCGACTGCTGTATCCTGCTGTACAACCAGAGAAAGGAGTCGAGATGTCTGCTGTTCTAGATGAACAAAGCAACCGCTCCTTGGCAAAACCATACTTTTTTGACATTTTCAACACTGAAGGACAGCTTGAACCGTGTTCACTGAAAACATCCTCAGGTGCTGTGGAGATAGCAGGGAGGCGAGCCCATCTATTTCATTTTATAGTCCTTTGATGGTACCACTCAGCTTCCCCTGCCTACTCTTACTGAGTGTGACATGATACCTGACAAAATCCCAGAAATTGATTCAGAGGCCAATTTCCTCCTTCTCATTGGCAGAGACATTCTGCATGCGTACAAAGTCAGAGAACAGCATAATTGTGTCCATAATGAGCCACATCATCAGCGACTCAACCTTGGTTGGGTGATCGTGGGAGAAGTGTGTCTGGGAGAGGTGCACAAGGCAGCCAACACTAGTGTATGCAAAACCAACATTCTACCAAATGGATGAGCTTCACTCTTGAGTGCATGTCCAAACAATATGCAAGTCAAAGGTTTTCACACCTCAAACCTAAGTCTTCAAAGCTCTGCACAACACCTGGAAAGTAAGAGAAGCGATCTTGGCAGTCAGGTCTCCAAAAGTTGATTCTGTTCATCTGGACGTAGCGTTTTCAGTGGGAGAAACGTTTCATCACTCATCCAGGTGACTTCTTCAGTCTCAGCTGACTGCAGGTTTCCCCAAATCTTATAAACAGTACATTTGCATAATGACTGAAACCAGCCCACTGAAGGAACAATGGGCTGGGAGGTCACTTCCATCATCATGATTATACAAATTCTCATGACCATTGATCAACAACCACTGATCAAAGATCAATGTCCATGAGTCCCATTCACAGAGAGTTGGGGAATGGCTGCAATCATAGCATTGTAAGTTGGTGACAGATGTACCCTTAGGCCCCCTCCTCGATTCAGAGATGGTCTTTCCCTTTTCACGTAAATGGCCTCCTTGACTCCGCCCTCAAACCAGCGTTCCTCCCTGTCCAGGATGTTACATCCTCATCATTGAAAGAGTGTCCACTGGCCTGTAGGTGTGAATAGACTGCAGAGTCCTGGCCTGACGAGGTGGCTCTTCTGTGTTGTGCCATCCTCTTAGCCAGAGGTTGTTTGGTTTCCCCGATGTATGAATCCTGGCAATCCTCCTGGCACTTAACAACTATGTTACTCTGTTTGTGTCGGGGGACCCGATCCTTGGGGTGGACCAGTTTTTGGCGCAGTGTGTTTTGGGGTTTAAAAGCCACAGAGACCTGGTGTTTAGAAAAAAATGCTTCTCAACTGCTCCGATACTATGAAAATATTGTTGGGCATAAACCGGTCCGTGGCGCAAAAAAGGTTGGGGACCGCTGTTATAGGTGACCAAGTTGATCATACAGACAATTGGTCTTAAAGGTGCACCCTGATTATGTATCTTCAGTAAACCATACAGACTTGGTGTAAACTCCCCTGGGTACAGCCTGTGGTATGAGGTCCGGTCAATAGCCTTGTCTTGTTCTAACCACTTCAGACAGTCTATCACCCACTTCCCGTAACCACTTCCTGGGTCTCGTTTCAGGGGCTCATAAGTATTTCTGTCACTGAGCAGTGACAAAATCTTCTCATGACAGTTTTTCTGGTTTAGCAATACTGTGCACCTACCCTTGTCTGCCGGAAGGATGATAATGTTGTTGTCATCACTAAGTGATGTGAGTGCCTTCCTCTCCTCCATGGTGATGTTGGATGCTGGGGGCTTTGCATTGCTGGAGACAGGCCAAAACTTTCGTCCGTAGTTGCTCTGCTTCCATGTCTGCAATATTGTTGTTTCAAATTGCTGTTTCTGTGGCTGTGATTAGCTCCACTAGCGGGATTTGTCTTGGCGTGACAGCAAAATTCAACCCTTTAGCAAGGATGTTTTTCTCTGTTTGGGTGAGCTGTCTGTCAGACAAATTCTTGTCCACTTGTCCACATCCTCGGTGTCACATCCTTCTCTTTTCTGGCCACTGAGGACACTCTCCGTATTTTGCTGTGGTTTCCGACATACAACAAGTAGGTCAAACTTCCTTTGTTGCCTGGTCTTAGACTTTTTGTGCTGTGCTAGATGAGCCTTCTCAGTGATGTCAAACACCTTTTTAAGAGTACTCTCATCTAATCGTAAGTCTCTGTTGGATCAGCTCCTCTTGAGATTTTAGCACGTTGATGGTAAAATTTGTTTGCCTCACCCATCCATTAAGCCGCTGGTGCTGTGACCTTCTGGAGGATTTTTGTTGCCTGGAAGCCTTTAACTGAAGAGCTCATTTGCAGACTACAAGAAGGTGAGGAAAGGAAATATTTGTGTTCAATTCAAGTCCCAAACATGAAGGATTTTCTCTAGATGATATACTCCTGAGTAGGGATGGGTACCGGTGTCCGGTGCCATGATGGCACCGGTTCTGACATAAACGGTAGTAACCAGACCAAAAAGCAGCGCACATTTCGGTGCTTTATTTCGGTGCTTTTTTTTCCTGAGCTGTGATACACTTCTAGCCAATCATTTTACGTTTCCGAGAATAGTAGGCGGGTCCAGGTACATACGTTCTTTTAGAGCAGAGCTACAGATTAAAAATGTCCAAGGCGAAGTGGTCAAAAGTCTGCCTGTACTTCACAGCAAAAGATGCAAACTCAGCAGCAACAAGTGCTTTAAGCTGATACTGTGATACTGTCAAAGGAGGTAACACCTCGAATCTGATGAAACACCTGGCGACGCATAGCGTTTTTTTAAAGCTGAGAAATGCGCCGTATTTGATAGCTTGCTGCGAGACCTCACACCGAGCGCATCTACTGCGGGTGGGTTGGCTGTTATGCAACATCCCCCAAAAACACGAAGAGGAGAGTCCTGGCCCCTAGCCCTGCCAGTGTAGCAGAAATGATGAGGATGATGATGCAGCAGCAGCCGTTCTTCTCTGCGTGAGTAGCTTAATGTTGTTCGAGTGTAATTTACGTTGAGTAGGCTAACCACGTTATTACATTAATGCATGTAAGGTGAACTAGCAAACATCATCATAGCTACATGCAGCTGTCTTCTTGTTTGATGGCAGATACTCCCTTCACCCTGGCCAAAAAGGCTAAAATGACCAAAGAAAAAGTGGAAAACAGTTAAACATGAGAGGTTTAGGACAAAGTTTGTGTTTTTTCCATTGTTTAAGCACTGCTTCCAGCCAAGAGTGATGCCATATATGCCCCATAGCTGCAGAAAAGGCTAACATTGTTATCTTTTTACAAAAAACAGCTGAACATGAGAGGTTTTTGGACCAATTTTGTGTTCTCCATTCTTTAAGCACCGGTTTGAGCACCGTTTGAGCACCGGCACCGTTTCAAAAGTACCGACTTGGCACCGGTATCGGATAAAACCTAAACGATACCCATCCCTACTCCTGAGTGGACCTGACTTGAACAACACTCTCACTGGAGTTCTGATCTGCTTCTGTGGGGAACCAATAGCAGCTACAGCAGATAAGCAGCAGATGTTCTACTGCCTCAAAGTGTGCAACAAGCATCTAAACTTTCTGAGGTTCTTATGGTATGAAAACAATGATCTGCAAAAACAGTGAAAGAGTTTCAAATGACAGTACATGCATTTGGCAACAGTCCTTTACCAGCAGTTGCCATTTACTTCCTCAGACCAGCTGCTCAGGAAGCAGATGACTCCACTACCAGTGCATGGAAGTTCATCACATGCAATTTTTATGTGCACGATGGACTTGCATCTTTTCCTAATGAAGCGAAGGCCATTGGTGTCCTGCGCACTTCCCAAGCAATGCTAGCTAAATCAAACATTAAGCTACACGAGATTGCACTGAACAGCAACAGTGTTATGCAAGCATTCCCACCCAAAGACTTGTAGGACTGAAAGATTTTGAAAGATCTATATTTAGGAATGCAATCACTACCTCTTCAGAGGAATCTAGGTCTAATTTGGAATTTGGAGAAAGAGAACTTCAACTTCTATGTTTCAAAGGAGGAGAAGCCTTTGACAAAAGAGGCATTTTGTCTCCAGTGAACCCTTCTATGGTTAAAGTGATCTGTGATAATCTAATATGCAATGTGTTATTAAGATAAACAGCAAATCTAATTTTAAATGAACTACTCCTCTTAAACAAATGGTCACAAAGCTAGAAAATTTTATTGTCTACAACAGTGGTTCCCGAAGTGGGGATTTTTCTTGTAAAACAAAGAGGGCCCTAGCAAACACACTTTGGGAACGACTTGTCTACAACAGCCTCGCAAACACAGGTGAATTTGTTGGTTTGCCATTCTCACCAGGTGGTGACCTTGATGTCAAGACACATCAGTCCTTTCAAACTGTTTTCAGTCAAGCATTTCTTAAAACAGAAATTATCAAGTGACTGAGGAGATTATGAACTGACCTTGGTGTTCTTTTGGCTCCGTGCAGCATCTTTGCGCTCTTGGGGTTTGCCATGGGTAAAGAGGATGAGTCCATTGGGCTCAGTCGTACGGAAATCGAAAGAGATGGATCCCATCCGCTTGGTGTTCCACTTAGGGAGACTGATATAGGCCTCAGGGGTTTCAAAAGAAATTGGGTCAAGGGTGGCCACATTTTCACACTTGTAGGATACCTCACCCTGGATTTTCATCTTGGGGTCCACAATTCGAGCCAGACGGGACAACTCAAGACGGATGTCATTATTCTTATACACTACCTGCAATAAGGCAAGAGCAGGATTAATGACTCTTTTATTTAGGATTAACATGAGATACACATTTAATAACTTCCAACAATTACTAAATTAATAAAATTAATTCAGTAAAATAAAGACTGTAAAATAAGAAAATCATCAATGTTGTGTCAGGAAGGACATTATTGGCTTTACATATCTCAGTAAAGCTTAGTGTGATAAATTGCAGAATACAGAGTTACTATATACCATACACACATTCCTATTTGGCATGTTGTTATTTAAAAACAAAGTATAAAGGAAAATGTTATTGAGTTCACATAAAATACAGGAACCAAAAATACTGATCATTCAGTTTGTCAGATATTTCGTTTCACAGACTGAGATCATCTCCATGTTCCCAGTGCGTTTCATACTTTACACTCTCAAGTCTCAGAGACCAGGTCAACTGTTCCATTTAACGGATTTCCTTAACGATTTTTATCCACTCATAGTTTGCTGGCAATTCTTTATTCAACAAGTTGTATTTTTCTTTTAATTTCAATTAATGAATTCTCAAAATAAACAACACTAAAATCTAAATCTGTGGAATGATTATTTATCTCTGTTACCACATCCAACCAGTAAGGATACACCACAGATTCAGGTATTTTACACTAGAACTGCAAAGTTATTAAAAAAGTGTTTTTCCAGGAGAATTCTCTCAAAAACAGAGCTATGGTGATGAACTGTGTTTTTCACATATTTAACCTTCTTTTTCCCACCTTCATTTAACATACATTTTGGAGAGACCTCTGTTTGATTGGCAGGCTAGAGAAATCCTAAGTGAAAGAATACAAATAAAATAAAAAATAAAATTCAAAAAAAAAAAAAAAGTCAGTTAAAATGACAATCAATCTAATTGAAACAGTTGCATGTTATGGACTTGGCCTCAAGGATTCGTAGTTTAGATTTAAAAGCACTTAATGAAATGAATTCAGTAATTTTCCTTCTGCAGTTCCAAGCCGAGGGTGCTAAATGGACAAAAGCTCTTTTACCAAGTTCAGTTCGGGCAAATGGAACAGAAAGCAACAAGTAACCATGCGGACGAAGAGAATACCGACCAGCATGTTTCATTACAAACAGGCAGCAACCCAAGTATCGCCTTATATATAAAACTGTATAAATGAGAGTTCCTCCGACTTACCAAAGCAGGCCGTCCTACCTGAGAGTATAACTCACAGTGGTGAGTCTGAAATTTACAGTTAGTGATGAACCTCAGAGAAGCACGATACACAGAATCAACCATTCGAAGACATTGAGCAGAAGCATTCATATATAGAATATCACCATAATCCAGCACAGGCAAGAATGTTGCAGCAACAAGCCGCTTCTTTGTATTAAAAGAGAAACACAACTTGTTTTGAAAATAAAATCTCAGTTTTAACTTCAGGTTTTTCACAAGATTCTCTACATGTGGTTTGAAGGTAAGCGAGTCATCAATTAAGATTCCCAGATATTTATAGGTGTGAACCAACTCTTCAAGAGTGGTTACTGATGGGATTGTTTGGGCTCGTCTCCTTGATTTAGAAAACAACATGAGCTTTGTTTTGTCTGCGTTGAGAACAAGTTTAAGCTGAAGTAATGAGTGCTGGACAGCAAAAGAGGCTTTCTGCAAGGAGTCAGTGGCTTGGACAAGAGTTGAACCACAGCTGTAAATAACTGTATCATGAGCATAGAAGTGGGATGGCCTAGATCTTCTGAAATCCCCTTTATTTTAGCAGTGTTGAGGTGGAGAACTATATTTGCATGTACAGGATTTTGAGCTGTACACTGCACACTGCACATGGACGTTGCCTTATCATCGATTCAAGCCGAAAACCCATTGAATGGTTTCAGCTGGATGGGCTGCACAATCCTTCAGGAGTCTTGTCACTCACCATCTGGGCCTGCTCCTTTCCCTGGACGCAGTCTCTGAGCTGTGCCCTTGCTTTGTTAGCTGAGAAGGATGGGGGCAGGTGGTCAGATGTAGTGGATGTTGCAGTTGCAGTGGTGTTGGGGTTGTTGTGTGCAGGAGACAGAAGATAGTGGTGCTGGAGCAGCCTCTCAAGAGGTGGAGGCATAGAGGTGTCATTGAAACAGGAGCATCAGTTGAAGTAGTCCGAGGGAGGACAGATATTAAAGCACAGCAGGCATTCCTGCGTGGCAACCCATCAAACCAGCTATAAAACAGGTTGAATTGACTGGATTTGCACTCATTGATGGCTGCTCTTCTGTGAGTGACCCTTGATGCTCCCGATTTACTCTCTGCTTCTCTTTTATACTCCACCTTTGGCCGCATCTATCGCCCTTTCAGTTGGTGTTGAAAATACCTTCTTTATCGCTGACTTGAATGTCTGCGTTTCTGGTGAAGGATTTCTTTAATGTCCAGGGCTTATTCTTGGGAAAACAGCAAACAGTCCTTACTAGAATCAAAGTGTCCCTACAGAAGCTGATGTAGGTTGTGAAGGTGTCACAACCAGCACAGTCCAGTCTGTGCACTCAAAACAAACCCTGAAAGACTTGTTGGCCTCTGGTGATGATGTGTGAAAATTCCCTTGGTGCATAGTGCAGTCTAAGAACAACAGCAGTTCAATATCCTGACTGCAGATCACATCGTTCACTGTAACATGTCTGACGTGACACAATCGATCATTTACAAGCACAAATCCAACCTTTGCTTTTGCTACTCATCTTCCGATCTCTATTTGTTTGCATAACAGTGCAAATAGAGCAAAAAATCAACAAAAAGGTAAAAACACAAATGCTAACAGAGATTTTAACCTTTGAAATGCATCAGAAAATAGACTGAGAGTTTGCTGCACGTAATTGAAAATGTCCTGAAATAGAAGAATGCACAAAATCATCACATTTTAAACGATGGAACTCATGAATGTTTGATATATGTGATGGAAAGATATATATGATTTTCCTCTGCTGATAGACTAAATCAGTGAATGAAGTTTGTATTAACAAGTTTAACAGCAGTACAGGATATTTAGTATCTGTTGAGTTTGTTGTCAAAGTACTGAAATTCTGTTGTTTAAACATGTAATGGTACTATTTCTCTGTGCATTTTGTTTAAAAAACAAAAAAGAAGTGATGTGTTGGACCCACATCATTTAATGATGTATGGTCCACAGCTGCAGTTCACTTTATCAGTCCCACAGACAGAAAATAAAACAACCCACCAGATATACAGTGTACATCTTTCTCCATAAGGCGTGTGTGCGACATACACTGTTTCTGCCATGGGCCAGTCTAAATGCTGTCAATAACAATGGGAGGACGGCGTCACGGAGGGGTGTGTGTGAGTAAATTGAAATCTGCTCAAGTGGAAAATTGAAGGCCTTTTTTCTCCTTCTAATTCTCTGGGCAGAAAAAAACACCCTCTGTCTGTCTATATTTTGGCCACATACATACACTAAACAAACACACCCTCTCCTCCATTTCATTCTCCTATATTAATGCTTCTGCTCTTGCTGGTTGTTCGGCTTCTGTTGGATTGTAGAAATGGAGTTGGAGTGGGTGGATTGGGGGGACTGGCTGAGATTATCATTAATCCATAAACAGACATTAGAGTATATCAAGTTGTCCCTTAAGGTGCAGAGGGACTAGATAGAAAACAGTCTGTCTCTCTTTTCATTTGTTGCCTTTCCTCCTCTTTTTGTTATATCCATCCTCCCCTTACTCACCCGAGCTACCTCATCCCCCCATCTCTCAGCAAGAAGCAGCCATTTCTTCTCCCACTCAGACTGAGCATAAATACCTAGAGCCGCTGAACAGGTCGATCATTCACTCCAAAATAAAAGCTTCAATAAAAATAGTAGTCCCTTCAAGCTCACTGACAACATGAAAGAAAAGGCCAAGTGAAAATTTGTCCCCTGAGACTAAGAAAACTTGCAGCATTTTCACATAAATACGAACAAAACCTGCATTGCTGCGTCAGTGCCTTACTGTTGTGATGGTGTTTCATCTTTACTCTTTTTATTATTACGAAAAAAGCTTTGAAGCACTTTATTATTGTAGCCCACTAACAGAAAAGAGACTGTTTGTTTTTTTTAAACCAATACAAAGCATTTAAATTGTGTTACATTGTTTATGAAACCTGAAAATGTATCAAAACTGTGCATCATTTTCTAATGAAAAGAAAGACAGCAAAGTTACTGTTATTTATAGGACTGTTTTTCCATCCACCAGATTACTTGTCTAAGGTTAAATTCATAGTTAGGCCTTCTTCCCTTGACATTACATTTTCGTTCATCTTGAATACCTAAATAGACACCTTTAAACAAAATAAATACAAATATTCTCACAAATATTTTGCAGCCCATCCAGGACATCTATGCTCCAGTTTTGGTGAGTGAAACTGAGTGGCCTCTGCTTGTTTACTCAGTTCCAGTGTCAACTGTGGAGTCCCTCGGGAGGAGAATTAATAGCTTTCTGCACAAATGGTTGGGCTTCCCCCACTGCAGTGCAGCGCTTTATGGAACCAGTAACACCTTGCAGCTCCCATTTAGTAGTCTCACAGAAGAATTTAAGGTGGCATGCACTAGAGAAGTCCTTCAGTATTGGGACTCCAGGGACCAGAAAGTGTCAGCAGCGGGTATTGAGGTGAGAACAGAGAGGAAGTGGAGAGGAGAGAGAGGAGTGGAGGTGGCAGAGTCATACCTCAGGCAGAAGGAGCTGGTGGGGACGCTGGCCACCGGGACAGCTGGCTTGGGTATTTTCCCAAAGACCCAAATGGGGAAGGCCCGAGGGAAGGAGAGACACCAGCTAATTCAGGAAGAGGTCCGATTAAGTAAGACAGTGGGGCTGAGGCAAAGTGGGAGAACATCTTACAGCAAAAGGTAACCTGGACAAACATCACTGAGGCAGACCTCTGTCCATTTCCTTGTTCAGGCTGCATATGATGCCTTACCAATCCCAGTCAACCTCCATGTCTGTGTCAATAGTGAAACACCAGCATGTCAGCCATGCTCTGGAACGGGATCCTTGCAACACGAGTAGCTGAAAGTACAAAGTCCCTGCAGAAAGTCGCTACCGCTGGCACCGTGACCAGGTGCTGAAGGCGGTTTCAGAAAGCATAAGCAACACCATCACTCCTGGCAAACACCATATTGGCCAAAAGACAAGAATTGCATTTGTTAAAGCTGGAGAGGAGACCTGTCAGCAGCAAAGAATACGGTCAGGTCAGCTCTATACAGCCTCAGACTGCCAGCTGCAAGCTGACCTAAGGAAGCAGTTGAAGTTCCCTCAGCACATCACTGAAACATCACTTTGGCCAGACATAATTATTGTCTCAGAGGCAACAAAACAGCTTATTGTCCTCAAACTCACCATGTCCTGGAAGGAGCATATGGAAGAGTCAAATGAAAGGAAATGCGCCAAGTACCAGGAGCTGGTAGAGAAGTTCTGGGAAGGGGCTGGAAGGCGTAATATGAGCGAATACAGGTGGGCTGCAGAGCCTTTGCATGATGCTCACTCTGCAAAGTCCTAAACCAACTGGACCTAACAGGAGTGGCTAGGAAGAGGGCCATCTGGTCTGTATGTGAAGGCGCAGAGAAAGCCACAAGGTGATTGTGGATAAAGAGGGCTGGTCCATGGGTGGCTGCTGCTGGGACGCAGGCTGGGGTCTGATCAACCTTAGCTGGGTTGTCTGGGCGAGACTGTCTTATGTTGAAAGACCCGACACACCCCATTGAGCCCAGGTTACATCACTGATGATGCCTCTCAGCGCATCCAAAAAGGTATCTTGCACACACATATATGTGAACAAGTTCTTAATGTGGTTAATGTTTCCTCTCCTGTTGCACCCTTGCTGGTGAAAAATGTGATCATGTAGGTAGAGGAGAAGGGGGGTGTAACGGGGAGAAGGGGATAAGGATGGAAGGCGTAGCTGAGGATTTGACAAATTACTTTCAGGTCCTGCCACCTCTGAACAATAATACCAAAAAGGCATTTGAAAATATAAAGAGAGCTTTATCAACACTGCAGATGCAGGCTGCAGGTTAACGCGAGAATGAAGCATAAGCAGACACTGATAGCAGACCGAGGAATACCTAATCATATCAGACATGTGATAAATACATAATATACACACAAGCATATATAAAAATGCTTGAGTATGTTTTAGTTTGACAGAGAGAAAATAATGAAAAATGTTAGACAATGGTTAGATGAAAGGAAACCATCAATGCAGTATCCCCTCCACCAGACTTCCACCGTGCACATCATTACACATGTATGCACACACGCACTTATCAGTGTCTGAGAAAAAACAACATAACACAATATTTAATTTACCTTTTAGATTGCCCGCTAATATAGCTACCACAATTTTCTGGTATCATTCACTAAGAAATACCACAAGATTGGAAGTAACACAATTTTCTCCAAGAAAAAAGAAAACAATTCACAGTAAAACATTATGTATGCTTTCAGAAGCTTACAACAAAGCAGCAATGATGCAAAGGTATACTGGAAAGGTTGGAAAGGCCCAGCTGCTTAAATCTTTTTGGTAGGAGCACAAGCTTTGTGCTAACCCTGGGAAGTGACCGCTGCAATAATGACAGACTCACTGTAAATAAAACCCTGTAATCTTACAGTAAGTTTTACACTATTTTTTAAATACATGAAACTCCTGTCAAATAGACTGTAAGTACACCTTCAAACAAACTGAATCATCTAAACTTTTTTTAGGTTTACATCCAATAAATTCACAATTGTGTGTGACATGACATCTTAATTTGTACTTGATATAATCTGGTGAGGGTAACTGCCTCACTAGATTGCATCTAGGATGAAACAGATGTTTGGCATTTCCACAAGGAGACTCTGTGGAATAGTGATGAAGTACAGGACAGTACTCAAAGAAAAAGTGAGATACCTATGGCGTTATTTTTGTGCCACTATTCTGAGCGCATGTAAAAACAATTTGCAGGTGCAAGTGTTGCATTTTGAAGAGAAATTTATTTTGAGCAAAGAAAAGCTAAATTTGAAATTAAAAAACTAAAAACTCGTTGCTGCGTGCAAAAAATGTATTTCAGTGTTTGCTATTATCCACACACACACACACACAACAGCAGCCCCTCTTGCTCAGTTTTTGCATTTGCGCTCGCTCGCAATGTGTTGCTCGCGCTCTCAACATTTCTGCCCGTGCGCGCTCAACTCTTTCTCTACACCGTTATATTTGTGCCACAGAAGAAGAAAAAACTACACAATTTATATGCCACAAATCCCACAAAACAAACACTGAAAGAAATTACAGAACTTCAACTCGACAGCATCATTAATAAAAAAAAAATACACAATTTATCTTACAGAGACTGCAATCTAAACACAATGACGAGTCTTAAACAGTACAAGTTTCTCATTTCTCATTACAGCAATTAAAGACTGGACAGGAAACATCACCAACGACTCTTACATCATAAATAACACCTTCAGACAATTTCATTATGAAATATATAAAGATATGATGATATATATGATTTCAAATAAACAGACAAGTTTATCAATAACATCACATTACTGTCACTGTCAAAGGAAGAGGCAGACATCTGAGACTCCCCACTGACATCCACAGAAGATGAGAGAGCAAAAATTGTCAAACAATAAAGCTCCTGATGGATGTCCCCCTGAAATTTCTGTCTCCGCTTTTTGTTAAAATGCCAGATGAAATTAAAAATAACCAGTTCATTCCATATCATGTGAATACAGCACTAATTTCAGACCCTATTCACTGCTCCAGTTACAGAGCTATTTCCTTAATTAACACGGACGTCACAATAATCAGCAAAGCTCTAACAACCCGCATTGAATCAGTTATCTCCTCTCCCATTCACCCAGACCGAACAGACATTCTTTAAATAATACACTTAGACTTTTCAACCTCGTACATCTCTCTCACCAAAGTAACCATAAAACAACGATCTTCTCAGAATGCAGAAGAAGCATTTGACAAAGTAAACGGCACATTTCTTATGGAAACACTCATTTATCCAATGGATCAAAACACTCTACAATTAAACATTGAACCATTAGCAGCAGCAATCCATCAGAACGTTAACATCACAGGCATTCACACCAATAATGTAACACATGAACTAAGTTTATATGCAGATGATGCACTCCTGTTCCCAACAAATCAGTTGAAGAACTAATCCAAATCATTAAAACATACTCCCAAATCATATACAAGATCAATTACTTGTTCACAATGATCCTTATTCAACCCACAACAGCTTTTTTTCACCACTCTGGACACAGTAATAACATCATTCGACTGAAAAAACAAAAAAACTCCCCAGGAGCATCTTCCTTGGAGGGTTCGACCCGGGGTTGCGGTCATGGCCTATTAAGGGCTCTGTTGGCTCTTAGGTGATGGTTTCCTCGTGGCTGCATGCAGCGGGGCTAGGGGAGGGTCTGTGCTGACGGACGTGGGTTACTGACCTGGTAGCCTGGCTGTCCCTGGGTGGGTCTGGGAGAGGTGTGAGGTTCTGGGGCGCTCCGTCTCTGGGCTGGGGCCCTGGCTGGGCCTTGGGGCTTGGGTCCTGGTTGGTGTGTTGCCGGGGTTGTGGGCGGGTGGGTGTATGGGGGCCCAGCCCTGGCGCAGGATGCCACCAGTGCATCGAGCCACCATGGGGGCTCTTCAACTGGTGGGGGAGGCTGTTACACCTTGCAGGAGCTCTCCTCTCTCCAGGAACTCACTCTGCAGGAGGGGGAGATACAGGAGAGGTGGAGGAAGCTCTCAGCCTGGGCGTCTATTGACTTGTGTAGTCTGGAAGATGAGTGGATGACGGGGTGGGTGCAGTTCTCTGTGGTGGGGTCGGGTGGGCTGTCCTGGGCTCTCTGCTGAACTGGGCCCCGGTCCGGATGGGCCTGGGCCCCCTTTCCCTGGCGGGTTGCAGAGTATGGGGGTGCCTACTGGGGTCAGCGGGGGTCAGCGGTCACTTGCCCCTCCCTTCCTTCCCTCCCCATCTCCAGCTGCCTCCCTCTTCCCGCTCCACCACAACCACCCACACATGCAGGGCCTTGGGGTAAAGGTGTGTCACCAGGGTGCAGGGGAGGCTACCCCCCCTGTCCCCTTCCGGCTGCTTCTGCCTCAATTTTATCCCACAACTTAGACATTCACATTACTCACACTCTCATTACACATACATATAGGATCTTGGGGGTGGGCACGCTACACGGACTCCAAATTACCATCAGGGTGTACACCCCACCCCTGGCGTTGTTGCCCACCTCTCAATTTTAAATACACGTAGACATTGAGGGCTATCAGGAGGGGCTATGTGCTTACCTGCTGCTCTCTGGCAGGTAGCTCCATGCCCTCCTGGGTTTTAAATGCACCTTAGAACACACATGCATCAACACTACAATGAGCGGGTGGAGGGAGGTTTGGAGTCTTCTCTCACCCCCATTCTCTGCGGCCTGCTGGAGCGGGAGGGCTAGTAGGAGGAGTTGGCCGTCCGACTGCGGTCTGGAGTGTGGGGCCTCCCTGCTGCTGCTGAGTCGGGGCGGTCTGCTTCTCCCCACCGCAGGGAAAAGGGTAACACCACCTGGGTCTGGGTGCAGTTCCCCCCTCCAGGGGCGGGGGCACCTAGACCCGGTTTGTAGAGTACGCTTGGGGAGTGTGATCGTGTGTACAGCGTCTCTTTATGTCTGTCTCCACGTTGGTTGAGTGCTGAGTAATTGCATATGAGAGCATGAGGGTGGGAATGGATGTTTGTATCTGTGTGTGCCTGTATGTCTGTGTCTATATGCCAGGTTGGGTATCAGACGCCACCTCTCTGGGGACATCTCAGGCCCTCCAAGGTTTGGAGGCCTATCTCCCCCCACCACCACTTCCCCTGCCAGTGGCGGACTCCCTCAGACATCGGTGCGTTGGTGGTTCTTTGTGTCCAGGGATGGGCGTCCAGGTACACACCGGCTCACTCCTTGGTGGCTGCTTATCGGGGCCTGGAGCCTGGGGCTTGCTTTTTCTTTCTCAACACGTGATCCAGGTGATTGATAGATGTATTTTTTGTCTGTTTGTTTTGTTTGTTTTTTTGTTTTTTGCCCTTTATCCCCGTCCCTCTTCTCAGCTGTTTCTCTTTCCCTCTTTCTTTCTCCCCTTTCTTTTCCCCAGTCAAGTCTTTACCCGTATTTAGCAAGTGAAAATAAAATAAACAATAAAAGGTGAATCAAATAGACCATTACGGCAAGGCTGGGATGGTCCATTTGGTAAAGTAAATCCGTTGGGCATCTTTCGTCACCTTTAGTCAATAATTCTGATGCAAAAGAGCCAAACGGGACAGGCAAAAAAAAAAAGAAAGAAAAAACAAAAAACAAAAAAACTAAAATAAATAAATAATAAATAATAAAACTAACATTACACCAGTCAAAACTCTAAGGAGCCCTAGATGCACCAAATCTCCACCACTACTTAGTCAACCAACTACAACACCTCATCAAATGGATGCATTCAACCCATCACCTTCATCCATGGCTGGACATCGAACAATCTGATTGTAAAGACATATTAATCCAAAATCTACCATTCATCAACAATACAATTAGACATTACAACTGCTTTAAAAGCCCGCCAATAGCAACAACTCTGACAGCCTGGTGGAAGACGAGCAAAATCAAAAAGAACTCAAACACCCATATGAAACAACCCTTCAGTGCAAATGAATGACCCCTGGCAGGCATTAAATGGAAAGAAAAAGGCATCACACACCTCTGCCACATTTGTGATTAGAATCATTTCTTAACACTTCAACAGCTCATTGACAGGAAACAGTTTCTTCAGTATAACCTACTAAAACACTCCATCAAAGCAAAAATGAGTATCAATGACACTCAGCTAAGACAACTACCACTACTGGACAGCATCAACAAAACAGCGCAAACACAAACACACTCTCGAAGCTAAATAAACTAATATTCTCTAATGATAATGCATCTCACACGCCAATCAACAAATTTGAAAAAGACCTGATATACCCCTCTGTCTGTTTACCTCGCAATCTGGAAGAACTAAACATAATGCAGATCAAAACAGCCCTGCTTGTGTCCCTGACTATCACCAAGAACAATACTGCCCAACTGGAAAAACAGGACAAAGATCAGCACATCACAATGGCTAGACCTCACACAACAATCATCAATACATAAGAAAACAATTTGAACATTTCATTCAAATATATTCTACAACTCTACAACTGAGCTGATGCCACAGCATTAGGGAAACAGGGTTTAACTAAAACAAGGAATATTGGGACCCCCCACCCCACCCCGGCCTAAAAAAAACCCCCAAACAAACAGACAAACAAACAAACAAACAAACCAGGAAATAACTGCCAAGAGTTGAAAACAATGTAACCTAACATATAAGCCACATGTGTAACCCATATGTTTTTTGCTTTTGCTGGTTATTTAGTAAATCAGCAGCTCTGCCTGTCTGTACTGCTTTTGTTTTGTTTTGTTTTGTTTTGTTTTGTTTTGTTTTGTTTTGTTTTGTTTTGTTTTGTTTTGTTTTGTTTTGTTTTGTTTTGTTTTGTTTTGTTTTGTATGCACTACTTGGTGAATTAATGAAAAAAAAAGTTTTATTTCAGTCCAGTTCAGCTGGGATCATTTTTACTGCAGTCACAGAAATCCTAAACAGGAGGGAGAGAAGGAGTCCCACTGCATCACAGCACGTAAATATAAGAAAGTACGGTGGATTTAAGTAAACATGTTCTTGGTGTGTATAACTAACCTTGGTTCCAAACCAAGAACATCCTCCCATATCCCTAAGAACTACAATGCCGATACAAAAGCCAGAAGAGCTGAGAAAAAATCAAAAATAGTACAAATCACCCAGGACTCAATTTAATAGAGCATCAGTGGGGTACACTGGAACAATATCAGTGTATGGAGGCCTCGCTCTGCAACCCACATGACCCAAGATGCCAACAGATGGCACACACCACAGGACATCCCTCATGGTATTCCAAGTGCTGCTAAAAAAGTGCTAGATCGGCGATTGGGCTGCTTTTTGGGTATCGTCTCCAAAAGATTAGACTTTTTTCTGTAAGAATTCAGGGAGAGGTGAATTTAAACTTCCCTTGAAACTCGAAACCCCTGATATTCTAACATTTGTGAGGGGCAGCAAATCAAAGTGGCATCCTCCAGGCAGAGGATGAACTGAAGGGCTGCACCAAGAAGGTAAATAAGGGCGATTTGGATCCATGAATCATGCACATCACCAACTGTAGTACATCCTGAAAAGTTTGTAATAACTTCCCTTTTATAAATTCTACCACTGCAGTTCATATGATTAAGATATCCTTTTCCTTTGTTACTGCACATGCACCAACCAGCATGCTGCCTGCTGTAACCCACAATTTCCTTCAGGATTGATAAAGTATTTTTGATTCTGATATCCAATATTTCCTCCTGAAATAATCTGCAATGAATTCGACCAAAGACGACCCACGAATTGTTCAAAAAGTTGCAACCAGTGTTATCCATCTCTGGTTAGCTTTGGAACCTTTGACATCTATGTATTTAACGCCGTGACCAGGCTTCAGTCAGCGCTGGATCATTAGACTAAGCTCGTTAGTACAGGTAAGAAGATCGTGTGCTCTTTCAGATGCCCTTTTGGTTACCTTCTCTCTCCTTTGTTGTCTTTTGCACCTGGAGGTGGAGAGGAAAACACAGGAGCTGAACCACGAGCGGGGAATTAATGCACAAGTGCAGAGTGTCGCCTTTTTTCACATCGCCATACAGCACTATCGGGAGTCGGGAGAAATGACCACGGGGAGCCACGGCCTAAGGATTTCACACTGAACTGTCATTGTTTTTGCACTGTAAATAAATTTACTGTCTCATTGCAAAGGAGATCTGCGTTCAAGTCCGCTCCATCCACACTCGATGACAACACCAGATTAATTTACTGCATTATCTGGCTTGCTCTCACTCACAGTAGAGAATTGTCTACAATTATTAAAGACAAAATTATTTTTTTAAACTACATAAAATTGGGGAAAAAAACTTAAGTTCAGAAAGAATATAATAAATATAATAGCAATGTGTAATATAGCTGTTATAACGTGATTAATTAGAGTAACAAAGACATATTTCCACTGGAAAATACTGTCATTGCTGATCCCATTCAGTGCTCAGTCTGTGAGCTCATCCTTTGTGTTTCTTTCTTGGCTACAGTACACGGGAAAGCCAGAAGCCTCCGTGTGAGTGGTTGAGGAGGTGTAATGACAACGACAATTATAGCAATTATGTGTTATTGTAGGCCATTATGTATTTTGTAGGTTTTGAGATGTAGGCTTTCTTTGTAATTGCTGGCTTATAAAAGGCATAAAAATAATAGTCCCCCCAGTTGCAGGAGCTACCACAGGCAACCAGTACCTGGTGCCATGGTAACAAAGCATTTATCCATAATGCTGCTCAGTGGATGGCGAGGACAAGAGCATCGGGAACAGGCAAATTAGCATTAATGGCAAGGAGTGGAGGACAAGAAGGTGCTGGACAGCAGACAGAGGGAGAGCTGGTGGGTACTACAGATATGTGGGTGGGTCTGTGATTAAGAGGTGGGCAGAATACAGAATGCATGTGACTTTATGTCTTTCCTGTAGTTCAATTCAATTCAATTTTATTTATATAGCGCCAAATCACAACAAAAGTCGCCTCAAGGCGCTTCATAGATACAGAGAAAAACCCAACAATCATATGACCCCCTATGAGCAGCACTTTGGCGACAGTGGGAAGGAAAAACTCCCTTTTAACAGGAAGAAACCTCCAGCAGAACCAGGCTCAGGGAGGGGCGGGGCCATCTGCTGTGATTGGTTGGGGTGAGAGAAGGAAGACAGGATAAAGACATGCTGTGGAAGAGAGACAGAGGTTAATAACAGATATGATTCAATGCAGAGAGGTCTGTTAACACATAGTGAGTGAGAAAGGTGACTGGAAAGGAAAAACTCAATGCATCATGGGAATCCCCCGGCAGCCTACGTCTATTGCAGCATAACTAAGGGAGGATTCAGGGTCACCTGGTCCAGCCCTAACTATATGCTTTAGCAAAAAGGAAAGTTTGAAGCCTAATCTTGAAAGTAGAGATAGTGTCTGTCTCCTGAATCCAAACTGGAAGCTGGTTCCACAGAAGAGGGGCCTGAAAACTGAAGGCTCCGCCTCCCATTCTACTTTTAAATACTCTAGGAACAACAAGTAGGCCTGCAGAGCGAGAGCGAAGCGCTCTAATAGGGTGATATGGTACTACAAGGTCATTGAGATAAGATGGGGCCTGATTATTTAAGACCTTGTATGTGAGGAGCAGGATTTTGAATTCAATTCTGGATTTAACAGGAAGCCAAAACAGGAGAAATATGCTCTCTCTTTCTAGTCCCTGTCAGGACTCTTGCTGCAGGTAATGCCATCCAGAGTAAGAATCTGGTTAGATACCATATTTCTAAGCTTTTCAGGGCCGAGTACAATAACCTCAGTTTTATCTGAATTAAGAAGCAGAAAGTTAGCGGCCATCCAGGTCTTTATGTCTTTAAGACATTCCTGCAGTTTAACTAATTGGTGTGTGTTATCTGGCTTCATGGACAGATAGAGCTGGGTGTCATCTGCATAGCAGTGTAAATGTATGCTATGTCGTCTAATAATGCTGCCTAAGGGAAGCATGTATAATGTAAACAGAATTGGTCCTAGCACTGAACCCTGTGGAACTCCATAATTAACCTCAGTGTGTGAAGAGGACTCTCCATTTACATGCACAAACTGGAGTCTATTAGATAGATATGATACAAACCACTGCAGCACAGTACCTGTAATACCTACAGCATGTTCTAATCGCTCTAATAGGATATTATGGTCGACAGTATCGAACGCTGCACTGAGGTCTAGCAGGACAAGCACAGAGATGAGTCCACTGTCAGAGGCCATAAGAAGATCATTTGTAACCTTCACTAAAGCTGTTTCTGTGCTGTGCTGAGCTCTGAAACCTGACTGAAACTCTTCAAATAAACCATTCCTCTGCAGATGATCTGTTAGCTGTTTGACAACTACTCTTTCAAGGATGTTTGATATAAAGGAAGGTTGGAGATTGGCCTATAATTAGCTAAGACTGCTGGGTCTAGAGATGCTTTTTGAGTAAAGGTTTAACTACAGCCAGCTTGAAGGCCTGTGGTACATAGCCGATCATTAGAGATAGGTTGATCATATTTAAGATCGAAGCATTAATTAATGGCAGGACTTCTTTGAGCAGTTTAGTAGGAATGGGGTCTAAAAGACACGTTGATGGTTTGGAGGAAGTAATTATTGAAGTTAACTCAGAAAGCTCAATTAGAGAAAAAGAGTCTAACTTAACATCAATGGTACTAAGAGTAGCTGTAGATAATATTACATCTGTGGGATGATTACTGGTAATTTTTTCTCTAATGATAAAAATGTTATTTGTGAAGAAGTTCATGAAGTCATTACTAGTTACCGTTAAAGGGATGGTTGGCTCAACAGAGCTCTGACTGTTTGTCAGCCTGGCTACAGAGCTGAAGAGAAACCTGGGGTTGTTCTTATTTTCTTCAATCAGTGATGAATAGTAAGATGTTCTGGCTCTGTGGAGGGCTTTCTTATAAAGCAGCAAACTATTTCTCCAGGCTAAATGATGATCCTCTAAATTTGTGACACGCCATTTCCTCTCCAGATTACGAGTCGTCTGCTTTAGGGTACATGTTTGAGAATTATACCACGGAGTCAGGTACTTCTGATTAGAGACCTTAGTTTTCACAGGAGCTACAGTATCCAGAGTCGTACGTAGTGAGGAGGTGAAATTATTAACAAGATGATCGACCTCTGTTGGAGTAGCGTTCAGATAGCTGCTCTGCTCTGTGTTGGTACAGGGCACATTCATTGAGGAATGTACCACTGAACGACACAGGAAATGATTCCTGCCTGTGACCTTCTCTCTGTACAATTCATCCAGTTAAAGTACAAGTACACGCTACAATAGTTACACTGTTAATATCTGCACATCCTCTACAGAGAAAATTACAGTTAATGTGATAAAAAGGACACCTCATTGTCAATCTTATCTATTTAATTTTGTGTAATATACTGGGATATTTATAATTAGAGCCATTTGGATTTATTAGAGCTATTTTGTTATCATTTGTAACATTTTTATATATTGTAATATTCAATTTAGTTTAGGGTCTGTTGTTGCTGTCTGGGAGCAACTGTGACCACATCATTTCTTCTGGGATTAACTAAGCATTCTGATTCTGATAAACTGTAGTCAACAGGATGTATGAAATGATTATATATATATATAATAAAGAAATGACCTGTTTTGAAAGTGTTTTTGTTGTTTTACCTACATTACACTCAATCCAGTTCTTTTTAGCTACTTAAAGTATTTTTATAGAAATGTAATGCGTTGTTTGTTGTAATTTCTGCTGTCCTCTTGGCCAGATCTCTCTTGGAAAAGACATTTTTAATTACACTTTGTTACCCATATAAATAAAAGCTATATAAAAGCCTTTTCGCCAACAAAGTATTTACAGCTTCTGCATTATAGCAGGAATGATGTTTCTGGCTTAAAATAACTTAAAATGCTACAGAGGCTTTCACGAAAGATATGTTTGACAAGTGTTTCACAGGTTGTAAGACAACAAGTCATTTAAATAAAATATAGTGATGGGATTTCCAGCTCATTTTAGAGAGCTGGCTCTTTTGGCCCCCAACCAGCTCTAAAGGTTGTTTTGTTGCTTTAATTAATTTATTATTAACAACAATATAAAATTATGCACAAAATGAATTACTAATGTAAAAAAAAAAGTGTTTTTATTTATATATGTTTATATATAAATATATGCGATGGCCCCTAGAGACAAAACACGTACAAACTCCAAAACACATTTCTAGCATGAACTGAACTGATAACGACTGTGTTTAGTCTGTTCCTTCCCATTCCATGCAAGGCCACCTGGGTTGGCTGGAAGACTGTTTACTTAGCCTGGCAGGGCGAAGGACACTGTCTCAGCTGAACTATGGACACGCACACACATACATATACTGATACTGATAAGCACTCACTGACGCATCACCCTCCCTACCCTGGATCCAACGCCACCTCCAACGCTTACCTCCCCTCTGATGTGGACATCGGGTCAGTTGGATGCGCAGTCAAAAGATTGCAGCGGTCCCAGATCAGATGTACACACTGGAACACTTTCCCTTGTTGCTTGTCTGTGTTTATTGTGCTATGGTGTGTGCTTTTTTTGTGCAGAGGAGTTTTTTTGTTTCCTGTTCTCGTGCTGTCCTGCCATGGAAGCACAGCATGAGTGGAGGTCTCTTTTTTTTTCTTCTTGTACCTTCCCGTTGTTATGTACCTTTCAGTGTTTTTCTGCAACGCTACCGATCTCCGACTTGTAATCCCATGTGATGTCTGTGTTATGTGTGTAAGGTCGGGTGGGGGGTCCCAACCTGCATGTGACAAATAAAGCTTTGATTGATTGATTGATTGATTGATTGATTGAACTTTCAAAACAGAGCTACCTAGATCACTTAAATTACACAATTGAAAGCATATGTGTATTGTTCGTGTATTTATACACAAACACTCACATATATTGAAATAATTAAAAAAAAAAAGTTCATTTACCTGTTACTACCACACACCAAATCCGGTCGTTGGTACTTGCTGGCTTGTGTAGCCACTAGGTAACAAAAGCTCAACACTGCCCCCTAGCACCCTGGAGCACTTCTTCGGAGCTTGTACGTGCTTTGTCTGTAGGGGCCACCGTAAATATACTTTTATTTATTCACTCCACATAAAATGTAATAAATAAATCATATAATACAAAAAACAACTGTTTACATTTCAACTTTTAACTATTTAAATTTTCAGTTTCTTTCCTTTTACACAAATTTAAAGTGAAACAACACAAAACGCTGCAAACCACAACACAATTAAATATAAATATGAAAAAATATGAAAACAAACAGAAGATGCACATTCTCTGTCATATGGACCTGCATGAATAAACTTTCTGAATCCTTTATCATCTGCAACTAAAAATACTTGTGGATGATTACTATACCTTTCTAATCCCTGGCTCTCTTTCTCTCCCCCCCCCCCCCCCCCCCCCCCGGTCTGTTCCTGTACTACTGCGAGTGTAGCGCAAAGCACAAGGCTTGCATGCGGAGTGAAGTGGGAAAAAAGTGAGAGAGGGTGAGAGAAAGAAGAAAAAAAAACACGGCTCCCAATAAGGATCCGGCTCACGTCGTTCACCTCAAAGAGTCGGCTCTAAAAGCCATTTCGTTTCGCGACCGACACATCACTAATAAAATAAAGGCAAAAACTTTTTGGCAAAAACCAGAAATCATTTTTAGGCAGATGATCACTTTTTGGCACCATCAGCTCAAACGGCCAGCACCGACTCCTCAGGCTCCACTTCTAAGTTTTCGGTTCTTCGTACAGTGGGAAAGCTGAACAATGTGCAGAGTGGCTGCTTTCAAGTAATATTTAAATATTTTAAATATAAGGGAAAGATGAGGTAAAAAGGTAGTTGCATGTGCTCAGATGTTTCTTTTGTGCACATGCAGGTACATATCCCTGTCTGCAACTGGACACTTCTTATGTTCTTGGAAACTAAGACTGTGATATTTGTCCGTTACTCTCATGTATAATATCACAGGAACAACGTTTTCTTGTCTCTCTAGGTAGTGAATGGACCTATGGGTCTGTGGGACCTTACATTTCCGTGTGGGAGTACACACGGAAATGTAAAGAAATATATGAAGAGACAATGTAAAATGATTCTACCAGCAAAGGTTATAGAGCAAAACATAGCTTGGAGTATATTTTAGTTGTGCCAGTTACAGCTCTTGATCCGTTACTGCAGGAGTTACACTATTTGTTGACCATTCCATTTGTTCTGATCACCTTTAACAGCTATTCTTCTCAAAAGCCATAGTGTTCATGTTTAGAGTCGGTTCAAGTGGTGCGCAAATCTGGTCCTTCAGCTAAAGCCTTTGCAAAACATGGCCCCTGACTACAGCTTACAAAAGAAACTTGCTGTTGACCAATACAACGCTCACATTAGCAAAGAAACTCCACCAAATGATTGTGGACCGTACCAGTGTTTCCCACCCTAAATCAAAACTGGAAGTAGTTAATGTTCCTGCACGTCCTGTGGATGTACAGAAAAGGGAAATAGTAGCAAACCTCAGGCAGAGATGCTCAAGGATAAATCAACCACACAGTGCTAACTGCTTTTGGTTAAACTGCTGATCTGCCTGTTTCATAAAATTCTTCAAATCATGTTAAAAACAGCTTCAGCTTTGTGTTCAGAGTATTGTGTGCTTAGTATCATGAGCACTTTATGACTTAAGAGTCGACCATATATCCTAATAAAGAGGTTGCTTTAGTTTGCACTGAAGACATAACTGATGCTTATCCACTCCACTCTTATACTGATGTCTGTACACTGTGGTTGACGTATGGTTACACTGAAAAGCCATATTATTGTCTAAGGTATGTAATGTTATTTTTCTTTCTGACTAACCCTATAAAATACACACACAAAATGCACTTATGGCTGCAACATATATACCTTATATTGTGTGTGCATCCAATTTCTGTTAACTCGCAGTTAAGTGAGTTAACAGAAATTGCCTACATCCCTAATACAGAAACGTACTGTAGTTAAAACTATTTGCTCCTTGTGCATCCCACATCGTTTACATGTAAAACTTGATTTATAAAGCTATATGCAGCCACACTGAGTTAACAATTCAAGATGGCAACAGTGAACATAAACAGTGGTTAAATGTTTAAGCTCTCCTGCCACTCAATAAAAAAGCACTGACACATCTGTGTACATGTCTCAGCACTGACTTCAAACACACACAAAAAGCACTGATCTATATTGCTAGTAAAGCCTTGTAAAGCTAGTAAGACCACTGATCAGTGGCCATGAGAACCATTCACAGAGAGTTGGGCTGCAATCACAATCACAGCAGACAACATAAGGCTTCAAAATAATTTAAAAGAACTAGTATGCAAAATATAAGTAGACATAATAGCAGAAATTTACTGTAGTATTCATAATTAATTTCATAATCATTAATTAATCATTCATAATTATATTTCCATTACTGTATAATCAGTTGGTATCACACCAACAGTCAGCACAGACAGACTGCTCAAGGAGGTAGAGCTGAATTATGACTTTCCAAGGTATTTATTATTATTATTAGTGTAACATGAGGCTTCATACCTACATATCGAGTGCATCCTGTTCCATGTTAGTGGCCAGTGAGCCAAACCATTACAGTGATGGCCACTGAAGCATCATCTTTGTGTCTGTGACCCGATGTCTGAGGCAGTTTGATGTGACGACCTGAGGACGTCCTTTACACTGTAATACTGCGGGCTGTGTTCTGCTGTTGTTACCTTATGCTTTGATCCTGTGTTTTCTGATGGAGAATAAAGGTTTTGATGATTTGGTTTATTTGTGAATGTGTGTGTCTGTCTGTCCCTGTGTGTACTTGTCGAGAGTGGTTAGTACAGAGAACTGCAAACATGACCAGCGTGACACAGAGCAGGAAGTAGGCCAGAAGGGGATTAAATAACTACTGTGCCCCCCCATCCCCCACCCCCTTCTCCTTGCAGACATATGTGTATTCTGTGTGTGTGTGTGTGTGTGTGTGTGTGTGTGTGTGTGTGTGTGTGTGTGTGTGTATGGTGTGTGTGTAGTTGGTGAACACTGACAGAGAAAGCCAAGCCCCCACTGCCATATTACTCTTCCTCCAGTTAGTGCTGTGGTATGACATCACCTTAAGCAAACAATATTTGCAAGTGTATGTGACAAATACGTGTGTGTGTGTGTGTGTGTGTGTGTGTGTGTGTGTGTGTGTGTGTGTGTGTGTGTAGCACATGTCCACTGTATTTTTTTCTGTATTGATTAAATCAACGAATCAGCATTTACATCCTTAAAATTGGTTTAAAATCACTGAAACTGGTTCATCCATTCAAAGCTCTTGTGTCAGTTTTTCTGTCTATTCTGCAAAATGTACCAGTAATCTACAATTTAATCATTTTTTATATAGTACCAAATCACAACAACGTTTCCCTCGAGAAACCTTGTTGTAAGGTGAAGACCCCACAGTAACACAGAGAACACGGCAACAATCAGACAACTGCCTTTGTGCAAGAATTTGGCAACAGTGAGAAGGAAAAACTCCTTTTTACCACAGCACAGTCAGACTCAGGCAGGGGCTGCAGGGTGAGGGAGGGAGACAGTACAAAAGACACGCTGTGGAAGTGAGAGAATGTGAATTGAGATGACTGAAGAAAAAAAAACACTCAGTGCATCACGGGAACTCCAGGCAGCCTCGGCTTACCAGAACTGATCCAGCCCTAACTATGCTTTACCAAAAAGGAAAGTTTCAAATTTAATCTTAAAAGTAGAGATAGAAGAAGGACCTGAAAGCTGAAGGCTCTGCCTCCCATTCTACTTTTAAAAGCCGAGGAACCAGCTGAAGGTCTGCGAAACTAACTGTTAAACGAAAAAGGGGGTTGGGGGGAGCTTTTAGTTAAGCTGATAATAATGAATGACGATACTCCAGCCAAGGAGTAACACTTGCATAAACTAGTTTTTCAGCATCACTCTCAGGCAGGATATTTCTCACTTAGAGATGTTGTGCAAATGCAAGAAAACACCTTCTAAAAGTAGCGGCGATGCTCTCTCTGTCTTGAACTTTATATTTGAAATAAAAGCAGTTATCCTGTTTATAAACAAGATTTGTTGCTTACACAGAGGGAAACAGGAGTAGATGTAGATGTTCGTCCCCCTGGTGAAATGAAAGCAAACTGGAAGCAAGATTTTGATTTATTACAACCTTTAAAAAGACTCTTAATACAAAAATTCCTAAATGTAAAAAAAATTAAAAAGAAATATGTGTTAAAGTGCATTTTGTACACACTGGTCTTGCAATGCAAACACATTTAAGAAGACTGGACTTAATTAAAAGCAGGAAATGATGTCATCAGAATTATGGCTAATATAGCAGTCAATTAAGTGTGCTCCTTAAAAGTGCTACTGCTATTTCATTTAGTGACAGAACTTCAGTGCTCTGCTCTCTGTAGGTCAAATATATCCAATCTGTAACTAACTGACTTTAACTAAATGTTAATAACATGAAAGTAAAGCTTCAAAACTACGTCTGCTTCTTCCAACAGCATTCAGATTTAAGAACTACGACTACATGTTGTTGGTCTCTTTTGTCATGAAACTCAATGATCCCTGAAATCTAATCTTTAGTCTAAAAAACAAAATAGAAATTAATTATTATGTGAACATGGAATCCAATAAACAGTCCAAAAAGCCAAAACTGAGGTTTAAGGTCTTTAAAAATTGCATTCTTCTGATGTCCAGCTTTAAATAATGTATTTGCATAGTAATCAAACTGAACTGTAAGCGAGGTATTTACCTCCTTGAGACAGCCCATGAAGTTGTTGCTAACTGGAGAACCAGGCAGGTCAGCTGTGCTGGGGCTCCCACCCACATAGAAGAAGTCATCGGAGCCCAGCATGGTGTAATCTTCCTGGGTGTAGCCTGTAGTTGTCAGAATCCCATCCACTGATATTGTCACCTGGCAAAAAGGAGTAAAAGCAAGGTGAGGCAGAATTGTTTTGTTTTGAGTGTAAGATAGAGCGGTTGCTGCTATTTGAGAGCACACTCAGGTGTTTAATTATAAATGCCAGACCTGGTTTATCTGTGTTACTGATGACATGAGACAGATGATGAGAAAATTGTGCCAGACCATTTGATTTCTCTCTTTTTTTCAGTTAGTAAATTTCTGTTTGATTGAATATTTCTTTGTTGAAACGATGTTTCTTATATCACTAGATTTGTGGATTCATTTGTGGATTGAGCATCAGAGTTGAGAATGTGGATTAGCACAAGACAAACTTGCCAAATCTTCTCTGCCAAGGCCAAACAGCTTATTCTGTGACTGACTCTTGTGCTGAGCTTCTGTTACCCCAGGTGCAGAGCTGACAATCCAATGCCTGATGGGCACTCGATTAGGAGCACCTATGAGCATGGACCTAGTGATCAGTTGATATCTGCTCACATCTGACTGAGGGCCAGTGACACAGGGCATCATCAAGCTAGTGTATCGAAAGCCAAGATTCATATAGCAGAGGATGTCAGAGGTGTGCCAAAATGATAACACAGGAAGAAAGTGGTTTGAGCCGAGGTTTGCAGGATGATATGGCTGGTGGCTCTCTACCCATTAAAATTTGTGAGAGACTGAACAGTCAATCTCCAGACTCTAGAGCAGCCATGACTGTCCTTTACTGTGTACTATGTACATATGGATGTACTATGGAACCTGCACATGTGGAGGAACATTATGTGCAGCAATGAGTCCAGATTCTGTCTACAGCAGTTGGATCATATGGTGATTGTTGCACTGATAATAGATAACTGCTTTTAGCGGAGGCAGTGTGATGTGTCGGACGTCATCTCCCTCACTGATAATAAAGGCTTGTCATCATTGGAGGGGAGGCAACTTCAATGCAGGGAGATAGCGAGATAACATCTGTAACCAGTGGCTATGTATGGTTCTTCCACATGATACTGCGGCCCTGTTTGTCAAATGGATCGACTGTTAAATTCCCAACATGTCTTGTTTCTTCAGACTTCAATCATCCGATGACACCAACCAAGAGTCAATAGCACAAAGCTGCTTGGCATTGGCAGAGAAGATTTTCTCGGGTGCAGCTCAGATACTCAACTCTGCTGCTCAACCCACAAATCAAATTTCCCTACAAATGTGGCACCATTTAAACAGGCTTATCAACAGTTTAAGGTTTGCCAAGAAGCACTGTTACAACAAAGAAATAATTGATCAATCACTTTTTGTGCTAAGTTTGCTGTCTGTGTAAAATAGTAAAACAATATGTTAACTTACTGGATTTAGCTTCAAGCAACAAAAACATGCATTAATATTCATATGTAACTAGTAATCAAGCAAGCAGATGATTTGATTTTCTGTTGCATGTAAATATATATAATAAATATAGAAAAGAAAATAATGAGGATATTGTGGCAACCAAGAGCAGATGAAACCAACCAACCAACAGGAAAGAAATGCTGAGCGCACAGAATCAAAGAGTGCAGGCCACATCGCAGGACATGGGAAAATGTAGTAATATTGTAATAATAAGGAATAAAGTAATATTGCTGTGAGGACCTCTGGTTCTACTGGTAAGATTTATGGTTTAAAAAGATGTTACCAGAGAACTCTACACTTAAATCTTCCAGCTGCATGTCTTGCATGCCAATAACTCAACTGCCAAAGCATGTAATATATGAAAGGGAAACCAATGAACCTGGAGTTTGACTTTGTAAATCCAAAATATCATCATCATCATCTGTGATTCTTTTTGAGCTTATTTCATAATTGGCAGAAGAATTCTTAAGATATGATCAAAAATGTGTTTTCAAAGGTCACGTTGATCTTCGACCATCAAAGGAGAACATTTGTGCCGAAGTTGAAGAAAATAGTATTAGATTAGGCAAGCCTCCAGCTGCTTCTTTAGCATGCTAAAGCTCACGTCCAGCTCAGGTAGTGTTGTTTCCAGAGAGATACATTTTCTTTGAAGACTCCTTTTCTCGTATTTACAAGTCTGTACAATCAGTGTGTAATTACCTCAAAGCCAGTACTCTTACTGCAACGGGTACTTATCTATTATGCTCCTGCATCCTGCTCTATTTCATATTTTCCATATAATTTTATGGGATATAAACAGTATACAGTAAACTATTATCTGAGTTGTAATGTGGATTAGTCTCTGTTTCAGCTTATATCTTTCCTTACAGTTTTTCTGTTACAAGATTTGCCATTTGGTTATTATACCACATAGGTGAACATTCAACATAAACGGGTCGATGTCAGCCTAGTCTTAATCAGGTTGATGTTAAGAGGTTAACAAGAAATTCAAAAATGAAAAACAAGTTAATTTAAAACAAAAGGAAGAAGAGACTAAAAGGAAAATGAAGAAGTGAGCAAAGGAGCCAAAGAAAGCCTAGATCAGAAGAGCAAAATGAACCTGCTCCCTTGTTTTTAGAGGAGTGCTATCTAAGGGTACAAAAGGCAGAAAAGAGGAAAGATCGAAGTACACAGCAAACCAAAAAGACGATAATAAGAATGATATCTACCATACAATGGAGTTTGTTTATCACACCATATCCAATGCCTGTTTGCTTTGCAGAAAGATGGGGTGGGTAAGACAAGTTTATATGACTGAACAGAGGCTTTGTTCATACAAAGTATATCCGTTGATAAAAGTGGCAAAGGACAGAATCAGGGATGAGTGTAAAAACTACCCACAGATGCATTCATGACTTAAACTCATAAGTAGCTTTGTTGCTTCCTAGTGGCAGTCAGCAGGATAACTAACAGCCCGTTTGCAGCTGTCAGTGTGCTGTCGTCCTTATGTTCTACAAGGTATATTCAGCTGCTGTTGAATAATCCTGACCAAAACACTGACATGTTCATATCTTAAAGTACACCTGTATGCCTTACCTGCCGGAGGTTGCGGGTCACTTTGACATCGTGCCACGAGTTGTCATTAAACTTCCCATTGACCGGCTCCACAATGGCTTCAAAGGCTCCAGAGCCCAAGTTGATAACGAGGGAGACAGCTCCGTCCTTTAGCGCCAGATTGACATAGTCAGCTGACTTGCCGGTGTGAAGAATAAGGCCGTTCCGCTGCCACGTCTTAAAGGAGAGTGTAATTTCATCGCTACTGCTCTGGATTGGGTTCTGGGAGAGATCGTAGCAGAAGTACTCTGAGCCACGGAAAGTCGCCACATTCTCTTCTCTTGCTATAGTAAGAAAAAAAGATTGTAGTGAAGAATATGTTTCAATAAACGTTAACATCTTAATCTTTTTTACATTATATAACATATAATATAATGAATATATATACAGTGGGGCAAAAAAGTATTTAGTCAGCCACCGATTGTGCAAGTTCCCCCACTTAAAATGATGACAGAGGTCAGTAATTTGCACCAGAGGTACACTTCAACTGTGAGAGACAGAATGTGAAAAAAAATCCATGAATCCACATGGTAGGATTTGTAAAGAATTTATTCGTAAATCAGGGTGGAAAATAAGTATTTGGTCACCTCAAACAAGGAAAATCTCTGGCTCTCACAGACCTGTAACGTCTTCTGTAAGAAGCTTTTCTGTCCCCTACTCGTTACCTGTATGAATGGCACCTGTTTGAACTCATCATCTGTATCAAAGACACCTGTCCACAGCCTCAAACAGTCAGACTCCAAACTCCGCCATGGCCAAGACCAAAGAGCTTTCGAAGGACACCAGGAAAAGTATTGTAGACCTGCACCAGACTGGGAAGAGTGAATCTACAATAGGCAAGCAGCTTGGTGTGAAAAAATCAACTGTGGGAGCAATCATCAGAAAATGGAAGACATACAAGACCACTGATAATCTCCCTCGATCTGGGGCTCCACGCAAGATCTCATCCCGTGGGGTCAAAATGATCATGAGAACGGTGAGCAAAGATCCCAGAACCACACGGGGGGACCTGGTGAATGACCTGCAGAGAGCTGGGACCAAAGTAACAAAGGTCACCATCAGTAACACACTACAACGGCAGGGAATCAAATCCCGCAGTGCCAGACGTGTTCCGCTGCTGAAGCCAGTGCATGTCCAGGCCCGTCTGAAGTTTGCCAGAGAGCACATGGATGATACAGCAGAGGATTGGGAGAACGTCATGTGGTCAGATGAAACCAAAGTAGAACTTTTTGGTATAAACTCAACTCGTCGTGTTTGGAGGAAGAAGAATACTGAGTTGCATCCCAAGAACACCATACCTACTGTGAAGCATGGGGGTGGAAACATCATGCTATGGGGCTGTTTTTCTGCCAAGGGGACAGGACGACTGATCCGTGTTAAGGACAGAATGAATGGGGCCATGTATCGTGAGATTTTGAGCCAAAACCTCCTTCCATCAGTGAGAACTTTGAAGATGAAACAAGGCTGGGTCTTCCAACATGACAATGATCCAAAACACACCGCCCGGGCAACAAAGGAGTGGCTCCGTAAGAAGCATTTGAAAGTCCTGGAGTGGCCTAGCCAGTCTCCAGACCTCAACCCCATAGAAAATCTGTGGCGGGAGTTGAAAGTCCGTGTTGCTCGGCGACAGCCCCAAAACATCACTGCTCTCGAAGATCTGCATGGAGGAATGGGCCAAAATACCAGCTACTGTGTGTGCAAACCTGGTAAAGACCTATAGTAAACGTTTGACCTCTGTTATTGCCAACAAAGGTTATGTTACAAAGTATTGAGTTGTATTTTTGTTATTGACCAAATACTTATTTTCCACCCTGATTTACCAATAAATTCTTTACAAATCCTACCATGTGGATTCATGGATTTTTTTTTCACATTCTGTCTCTCACAGTTGAAGTGTACCTCTGGTGCAAATTACTGACCTCTGTCATCATTTTAGGTGGGGGAACTTGCACAATCGGTGGCTGACTAAATACTCTTTTGCCCCACTGTATTATATAATAAAGATATAATATAATAATATCTTTACACTTTATCATATCATATTTGTATTTACAGGATTTTTTTTCTTTCTTTCTTTTTTGCTTACTGAGCAATTGGGTGAATATAAAAGAAAAGAAAGAAAAAAACAGGTTGAATAAATTAAGATAGGTCAGTTAAACCAAGAGATACTCTTAGGTGAATAAAAGGAATATCAATGTGATAACTGTATAAATATGACCCTTCAAAAATATCGGACATGACAGAGCAAAAAGCAAAACCTGCAAAACCAGGTGCTGAGAGGAACCGAAGAAAAGGAACTGGACAGCTGAGGGATAACACATGTAAGGTGTTATCTGCAATTAACTTTCTGTCTCTAAAGCAAGAATGCTGGACACTTTGATCAAACAATATAACCACAGGACTCCAATGCAAGGAGCTGCACGAGTACAGGTTTCATCTATTTCATTGGGGGTGTTGTTTAGAAACCATATGCACACTGATTTCATCATCATCATCATCAAAATAACAACAACAACAATAATAATAATAGGTTAGACAGTGAAACATGCAAACATGACAAAGGAAGTATGAGCCACCTGTAATCTGTTAATAAGGAATTTTTTAAAAAGCATTTTGGGATAGATTTACTAATGTGTTGTGTCACCACAAAATTGGCTTGGTGTAAAACAAAAAAATACTGGTGATACAGTCCCGATCAAAAGTTTAAGAACACTTGAAAAAATGGCAAAACATCATATTTTGCATCGTTGGACCTTAAGGTTCCAAGTTGAGCTTCAACATGCAACAAGAAGAAATGGGAGTGAGACAAAGCATTTTTCTAAGCATGCAGTTCATTGAAAACAATGCTTGAATACAGAGGAGAGGAGAACGTGCACAGTGCTGAGGGGCTTCAGTGCTGATGCACTCAATGTCCAGGATGTGCTCAGTCAGTTTCATGAGCGTGTCCATGAACCATTAACAAACTTTGGCGCAGAGGAGAGCAGCTTTTTCAGAATGCTTGCTTAAGTGCATTGTGGACAGTCTTCTAGTTTTCAATGGGAGACTGACAGGAGATCGGCGTGCTAGAAACGTTGCCAATAGCGCTGCTTCCACTGCTTTGATATCACTTACATTTATTGTAAACATGCAGTACACAGTACAAGCAATTTACTCTGTGATTTATCGTCTTAACCGATACGTTTTTTTAAAGTTTTTTCTTTTAATAACTAATTCAGCACAAGGAAAGTATTGATGATACTGTTGTGGTACTGAGTCTATGACCCAGTGTTTCTGTTTCTTGTGCTCTCATGTGGCATTTAGCTTGAGTTTAGTTTCTAGTTCTTAGGTTATTGTTCATTTTAGTCATTCATGCCTCCCTGTGTAGTTACCATGTAGTTACCAGGTTCTGTCTCTATGTTTATTCATCTGTTTCCCATACGTATCTCTCCTTCTGTCTGTTCCCTGCATTCATTCAGTCCATGTCTTAGTGTGTTTCTGTTTGTTTCCTGTTTTATTTTGATAGTCTCATATCCTGTGTGCATTATGTTCAGTTATTTTCCTGTCCCGTTAGTCTGATTAGTTCCAGCTGTGTTTCCTCCGTTTCCCATTCTCTGGTTATCCTCTGTGTGTTTAGTCCTCTGTCTTCCTCTGCTTGTTGTCACGTCGTCCCTCGTTGCTATGTAGTTTCACTGTGCTCCTCAGTTTCCTCATAACTCCCAGCTTCTAGCTTGTAGTTTTCCCATTTTAGGTTATGTTTTTTTGTATCTAGTACTTGAGTTTTGAACTGCCAATAAAGCTGCCTCTTTCAGTTTACTCCCCTTGTCTGTGAGTCCTCCATTTGAGTCCAACTCCTGCCTCTGCCTGTCACACAGCGATCTGTGACAGGATCTCCAGTTTCATACAGAGGTATAAGCTCAACCAACATTTTCAGATTAACATCAACAGAACCAAAGAAACAGAGTCCAAATAGAACAGAAAACCAGTCCAGAGGGTTGGCCTGGCCAAGGGGCAAAATTGAGGCCACGTAGCGATTAAGGGGACTGACGGGGAAAAACAGTTCTCGGGGTCAACCATGGAGCCAAGGCAAATGTTGACAGAGACAATGGTGCAACTCAGGTGGCAACTGCGAGGGTCAACGTTAATAGAGAGGAAGACACTTTTGACAGGAGGTCAAAGATGGCAGTGAAGACACTCAGGTGGCATGGCTGGAGGCGGAGTGGCAGAGGAAGGTACCCCTTAGGTGGTGAGGGCGAGGGCAACGAGACACTCCTGATGACCACCCCTGATGACCACCTCCAATGAGCCCTTCAACTCTTACAAGACTTTTAGTAGATCCCCCTATGGTATTGATTTCAAAATCCCACATTGCCTCATTCTCAAGTTATCACATTCATGTGTAAATGCTGCCCACCTGCCACTAGTGTGGATGCTGTGATATCAACGCTGAATGGGTAGGTTTTAATTTAAGTTAGTGTGTCGTGTTGGTACCTCGTTTATGTCAATGTTTGTACGGTAATGTTTATGTTAGCTTAGCTGTCAGAAACTTCTCATGGATGATGCTTGCTAAGCTAACACTTTCATCTTTGTTAGCTAATGAGTGAAATACATAGTAAACCAGTGAACAGGAGGGGCTACACTGTCTCCTAGTTTTGTTTCTCACATTAATATTACTGTTTATTCTAAACAGTAAACCTCTCACTCCGGAGCATGTCCACTACATAAATTCATGAACTAAATCATATGTAAACTGACTGGAAATATAAAAACTTTTATTTTAGTTTCAAGCTTTATTTAAACTTCTGGACAGAAGGCATTTTTAGTTTAGGTAGTTTTTTTGTTTAAATACTATTAGAACTTAGAGCCGGTTGGGTACTGGACCCTAGAACAGCAGGTTTGCACACAGATGGTGGAGATAAGAGTTATTAAAGTAACTGTTGACTAATCGACTAATTAAAAACAAGAAGATTATTCTACTACAAAAATAATCTTTAGTTGCAGCTGAACATGGTCCATTCAGACCCAGTGTCCCCAGTCTTCCTCTGAATGCTGTTGAAGCTCTGTCAGAGGTGAGAGATCTCATAGTGGTGACTTTCACTAACATTTACATTTAGAAGATAGACCTCATCACTCAGATTTTTTTACTGCCAAATTGGCTACCAGCTTAGCCTGCAAACTGCCTCACATGGTGAGCCAAAGGCACAATCTCACAACGATAACTAAAAAGGCATTCAGACTGTTCATGGACTCTCCCTTCAAACACTGAGCACATACATGACAATAAAGTTCTCCATTAAGATCAGTTAAAGAAGTCAGTTACCACAAAGCTGTAAATCAGGGGTCTCCAACTCCAGGCCTCGAGGGCCGGTGTCCTGCAGGTTTTAGATCTCACCCTGGGTCTACACACCTGAATCACATGATTAGTTCATTCCCAGGCCTCTGGAGAACTATAAAACATGTTGTTAGGTAATTTAGCCATTTGAATCAGCTGTGTTGGATCAAGGACACATCTAAAAACTGGTACAAGTCAAGAACAGGGTCCCAGGGGCCCAAGAACCACCCGGCACACGAATGGCCTTACACAATATAACGTGTAAGACCGGGACGTACAGGTCTACTTCCGGAAGGAGCGAGCTAGCAAACAACTGGCTCAGTAGGCACCCCCATTCCCTACACCAGGCCACAGGACTACGCACCATTACGGACTACAAAGCCAGGGACACTGCGCCGATCAACGCCGACTCTGCATTCACCAACGAGCTGAATCGGTTAGCCAGGCGGCTAATGCTATCTACCGCCTGACTACCGAGGACAGTGACGTCATCAGCGAGAGACCGGTGACCAGCATCGCGGAGCATGACGTCCGAGCGGCACTGAGGAGAGTGAACACAAGGAAAGCGGCGGGGCCAGACGGCATCACCGGCCGTCTGCTGCGCTGCTGTGCTGACCAGCTAGCAGGTGTGTTCACTTACATCTTCAACGAGTCCCTGGCGAAGTCTGTGGTCCCCACATGCTTCAAAAGATCCACCATCATCCCTGTGCCCAAGAACAGCAAACCCTCATCCCTGAACGATTACCGGCCAGTTGCACTGACCTCAGTAGTAATGAAGGTGTTTGAGAGGCTGCTGAAGAACATCATCTCCTCCTCCATCCCAGACACCACAGATCCGCTGCAGTTCGCCTACAGATCCAACAGATCCACAGAGGATGCCATCGCCCACGTCCTACACACCACTCTCAGCCACGTGGACAAGAAACAGGGTAACTATGTGCGAATGCTGTTTGTTGATTACAGTTCAGCGTTTAACACAATAGCGCCCTGCAGACTGTTCACAAAGCTGAGGGAACTGGGACTTAACAGCCGTCTGTGTGCATGGGTGTTGGACTTCCTCACTGGCAGAACTCAGGTGGTGAGGGTGGGCAGGTGCTTCTCCAACAGCATCACCATCAACACAGGAGCACCTCAGGGATGTGTCCTCTCGCCACTGCTCTACTCCCTCTACACTTCAGACTGTGTGGCCACCCATGGCTCCAACACCATTGTGAAGTTTGCTGACGACACAGTGGTGTTGGGTGCCATCTCCAACAACGATGAGGCGGCCTACATGGATGAAGTGAAGAATCTGGCATCATGGTGCCAGGACAACCACCTCCAGCTGAACGTCAGCAAGACCAAGGAGCTGGTGGTGGACTTCAGAAGGGGTCAGCACAGAGACTACAAGCCCATCATCATCAATGGAGCTCCAGTGGAGAGGGTGCAGTCCTTCAAGTATCTTGGTGTCCACATCTCCTCAGACCTGACATGGGCTGCCCACATTCAGGTCCAGACCAAAAAGGCTAGGCAGCGCCTGTATCACCTACGACAACTGAGGAAGTTCAGGGTCTCTCCAAAGATCCTCAGGATTTTCTATACAGGCACTGTGGAGAGCATCCTCACACAGAACATGACATCGTGGTTTGGGAACAGCTGTGTGAAGGACTAAAAAGCTCTCCAGAGAGTGATCCGTACAGCAGAACGCTGCTGCAGGATTGCTCTCCCCCCGCTTCAGGACACCTACACCAGGAGATGCCGGACTAGAGCAGCGCAGATACTGAAGGACCCGTCCCATCCTGGCAACAAACTGTTCCAACTTCTGCAATCTGGTAGAAGGTTCCGCATCTTCCGGGCAAGGACAGAGAGACTCAAGAGGAGCTTCTATCCCCAAGCCATCCGTGCCCTAAACACACACACCCGCCCTCTCACATCATCTATAATTGACTGAGACAGGACTCTTCCAGACACTCTAAACCAAGGCACAATGTACATTTCAAATTCCTTTAATTTTAAATATGTTTATATTGTCTATCCTGTAAAATAGTCAGATATCTATTCATATTAATGTACAGAATTCACCTGCTTGCTGCTACTACTGCACATTCACCCAGTGTATATACTATATATATATAAAAAAACACCCAGCACGCCCCTGCGGGCGGTTTATCCTTCAAGCTCGGGTCCTCTACCAGAGGCCTGGGAGCTTGAGGGTCCTGCGCAGTATCTTAGCTGTTCCCAGGACTGCGCTCTTCTGGACAGAGATTTCCGATGTTGTTCCCGGGATCTGCTGGAGCCACTCGCCTAGCTTGGGAGTCACCGCACCTAGTGCTCCGATTACCACGGGGACCACCGTTACCTTCACCCTCCACATCCTCTCGAGCTCTTCTCTGAGCCCTTGGTATTTCTCCAGCTTCTCGTGTTCCTTCTTCCTGATATTGCTGTCATTCGGAACCGCTACATCGATCACTACGGCCGCCTTCTTCTGTTTGTCTACCACCACTATGTCCGGTTGGTTAGCCACCACCATTTTGTCCGTCTGTATCTGGAAGTCCCACAGGATCTTAGCTCGGTCATTCTCCACCACCCTTGGGGGCATCTCCCATTTTGACCTCGGGACTTCCAGGTTATACTCGGCACAGATGTTCCTGTACACTATGCCGGCCACTTGGTTATGGCGTTCCATGTATGCCTTGCCTGCTAGCATCTTGCACCCTGCTGTTATGTGCTGGATTGTCTCTGGGGCATCTTTACACAGCCTGCACCTGGGGTCTTGCCTGGTGTGATAGACCCCAGCCTCTATGGATCTTGTGCTCAGAGCTTGTTCTTGTGCTGCCATGATTAGTGCCTCTGTGCTGTCTTTCAGTCCAGCTTTGTCCAGCCACTGGTAGGATTTCTGGATATCAGCCACCTCCTCTATCTGCCGGTGGTACATACCGTGCAGGGGCCTGTCCTTCCATGATGGTTCCTCGTCTCCCTCCTCTTTCTTGGGTTTCTGCTGCCTGAGGTATTCACTGAGCACTCGGTCAGTTGGGGCCATCTTCCCAATGTATTCTTGGATGTTCCTTGTCTCATCCTGGACTGTGGTGCTGACACTCACCAGTCCCCGGCCCCCTTCCTTCCGCTTATCGTACAGCCTCAGGGTGCTGGACTTGGGGTGAAACCCTCCATGCATGGTAAGGAGCTTTCTTGTCTTTATGTCAGTGGTTTCTATCTCCTCCTTTGGCCAGCTTATTACCCCAGCAGGGTATCTGATCACGGGCAGGGCGTATGTGTTGATGGCCCGGATCTTGTTCTTACCATTCAGCTGACTCCTCAGGACTTGCCTGACCCTCTGCAGGTACTTGGTGGTTGCAGCCTTTCTAGCGGCCTCTTCATGGTTCCCATTTGCCTGCGGGATCCCCAGGTACTTGTAACTGTCCTCTATGTCTGCAATGTTGCCTTCTGGTAGTTCAATCCCCTCAGTTCTGACTACCTTCCCTCTCTTTGTTACCATCCGACTACACTTCTCCAGTCCGAACGACATTCCAATGTCATTGCTGTATAGCCTGGTAGTGTGGATCAGTGAATCGATGTCTCGTTCACTCTTGGCATACAGCTTGATGTCATCCATGTACAGGAGGTGGCTGACAACTGCTCCGTTCCGTAGTCGGTATCCGTAGCCAGTCTTGTTAATGATCTCACTGAGGGGGTTCAGGCCTATGCAGAACAGCAGTGGGGACAGAGCATCTCCTTGGTAGATCCCGCACTTGATGGTAACTTGTGCTATGGGCTTGGAGTTGGCCTCTAGTGTTGTACGCCACATCCCCATTGAGTTCCTGATGAAGGCTCTTAGGGTCCCATTGATCTTGTACAATTCTAGGCATTCCAGTATCCAGCTGTGGGGCATTGAGTCATAGGCCTTCTTGTAATCAATCCAGGCAGTGCACAGGTTGGTCAGTCTGGTCTTGCAGTCTCGGCTGATTGTTCTGTCTACCAGTAGCTGGTGTTTTGCACCTCTGGTATTCTTCCCAATTCCTTTCTGTGTCCCGCTCATGTATTGACCCATGTGCCTGTTCATCTTAGCCGATATGATACCTGACAGGAGCTTCCATGTAGTACTGAGGCAGGTTATTGGTCGGTAGTTGGAGGGGACCGGTCCCTTCTTGGGGTCCTTGGGGATCAGGACCGTCCGGCCTTCAGTTAGCCATTCCGGGTGTCTTTCGTTAACTAGCAGCTGGTTCATTTGTGCTGCCAGACGCTCGTGGAGTGCAGTCAGCTTCTTCAGCCAGTAGGTGTGAACCATGTCGGGCCCTGGTGCTGTCCAACTCTTCATACTGGAGACCCTTTCTTGGATATCTGCCACTGTGATGGTTACTGGACCCTGTTCAGGGAGGTCGCTGTGGTCTGCCCTCAGATCCTCTAGCCACTGAGCATTGCCGTTATGGGTTGCATCCTTCTCCCATATGCTCTTCCAGTATTGTTCTGTCTCCAGCCTTGGTGGTGCTGTTCTCATATTGTTCCCCTGCCACTGAGAGTACACCTTTGCTGGTTCTGTGGAGAACAGCTGGTTTATTCTCCTGCCTTCTATCTCTCTGGTGTACCTCCTCAAGCGGCTGGCCAAGGCTGTGAGTCTTTGCTTGGCAGTTTCCAAGGCCTCAGGTATGGACAGCTTGCTGTATTTCTTAGGCACCTTATTTGTCGCACCTTTCTGCAACTCCGTTAGTTGGCTAACCTCCCTCCGTGCTACTTTGATCTTGCCCTCTAGCCTCCTTCTCCATGGAGGGTACTGCCCCTTGTGGCTGTTCAACTTGTAGCCAAGCATCTCACTGATCACTGCTGCCGTATTGTAGATCAGCTTGTTAGTGTCGGTAACCGTGGTTGTAGGTATTGTCCGTAGTGCTGCATTAACATCATCTAGCAGACCTTCTGAGGGTACTTCACGTAATCTTGGTAACCGGCTACGGGGGATCCAGGTTTCAAGCTTGGCCATGATCCTATTTTTCAGGTCAGTTCCTCTCGCACTCAACGATCCTTCTCCTATCGCACTTGGGGCTATCTACCCAATCTCGGGTGGGGGTGATGATATCTCCCCCCTGACCTGGCGTCCTGACTCCTCCTTGCCGTAGCATTTGTGTTGTACCTCGTCAATCTCTAGCTGTGAGAGCAGTCCCTTCTTTCGAATGTTGGAACACTGAGCTACTAGTTGTTTCGCCGTCATTGTGGATGTTGGGTATCGAAGAATCCATAGGTCCCTCATCCTATTCATGTAGCCCCTTCCGCCGGGGTTACTTGCGTAGTAGCATTCCAACAACGCCCTGTTTTCGTCCCTTGCCCACCGATGCCTTCTTGTTCCAGTAGCCCACTTTTCGTCAGGGTGCCCTGGTTCCTCAACACCTGACGCGGACCTTGTTGATCCGGGCGACGTCCGAGCCGGCATGCCTTCATATTTATCTGTCTCGCTCATGTCTGCGGTAGGCTTGCTTAGCATAGGGGGTCTAGCCTTAGGACCCTTACTGGATACAGACGCCCCAGGCAGGAATTGAACTTGCGATCCTCTGTTCCAAAGGCGTGTAGTTTAACCACTACGCTATCCAGCTGCTATATATATATATATATATATATATATATATATATATATATATATATATATATATATATATATGTTCTTCCTCTACACACACCCCCCCCCCCCCCCCAATTTTTGCACATGTCGAGGAGCGTGTCAGGCTACATTTCACTGTGTGTTATACTTGTATAACTATGCATGTGACAAATAAAGAACCTTGAACCTTGAACCTGAACCAGGATAGGAAGTCTAGGGCCCACAATGGCAATGCCCTGGAATGCCACCAAGTCTGCAGCAGCACCCACCACATAGAGGATACTGGAGTGTGCAAATGAGTCCAAAGACTCATCTGCAATTCAATTCAATTTAGGTAGACCCTACAATAAATCATGCAGAGAAAACCCCAACAATCATATGACCCCCTATGAGCAAGCACTTTGGCGACAGTGGGAAGGAAAAACTCCCTTTTAACAGGAAGAAACCTCCAGCAGAACCAGGCTCAGGGAGGGGCGGGGCCATCTGCTGTGATTGGTTGGGGTGAGAGAAGGAAGACAGGATAAAGACATGCTGTGGAAGAGAGACAGAGATTAATAACAGATATGATTCAATGCAGAGAGGTCTGTTAACACATAGTGAGTGAGAAAGGCGACTGGAAAGGAAAAACCCAATGCATCATGGGAATCCCCGGCAGCCTACGTCTATTGCAGCATAACTAAGGGAGGATTCAGGGTCACCTGGTCCAGCCCTAACTATATGCTTTAGCAAAAAGGAAAGTTTGAAGCCTAATCTTGAAAGTAGAGATAGTGTCTGTCTCCCGAATCCAAACTGGAAGCTGGTTCCACAGAAGAGGGGCCTGATCTGCACACTGCGTCACAACACCACTCAGCTATAACAGACACATACAGTAAAGGGATGATATAAACTGTTTTGTGTGTCAGACAAGCTGCACCAAAAAATGGTTGCTCGCTCACCTGAATGCCCCACCCCACCCAACAAGCCCTGGAGGCACAGACATCCTAACATGGGTCGACCCACCCGACATGCCAAGGTGGTCAGGGGGGTCCAGACCACCCTCGCACAAGGAGGGACTCAGTCAGAGACCAGGCCCAGCACCTGCCTCCACCAGGATGAGGCCACCTGCCACCACAAAAACCCCAGACCCCACATCCTCCACGGTGACCAACCAAGGCAGATATACAGACACTCCAAAACAGCAACCACAGCTCTCCAGCCCCCAGGGGGCCGCCATATACCAGTAGTCCCAGAGACCATCCCCACCCACCTGTAAGGCAAATAGGGAAACAAGACTACAGCTGACTCCTCTCACTAAGTAATGGAATTGATCAATGGGGACCAGAGAGAGACAAATTCATCCAGTTGGTTTTATAAAGAGGCAGACATTCTCTCCGGACTAATGTGATCAAAACTAGCAGCATGGCCTCTTCACCTGTCCACCCTGCATTTTCCTGCTCTTTGTGTCAGGTGTTTAGTTATTCCTCTGCCTCCTTTAGCAGTAATGATACTTGACAGTGAGGAGTAAGCGCAGGCCTAAAAAGATGCCTCCAGTTCACCACCAACCCATTCAAGTGCCTAACTGTCTCGCCCCACGCGGTGACACACCCACTGTGGATCAAACTCTGGTAACTGGCAATTCTGTTCTGAGACATGTGAAGCTAGAGACACCAGCAACCATAGTCAATTGTCGTCTAACGGCAAGAGCAGGTAACACTGAGGCAAATTTAAAGCTGCTGGCTAAGGATAAATATCTGCAGAGGCTTATTTGAAGAGTTTCAGTCAGGTTTCAGAGCTCAGCACAGCACAGAAACAGCTTTAGTGAAGGTTACAAATGATCTTCTTATGGCCTCTGACAGTGGACTCATCTCTGTGCTTGTCCTGCTAGACCTCAGTTTTTGAATGCGTTTGCTTGTTTTTGAATAACTATTGTGATTTGGTTCATAGTGATCTTGGTTCTCCCTCCCTCAGTGTTTATCTTCTATATTTAGTCAGCCTTTCTCTCCTTGTTTGCTTTGGTTTTGCTCCCTGACTCATTGTGTCTGATTAGTCCCAGCTGTGTTTCCCTCTGTCTGTTGTTGTGTTGTCCCATTTGCTGTTTGATTTTTCACTGTACCTCGTGTCCATCACAACTCCTAGCTTCTAGTTTTCTAGTTTATTAGTTCATAGTTTCTTGGTTCCTAGTTTTTAGGTGTTGTGTTCTTATATCCTGTATTTGAGTTTGGCTCTAGCACATTAAGGCTGCTTCCTCTATTGTTTATGGGTCCTCGTCCTGCCTGCCACACAGCACCATACATGACAGTTTAGAGATTTGCCAATCATTGCATTCTGTTTTTATTTAGTTTTTACCCAGTGTTGCAGCTTTTTTTGCAATTGGAGATGTGTTTAAAGCATAGTTTAAAAAAAGTGTTTGGATTGTATGGATAGTATCGCATTTCATAGCAAATGTATCTCCAAAGGGTTGCCTACTAATTGGAAAAGTCAGCACTGTGATCTCTGACTTGTGGTGACCCAGATGTTGAGACTTTATAATGCAGTCTGACATGGAGTCCAAAGCCAGTAGGTGGCTAAATCCTCTCTGTATGTTTTATGTTGTGTGTATCTGTGCTGTCAACTTTCACACAAAGAAAATTTCACATATTTGGTAACCCAAGTGGAATGGCAGAATAACAGTAAGGCCAAAGAGCATAGAAGACACTTGGTTAGACAGAAAGGAAAGTGTTATAAGTCTAATTTTAGATTTTTAGTTGTTTGTGCATTTTCTTTGACAAACAAGCTAAAAACACACCAGATAGGCATTAATTATATCACAACATATTATACAATAACTGCTATATGACTTTTACTGCTGACTTCTTCACTAACTGGAGCAGGATCACCAACAGTGGATGTGAATGACAGAATAATAGCAATAGGGGTGGGAATAAATAAATAAAAAAAATAGGCGAGAAAATCCTCATCCCTCTGAGCTGAAAAAGCTTATCTGAGGGGAGGCTGATTGGTGCAGGATGGCTGAAGGAGGCAAAACAGAATAGGCTGAAGGGGAGTTTGTGACGATGAAGGGGGAAGGGTTTGGAGATAACCATCAGTAATTTCAGCATGCTGGTGGGTTTCCATTTGTTTGTTAGCTTGACCAGTGGTGCGTTGGGATGTCTGAACCAAACAGCATTGTGGGACTGAAACACCGAAGCGACAGGAAGGGGGGATGGAGCCTGTCAGGCATTAGCTCAACAACAAAAAGAAGTCAGTACTGCCATTTTGGTGGTGTCCAGAGAGTGGAGGCTGAGCTGCTCAGACAATAGGGTCTTCAATATTTACACACACAGAAAACACATGTGGCTAAAGATTAAACATCACTTTGTAACTGATGTTCACTTAAAAAAGAGAGAAAATTAGAGCGACTGTATGGCAAAAATCGAAGAGATTAATATTATAATAAGAAGCTGAGTGGCAAACATATGGCCTGCATTATGCGACAACAGGAAATGGTGATAATATTCTATAAAATAATATGCAGAATGACCCGGAAGGGCAAGCAGCCTACTGGAAATAGACCACTAATTGTGGAGCATATTTCCCACTCATTCAGCCCTAATAATAACCATATTGTAGTACATCAACGCTCCTGGCACTCCCCTGGGACTCCTTCATAAACGCAGAGGGGTGGTGCTGGCTCAGATGGGCTGAAGGGAATCGGACGTTTCCTGGTTCCCTGGCTCCTCCAGCCTGCATGCCTAATATTTTTAGGCAAGAAACTCCAAGTTATGTGTGAATGTTAGGTAGAAAACAAAAGTGTGAGTGGGTGTGAATATGTCAATGACATATATTGTATAAAGCACTTTGAATGCTCTATATAAGAATCAGTTTATTTACTATCCGGTCTTTAAGTGATGACGTGATGAAACCTGCTTCCGGGCCCAAACTACTCTGCATTTAATAAGGCTGATGTGTTTTTAGCATGTTTTAATGCTTTGTATCTTGTTCTATTTAATCTCAACAAGCCCCTAAAAACAGGCAGTGATCACTGTCTGCTTCTCTCGGTCAGACTTAAAGACCGGATAAGTGCCCTTGTTACAAAATTGCCATCGTACCCAGAAGCACATCTGTGTTGGCTTTACACTGGTTGGATGGTTTCTCTATATACTGTGAGATTAAGGGCAAACTTAATTCATACATGGCATCAAAATGCCATGTATGAAGTTCATCCCAAGATGTCCTGTCATGGTCGCCAGCCTCCAGCGAAGCCTCTGCAGGGTCAAGGTTTGTCTTCTTCTCTTCTTCTGCTTTCCCTCTTCAGCCTGCCCTCTGACTGTTCCTCCTGCGTCAGTCTGCTCCTTTAAGTTTTGGACTTTTTTCTTGTTTTTTAGTCCCAAGGAGCAATTCACCTTTGGGTCCTTTCACATATAAATCAGCCAAGTCTCAGAAATCACCTTTCTCCAAAAGCTGTTTTAAAATAAAAATAATAATAATTTAAAAAAAAAACTAGTTTTTTGCTTTTTAATATCCTCAATTGTTTTTGCTTATATCCAAAATTACTATGGCATACTTATTCTAAGAAGTCCACAGTACAAACTCCAACCTTTAAAGGGATGCTTTTTGGGGACGGAATGATATGTAATGGGAAAAAGGGAGCTTCCACCAGACTCAAAGCTTTGTTAATTTTGTTTTTCTATCTAGAAGGAAACGTGATAATAAAAACAAACAAACCTTAATGACAAATATTATAACAGTTATAACAATTTTTGGGGGGGGAAGGAAAACTAAATTCAAACCAAATCAAATGAGTCCCTACGAGCAAGCACTTGGTGACAGTGGGAAAGAAAATTCATTTTGAAAAGGAAGAAGCCTCCAGCAGAACCAGGCTTAGGGAGGGGCGGGGCCATCTGCTGCGACTGGTTGGAGGCTGATGGAAGGAACACAGGATAAAAGGGATTGATAATAACTGATTATATATAAACACCATATAGTGAAGAAGAAATACTCAGTGCCATAAGGTAGCAGACTATTGCAGCATAACTAAGGGAGGATTCAGGGTCACCTGGTCCAGCCCTAACTATATGCTTTAGCAAAAAGGAAAGTTTGAAGCCTAATCTTGAAAGTAGAGATAGTGAATCCAAACTGGAAGCTGGTTCCACAGAAGAGGGGCTCTGCCTCCCATTCTACTTTTAAATACTCTGGGAACCATGTCAGGTGACCATATCATGAAGCACACTGAGAGAAGGCCAAGGGTTTGCAGCAGTGTCCACAAAGCAAGGAGGGAATCTAAAATATAAAACGTATTTAGAGTTATTTATCATTTTTTTCTTTGCTACATAGTTCCATATATCTTGCTTCATATATTTGATGTCATAAGTATCTACAGTGTTGAAAGTAGTAAAAATAAAGAAAAACCATTAAATGAGAAGCTGAGTCCAAACCTTTGACAGGTAGTGTATGTATCTGCCGACCTGGTGCCAATCCAAACAGACCAAACCTCCAGCTTACCGTCTCACTCCCATCTCCCTGTACCCACACTCCTGACACTGAACCAGCGCCACTGATGAGTCTTTTATGTCGAAAAAATGTGCAAGAGGCTCCCTGGGAAATGTATTTGTTTTTCTACACACTATTTATTTTGTAATAATAATACACGCTCAGTATAACCCACATAAACAGAAACATGTTCCTCTGCATGCATTTTGCACAGTCCCTATGACTGTTGCAGGTGCTGACAGATTTCAGTACTCTCAGCATAGAGACGTATTTCAGTCGGCTACACTTTGTTTGAATAATGACTAAGTCTAAGTTATATTTGCCAACACTGCCAATAATTAATATTAAAAATAAAAATGTTTAAGCAGTAAAAAAAAATGCAAGTTTAAATTTATTTCCAAAAGTTAACATTTGTTTTATTTGTATTTAGTTTCAGGTTAATGTAAAGGGAACAAACGTCATAAGATTATTATTAAAAATATTAAAATGTGGAAAATGACTTGCACATAGCTCATCAACCTTGCACAAAATTTAAAAAAAAAAGCCTATTTATCTAAGCAGAACACTGAGTCATGTCTGTACAGCCTTTTAGGTTTTTTATAAAGCAAACTCTTTTTCCTAAATAAATTAGTGAGATGCAATTTTCTTTCAAGCCTACAGATGATCTGCTTTAAGGTGAGTGTTTAAAAGTTATACCAAGGATTCAAGTACTTCAGTTTGAGGCTTTCTTCAGAGGAGGAGGAGCCACAGTATCCAAGATTGTTTCAGTGAGGATGTAACACTATTACTGAGATGATCAACTCACAAGAGTTTAGGTAGCTGCTCTGCACTGTGTTGGTACGTGGTAATGAAGAGAGCAACAGTGGAGGAATTATGTCTTTAAATGTAGTTACAGCACATAACAAAAGACATCTACTGTAATGAAATGTACTCTCACTGCTGTGTATTTCATTCCTGCAGATTTCAATGTTATTATAAAGTGATTAGAAAAAGAAGGAATGCTAATGACTGTTTAGTTTCCATGATGTATTTCAAGATCTAAAGAGTGATTATAGTGGGCTCTTTAAGATTTTAAGAGAATTCAATTGAGTAAAATAAAATAAAATAAACTAAAATGTGCATGCATGATGGTTGAAGGTTCCAAGGGCAGGCGCTGGTGCCTTAGTTTAACAGTACCAAGTTTAAAAAAGTGAACCAGTGTAAGATTACAGAACTCCAGAGATCAGCAGAAACAACACTGAAGTGGCAGGTTATGCCATTCGACTTTATTCGCCATCTACTTTCTGTAGGCTAAAATATTAATATGTGGGATTAAATATTATTAATGATGACTTTATTATGGTTTAAAGTAACTATTTATTAAAGTGCAGTGATCTATTAATTCCACAGTAAATTTATAATAGCATTGCTATATATTAGTTATAACTAAAACGACACTAAAACAGATTTTCATATTTTCAACTTCTCTCATTTTATTTCTTTTATCATTAGTCTACATTTTGATTTTGCTCTTTTTATATTTATTTTGCCAAATTTTAACCTTTCTTTCTGTATTTTTTTTAATATATTATTGTAGTAACTGGTGATGTTAACAACTGCTGACAGCGAGGTTGAGCATGTTTGACAAACAAAGCTTTGACTTGTGACTAGTCTTCATGGGCCTTTGTCTCTGTGAGTCCTTCCTCACAGTGTCGGTGTGTAGATGAGGCATACACATGTGTAAAACTGCATGTGCATATCTTCCCACATAAGTGAAGTGAAGGATGACTCCAGCCACGCTTACAAACACACACACGCAGACACACACACACAATTTACTGAAGCATGACAACAAGGTTGACTTCGTCCCTGCAGGCTTTTCATTTACTGCCCAGCATAATGCCGCATCCCTACCCACCCCCACCCCCGCCCAAACACACAATCACGCACAGCTTCTTATTGGCTATTATCTGGGCTGTCGGAGCCTGTGTTGATACCTAATGAAGGGCCACGGTTGCCATTTTTCAGCTGATGGTCACCAAGGTAACAGGAGTGTTGGGGGGAAAGGGGGCACTGGTGAGGGTGGTTTTGTTGGGGGATTATTACAGGGAGTAAGGAATAAAGGACGAGAACAAGAGCTAGTTCAATGCAGAATCAGATTTGATTTAGTTGTTTTTGGTCATTGTTCTGGAACACAAACAAACCATTTTCGTCCACACCAGAAAGAACAAAAGTCATTGTTGAACATGTTTCATATTTACTGAAAAGCCCTTTCTTTTCCTGACCCCAGTGCAGTTAGTGGGGTCAGGTTAACTGGTGATTCGAGATGTCACCCTGTGTCAGCCGATCTGTCCAAGGTGCTTAAAACAGCATTGAGCACTAGCTTTTATTTCCAATTGTGTCAGATTTCAAATTGACAAATGATCAGAGGTGCAAGGCAGAAGGAAGCCGATGTATATATTCTAAAAACACACATGTTCTGGAATTCTCTCGATGCTGGGTGATGTGAACATTACAGTAGCAACACTGGTTTAGATTTGAAAACCCTGAACACTGAAACTGAAACAGTTTATTCGGCCTCCTCGTTTTCTTTTTTGGGTCGCTTCTTCTTTAGTCTTGTTTCTGAATTCCTTTCTGTCTCCTAAATACAACGAACATATCTTCCCAATACACTCGCTCCTCTTCCACTGCCACTCATCATTTTTCTCATATTTGTTATCATGCTCGGCTGATGGACAGTTTGTCCTTTAACTAAAAGACATAATTGCATTTTGAGAGGGACGGATGACACAAGGGCCAGATTAATCAAAAACCTAAACTCATTCCTGAAGGACACTTGTAAGGTGGCAATTCCACACACTGTCTCCAGGCAATCTGCAACAATGAGATGTGGCAGGTCTAATACTCCATGCTCACTCTGACCTAATGAAAAGACAGTCCAGTCAGGATTATGAGATGCCTGCGAGCTTCAGCTGAGGACTGCAGCCTCTGTGAACAGCAACAGGCAGCCTGTCTGGGTCGTGATGGATGAATCAGACTTTTAAATAAAGTAATTTGTAAACTAATGTCACGATTATTCTGAATTAAAAGAATAAATAATTAGAAATATTTTATCATCTCACTACAGCAATATGTCAATACTTGCAATTTTTAACTGAATGTTTTAGATTGTGTGACAAATTTATTGATTTATAATAAATAAACGCTGGTTCACCTTTTAGTAATATAAGTTCATGTATATATGCTCTGATACAGCACTACAGACACTCTGTGAATGTCTGCATGTGAAGATCTGAAGTGTTCGTCGCCGTGACGTCTGTGATGGGTCCGCAGCGATGTTGCCTGCTCGATTCCTGACGCTCAGTTTTTACAAATCCTGAATCATGGGCAAGTGGGCACCAATGTTTGTTTTTCTGTAGAGCTCGCTGTCCTTTCGAGTCTGCTCTTCTTTGGTGGTTCACACCATGCAGAGTTGGATGAGCAGACTGCAGACTGGACTGCGGTGTTGAATTCAATAAAAAGATCCTCAGGCATGTGGAACTTCTGGGAATTATGGAGTTTCAGTAACAGATTTAATAGATATGCTATACTATCTGTATCTATTAACCCAAACCCGAGTTGTCTAAAGGCTTATGTCTAATCTCTTCCATACACGGCAACACCCAGAACAAAAAGACCACACTGAGAAAAACACATTTTGGTAACTTTAAATGTACAAATAAAATAGCTGTTTCTATACTATATAGTGCACCTCACTGTTGACTTAGGCCCTCTCATCATTACATATGATTAAATAATAATAATAATAAGAAGAAGAAGAAGAAGAAGAATGATATAGATAATGAGATATTGCGCTGCACTGAAGTCCACTGTCAGAGGCCATAAGAAGATCATTTGTAACCTTCACTAAAGCTGTTTCTGTGCTGTGATGAGCTCTGAAACCTGACTGAAACTCTTCAAATAAACCTCTGCAGATGATCTGTTAGCTGTTTGACAACTACTCTTTCAAGGATGTTTGATAAACACAAACCTTCTCTATTTTACGCTGTTATTTAAAACACACATGCAGGCCTGTGTGTGTGTGTGTGTGTGTGTGTGTGTGTGTGTGTGTGTGTGTGTGTGTGTGTGTGTGTGTGTGTGCGACTTGACAAAAACAGTAAGTGATTTTGGCTCGCCACAGAGAAGCATATCGCATTATCACTCTCAGAGCCATACACACACACACACACACACACACACACACACACACACACACACACACACACACACACACACACACACACACACTCATGTGCACTCACACAAACACCCACAATGGGCCTCTGCAAGCCTTCCTGAGGCTAAGTGGCATTAACCTCTTTCTCTCATGGGGCCCAGACAAAAGCCCCCAAGGAAGGCTAATAATCACATCGCTATCTGCCCCTCCTCCTCCCCCTACAACACAACAGCTCGCCTCACGTCGGAGCTTCACGCCACCGAAAAGGAAATTTCAACACAAAACTGAAATGCAGAACAAAACCAAGCAGTTTTGTTAAATACTGGTTTGAAAAAAATGTCAGTGTGTTACTATCATACATTTATAATTAAATGATAATTAATTCAATTTGATTTATATAGGGTCAAATCACAGTTTCCTCAAGGTGCTTTATATTGTAAGGTAAAGAGCCTACAACAATACAGAGAACACAGAGAAAACCCTCAGATACTGGAGGAACAATGTGACTCTCCGCAGAACACCAAACCAGCCCTTTATCCTCACCAGGATATTTGAGGGTGCATAGGAGGTAGCCAAACCAGTGTACATGTATTTTGTGGACTTGAAAAAGGCATTCAACCCTCAGGGTACCCTGTGGAAGGTTAACCGATGTTATGGGTCATTTGGCCCCTGGGTAGAAGTTAGGCTATGTTAGCTAAGTTAGACTTGTTTCTGGTGGGTGCTGGACTCTGCCAGGACTGCCCTTCGTCACCAATTCTATGAACAGAACTTGTAGGCATAGCCAGGTGGTTACCTTTTTGTAGATAATTTGGTTCTGTTGGCTTCACCTTCAGCTTGGTCTGGCCCAGATCACACCCACGTGTGAAGCAGTATGAGTCTGAGACAATGATGAAGTGCTCACTCCAAGTCTTGGAGTAGTTATTGCCCCAAGTGGAGGAGTTTAACTATCTCGGTGTCCCGTACAGAAGTGAGGGGAGCTTCTGCATGAGACTGACAGATGGACTGGGGCAGCATCCACAGTGATGCGGCATTTCTGCCTTAAGCCTTCATTCTTTTTAATAGCCAGCAGGAGGTAAATCATCTGAATGCAGAAAAGCTGGGCAAACAGCTGAGTTTCTGTAAGTGCATTTCACTTTGTGTCCAAAAGGACATTATTGCAGGGTATGCCAACACCTGCTCTTACTGCAAAGGGAAGTGATTATGGGATTCATTGGCCAAAGAACCATGAAAAAGAAAGCACACATAAGTAGCTTGGAAGCAATTTTCAGCTTGTGGGTAATGAGCACAGAAACACAGGATCTTTAAAAATGCAAGAAAATAAAGCCTGAAAGGCCACACACAACCAGTTGGTTCAAACCCATAACTTGCTTGCTGTGAGGCAGCAGTGCTAACCACCACAGCACTGTGCAGTATGTTCTCCCTGTGCCTGCATGGGTTTAGTCCAGATATTCTCTCTTACTACCATAGTCCGTGCAATATAGTTTAATGGGTGATTCTAAATTGGCCAAATGTGTGAATGTAAGTGTGAACTGTTGTCTGCTCCTATATGTCCCTGTGATAGACTGGGAACCTGAGTGTGCCCTCTCTCTCACCCTGTGACAGCTGAAAAGTCTCAGATCACAACCTTGAACTGGATAAACAAAGAAATGGATGAACATTATCAAGATATCCAAGAAAACATCATGTCCAAATCCCCAGAGTAGAATAAGCAGGCCAGTGAGCACACAAAAGATCACATGATCTATTTTTAACTGTTTGTTTGTGCTGTATGTATAGGATTATACAATATCTATTTTGTAAAACAATTTTCTATTTTCTGTTCATCACAAGGACAAATAAAAAAGAAGACATGACGTATCTGTTGTTTTCTAAGACCAGGTAAAGTCCCAGACTGCTGGCCTTGGAACAGGCCTCCTCCTCCTCAGTGGTCCTACTGTCTGTCTGATCCTGTCTGTCAGTCACTTCATGTCTCACCTGATCCAAACCACAAATCTTTCCAGAAGACAGGCTCCCCAAAAGAAAACTCGGCTTTTGACATTTCTCTTATCATCCTGTCTGTGTTGGTGCGTAACTTTGGTCAGTATGATATTTGCTCTGTGAGCCAATCAGAATTAAACATACTCTCTCTCAGCGTGTTCACTAAGTCTCCCTCCTCGTTTTACAGCATGTTGTATATTCTAATAGAAAAAAGAAGAAAATCTCTCTTTGACCTTCCTCTTTGGTCAGCGTGTGCTGCATTTGGACCATTAAGCATTTTTTAAATGTGAACCAAGTTGTTTGCACACCGTTTTCCACCTCGCCGATCTGTTCTTCTGCTTCCTCAGTTCTTTGACTGCTGAGCTTAATGTCACTCATCTGACAGTTTCATTACCTGTGCTCCATGTGGTCCTTTCACATCATTGTTTGATCATTTTTTGACTTTGTTTTACTCTCGTTTCCATCATTGTCCTGCTATCTGCAAGCTTACAGTTCAGAGTGGGGTTTGTTTAGCTTTAACAGGATAAAATAGATAATATTTCAAAGAAAGAAATCTAGTATTAGTTTTGCCATTTTTAAAACTTGCTGGACTAACGGTTACCTTTGTTATAAATACTTTACACTTGTCTCAGTGGCCTTTTTTTTAACTTGTTTAAAATTAAATAAAAGGAGCAGTTTTAACAGGCAAAGGGTTTCAAGCCTAAAGATGAATAGGAAAGCAATCATGCATTAACGAGGGTGGGGGGTGGGGACAGAAAGGAATAAATGTGAAGGGGCACCAGGAGTGGAGGGAGTGGGGTGGGGGAGGTGAGAGTGTAGGATCTGGACAGAAAGAGATAACAGCGCTCTCTCTCTTTGAATTGTCATGTGAATAGTGTGTCACAGCGAGCATCTGGTTGATAAAGATAGCAGGGTCCACTGCAGTAATCTACTCTGCACACATCGCACGCGAATCCATGAAAACACACTTTATCATGATTAAATGTTGTCCGGTAAAGTGTTCATCAAAACCTGTACACTCAGTAAACGTACACCATTACCACAACAAATCACCATCAATGATTCTTTCCAACAGTATTTGTTTGTTTTGTTGTTGTCGCTTCTTCACATAATGACGACGCCTGCAGGAAAGACCAACAACCAAAATAAACTTTTGGGTAATATGACGGAAAAACCAATGAGACATCATTTTCTACAGAATGAGTTGGAACCAGGAAGTGTGAGGCAACAGAGTAATAATGTGGTAAATGGATTGGTTCTTATGTACTTTATTATATATTCAACTATACCTGAGCATACAAGCACTGCTTTTTCTATTAACTGCATTTACTTATTTGTAAAATGCTCTCAAAATATTTATATTCAGTCACTTTTCTTGTAACCGTGCAAAATAAATTCCTTGCTATTATTACTCATCTATACCATTGGTTATATTAATTTACTATGTGATTATTACCTATTTATATTATTATTATTGTTATTATCATTTATAGGTGCTTTATATTGTAAGGTAGATCCTACAATATTACATACAGAGAAAAACCCAACAATCAGATGAGCCCTTATGAGCAGCACTTTGGTGACAGTGGGAAGGAAAAACTCCCTTTTAACAGGAAGAAACCTCCAGCAGAACCGGGCTCAGGGAGGGGCGGGGCCATCTGCTGTGATTGGTTGGGGTGAGAGAAGGAAGACAGGATAAAGACATGCTGTGGGAGACAGAGGTTAATAACAGGTATGATTCAGTGGGGTGATATGGTACTATAAGGTCATTAAGATAAGATGGGGCCTGATTATTCAAGACCTTGTATGCATCAAATTATTACTCTACTATCATGTGTGTTACTATGCTGTCATACATATGATAGTGTTTTCAAAAATAGAATAAGGATTTTAATAGGTTTGAGAATCAATAGTAGTTCAGTGTATAGAGTCATAACTGTAAATGATCTCAACCTCTTCAATCACTGTTGGATGGTGTGCTACTGAAGTGGAAATAACAGGCAGCAGTATTGACAGCAGACAGCTGTTGTTTTGTGGTTAACTACAGTGAGATACAACAATAATGAACTCAGACTAGAATCAATGGACTTTTTTAAACATGACACTAACACTGCTGTACATGTGGGAATAGCTCAACACGTACAAACTTAGTCAAAGCTTGCTCCAATCAGTTAACACTCTGTTTCATAATATTTTTGTGTATGTACACACTTGGAACAACAAAGTCAACACAGGAAGCAAACCCCTGACACTTTTGCCACACGCAAACACACAAATGTCAAGTTATGCTTGCAAGCATCGTGACATGAAGATAATATCTATAGAACACTGGATCCTGTCACTGCTCCCTCACTGCAGCCTTTAACACAAGATGAAGCCACTGATAGAGTCCACAGAGGCTCACTGAGGACTGAATAATGACAGGACAATAAAGTGGGGTTGTGTGGTAGTGACAATGGCTGACACCGTCATGCACAGTGGGACGATGGTAATGAGGAGACGAGTTTCGTTGCATCTTGGTAAGTTGTGTAGCGTCTACAATAAATATGAAGTTGAACAAAATATACTAATTGGACTTTAATGGGACACATGGAAACATTAGAAAGCAATTACATTGAAAGAAGAGAAAGAAACAGTGTGTGAAAGAAACACACACAGACAGTGTTTTCTTATCTTTTTACACAACCTAAAACTGGTTCTCAGATGACTTGTTTTAACATCATAATTTGGACATCCGCTGTGAGACCATATAGTTCTTGCACAGAGCAGAATGGCCACATTCAGGTTTGTAATATTGTTGCTTGGCTTTTTGGCCAAATTGATACACTTTTACTTTATTGTATCTTCAGAGATACACCAGCATATCATTAACCTTTTACAGAAAGTTGCCAAAGTTGGTCTCCAGTTTCCCCAGCATCCTCCTCTATCACAAGGCTGACAATTAGTTAAAGTAGGAATTGACGGGTGGGGGAACCCTCTCTCTTTTATCGTCTGCACTGTTATCTATTACCTAAACTAAGAAAAAACACTAAATACTACAGCCTAATAGGACTACTGCAATACACTGTATTTTTTGGACCATAAGGTCTGTTTTCATTAGTGCTGTCAAAATTAACACGTTAACGCAAATGAATCCGCCATCACGGTCACGTGATTAAAATCTTTAATGCAATTAACGCATCTGGAGTGCAGAATGATTCAAAATCCCCGAAATGTTTCTGTCAACACATTTCGGGCAGTTTGTCCAAGTAGAGTTACCTTCGCACGTGTGCTAATGGCTGAATCAATCAACTCAATATGGAAAATGATAAACGCACTTTGGCTCTCTCGATGGGAAATTTGAGTATTAAAAAATAACAAATAAACAAACAAATAAAAGTATTATGCACATTGTGCAACAAGGAATTTCCTTTTCACTGAAGCACAACCAGCTAAAAATATCACATTGACGTGAAGCACACGTTAGGCTGCTAACACTTTGGCTAACGTCTCACACAGCTTGGACAAACCACTCACGGAGCATCGGGGACGCAGTAAGTCTAGCTTGGACATATTGGCTGACACAGTTGCCAAAGGGATTGCAACAAACTGCAGACCTGTTAATATTGTTGAAAACATGCACTTTACACAGCTTTGGTTCCTCGTTTCAAGGACTTGAAGTGCCTCCCCAGAGTGACAGACAGAGTGGATAAATGTTTACAGAGTTTTTTGTTAACATGAATGTGCAAGATGTTCAATACACATATTTTAACTGTTTTCTCAAGTCTGTTTACTCATGCAATATAATGCGATTAATATAGAATAAAAATGAATATTTAATCGTGATTAATCAAAATTAATCTACAGTAACCCTGTGGTGAATCTGATTAAACATTTGAATTGTTTGACAACACTAATAAATATTATATATTAGTGTATACTTATTAGTACAGGGCTCTAGAGAGAGACCAATTTGGTCTCAAATTTCTCTGTCTCTGCTTTCTCACCCGACGGCCCGTACACGGACACACCGTTGGGGCTGAAAGCCGACAGCTCACTGATTCTGATGCAACGGCGGGTCCGCGCTTTGCGTTTGTGTCTTTTTTATGCTAGATTCTGAGCTGCAGGTTTTATCTCTCTCCAACCAAAATTGCCTGAACCAGCAGCAAAAGAAGATCCAAACTACGATTCACATTTGTTAAATGTCGTCATTAATTCACTCTTACTTTTGCTGTTTTGCTTCCACCACAATAAAATCACACTTCATGCACAGCTGTCTCTCAGCTTCCCATCTCAAATCTCTGTTTTCTGCATTACTCATTCACTTATTAAATGGCCTGCATTTGTATAGCGCTTTTCTAGTCCATAGGACCCCAAAGCGCTTTACACTACATTCAGTCATTCACCCATCCACACACACATTCACACACTGGCGATGGCAAGCTACATTGTAGCCACAGCCGCCCTGGGGCGCACTGACAGAGGCGAGGCTGCCGGACACTGGTGCCACCGGGCCCTCTGACCATTACCCATCAGTCTACCGTTGTTTACAGCACTGTCGACCGCTGTCTTTTTTTTTACTTTACTTAAATGACCTCAGACAAGAAAGACTTATTTCTGCTGTTCAATACTGAAGAAATTTAAACTTTTTCAAATTATGCAATATTGCAGAATATTTTTAAGTTTCTCTGCTATAAAAATCCAGGCCAGGAAAATCTCCTTCATGTTTTTCTGTTTTATCCTCAGTTACTTTGACACAAAGGCCTCTACTGTCATGCTCACACCTCTGTCAAAGTCCCACATGTATCAGTTCTGATAAATGATCAGAATTATAATATTTCTGACTGTCTCAGGCAAAACTGAATCGAATCAGGACCTTGTGAATCGGAGACGAATGGATTATAGAAATCAGTGATGATGCCCAGCCCTCATGAGCAGCCTAGGCCTGACAGAGGGGATGTAGCTGTAAGAAAAGATGAAAAGAACTATTGATACATTTTTTGTTAAGTTAAGGCCTGATCTGTCTGAAATTCATAGCCAGCTCTGACACGGAGCCATCAACCTCTGAATGCTGAAAAAGCACAGTGTATCCAGGAAACACATTATATGCTGCGATAACTGCCCAAGTGTCCCCTCTAACACTGCCTTTCAGCAGCAAGCAGGTCGTCAGAGGAGCCGATGTGATGATTAAGTTTAACATTGTCTACAATACTGCCAAAGAGTGCCAACGCACTTTAAGCACAAGCACTTTTTCAGTAACTTATCTTTCCTTAGAAATGTGCTCTAAATAAAGAACTTTGTGTTGACAACATTGTTAGTGAATCATTTACAAGTTAATATTGTCTGTGTGGACAGCATGAGGCTCCTGACTACGGTAGCCGTAATGCTCCAACAATCCATCAAGCGGTGCGACTTCATAGCTTACCAAAGTCGTACTACAACATTTTTGACAGATTTCTGCGCGCCGTGTAGCACGTAAAATCGGTTCCAGGTCAGTAAGCACAACCGGAATTCATACATAAGGCGCACTGTCGATTTCTGAGAAAACTTCAGAATTTTAAGTGCGCCTTATAGTGTGGAATATACGGTAGTTTATCACTGTTAAATGAATCATTGTAAGCTACCCAGTTTACTCCCGTTTAAACCCACCCAGTCCAGTATAAACTTATAACATTATTATGATGGGATTATTATTAATGTATTACGGGATTATTATGAATTATCACATCAAATCCAACATCATATAAAAAATATAAAATGAGTAAGGATTTACACGTAAGCGTTAAATTTCTAGATTACGTAATGCCACTTTGAGTAGCCTTTACTTTAGAAAAGAAGCTCTCATGTTCCTCTTCTGTCCTCTCTTTCTTACACTTTTTATCTCCAGAGTAAAATTGTTACACACTTTTTACTTTCCTGTAAATGACTGTCATTGGACCTGTAGCAGAAAGACTGACTGCCAAACTTTACAGAAAGTGTTTGCGTGTTGAAAAGTTGTATTTAAACTAACAGCCAGAAGATTAAACTCGGTTTATCTTTAATATTTCTTCCTCCTCTGTAGCACAAAGACAGCTTCACATCTGAACCTTGAACCTTGAATGCATCAATGATGGGGCAATGATGAAAAAACGAATATTCAGTGTATCAACCTGCCTAGATTTATGTACTCATATGTAATATGTAAAGTTTCCTCTTTCTCGCTCTCCATCTGCCTATTTATCTCTCTGTCTTAAAAAAGGCAACACAACTTCACTAAAACCTGTAAAGTATCTTGTATTAAATGGAACATGAAGACCAGGCCAGACCTTTTTCATGGCTTTTGTTGGGGGGGAAGTAAGAGAAATAATATTGCAGGTAAAACAGATACTGGATACTTGCGTCTTCGGTTGTCAGGGCAGTCTTGGCATTAGGTCCAAAATCTACCATGACTGTCAGCTGCCAACCCTTGGATTAGCTTGGGTGACATTGCACTGAATGACTCAACAACTTTAAAGTTAACAGCAATATTTTCATTCTGAATTGGTTAAACAAAAATGGATGGCAAATCTATGTGTAAACAAACAATACCACCAAATTTAAAGTCTTTTTAATGCGGTCCTGACAAAAATATGCTCAGCTTTTGTCTCTGAGATCCATGACCTATATCTGATGGTTAAACCAAAGTCCAAATCTCCCAACGGTTAACATTTCTGTAGAACACACAATAAATACACTTAAAAAAATAAACATTCAGTTTAAACAATTACATTTAAGATAAATAAATAATAATGTCCACATTCAGAAACTACTGGATGTTTATTTCTTGGTAAACTGTACTATCAGACCAACATTTTTTTAGATTTGACTGGAATCAAAGAATCAGGTTGGACAGCTACATGCAGCCTGAGGGCATACCGTCAGCATACATAATATGACGTGTGTCAGAGTAAACACACACAAACACACACTTCAAGTGTAGTACACTCAATAAAACAGTCAAAGGAGCTTGCAAAGAAAAGCGTCTGGACTTCTTTAAGTTGCTTGAAGACGTTTCACCTCTCATCCGAGAAGCTTCTTCAGTTCTAAGGTCAAATGGTGGAGAGTCCCAGATATAAACCTAGTGGGAGTTTCCCCCCACAGAGGGACAAAAGGACCCCCTGATGATCCTCTAACCGCCTGAGCCAAGGTGTGAAACTGGGTGTGGGTCCCAATCAGCCAGAGTTTCGGGTGTGTTCATTGTGAAACCTGGCCCCACCTTATCATGTGATTTCCTGAGGTCAGATGGCCCAGGATGTGAGTGGGCGTTAAGGCGTCTGGGGAGGGATCTCAAAACTGGATTATAGATGGCAGAGAGTTGGTGTCGTAAACCCCCGCCTTTGTTCAAAGATGGTCGCTCACAGTGGACATAGATGCTTCTTTCACTCCTCTTTCAAACCATCTGTCCTCTCTGTCCAAAATGTGAACATTGGCATCCTCGAAAGAGTGTCCTTTATCCTTAAGATGCAGATGGACTGCTGAGTCTTGTCCTGTGGAGGTGGCTCTTCTGTGTTGTGTCATGCGCTTGTGAAGTGGCTGTTTGGTCTCTCCAATGTAGAGGTCTGAGCATTCCTCGCTGCACTGTACAGCATACACCACACTGTTAAGTCTGTGTTTTGGCGTTTTGTCTTTCAGGTGAACCAGTTTCTGTCTGAGCGTGTTGCTGGGTCTGAAATACACCGGGATGTCATGCTTGGAGAAAACGCTCCTGAGTTTCTCTGATACACCGGCTACATAGGGGATGACAATGTTGTTGCGTCTGTCCTTCTTATCCTCCCTCGCTGGTGTCTGGTCTTCTTTTCTGTGCCTCTTTGCTGACTTTAAGAACGCCCATTTAGTTTTGAGTGCTTCCTTTACATGTGTGTGTTCCTTCTTTTTCCCTTCAGGCTTAGAGGGAACATGTTCTGCCCGGTGTTGTAGGGTCCTAATTACTCCAAGTTTGTGTTCCAAAGGGTGATGGGAGTCAAAAAGGAGGTACTGGTCCGTGTGTGTGGGCTTCCGGTAAACTTCGATGTTGAGTTTGCCGTTCTCTTCGATGTGCACAGCGCAGTCCAGGAAAGGCAAACAGTTGTCCTTTGTGTCTTCCCTGGTGAACTTGATGTTTTTATCCACAGCGTTAATGTGCGCAGTGAAGGATTCCACTTCTTGTGTCTTGATTTTGACCCAGGTGTCGTCCACATATCTGTACCAGTGGCTGGGTACTCTTACTTTGAAAGAGCCAAGAGCCTTCCTTTCCACTTCCTCCATGTAAAGGTTGGCTACAATAGGTGACACGGGGGAGCCCATGGCACAGCCATGTTTTTGTCTGTAGAAGCCTTTGTTGTATTTGAAGTATGTAGTGGTGAGGCAGAGGTCTAACAGTGTGCAGATCTGATCGGGTGTGAAGTTGGTCCTGTCCTCCAAGGAGCTGTCTTCTTGTAGTCGTTTTCTGACCGTCTCCACGGCCTCCGTGGTGGGTATGCAAGTGAAGAGAGAGACTACATCAAAGGACACCATGGTTTCATCTGGATCCAGGGCAAGTTTCTGGACCTTGTCAGTGAAGTCGATGGAGTTCTTGATGTGGTGTGGGGTGCTCCCCACGAGAGGAGCAAGGATGGTAGCAAGGTGTTTTGCAATGTTATAAGTAGCTGAGTTTATGCTGCTGACTATGGGTCTGAGTGGGACAGCTTCCTTGTGGATTTTAGGAAGTCCATAGATGCAGGGTATGGCATCCCCTGGGTAAAGGCGGTGATATGTAAGGCGGTCAGTGATTTTGTCCTTTTCAAAGTCTTGAAGGCAAGCTATAACTTTCTTTTTGTAGCTGCTTGTGGGGTCTCGCTTTAAGGCTTCGTAGGTATTGTTGTCACTGAGGAGAGTAGTGATCTTTGTATGGTTATCTGTAGTGTTTAGGACCACGGTGCATCTTCCCTTATCAGCTGGTAAAACAGTGATGTTGTGGTCTTTGCTCAGGGAAGCGACGGCCTTCTTTTCTTGTATTGTGAGGTTGGACGGAGGGACTTTGGCACTGGAGAGGGTGGCTGAGACTTTCATCCTGATTTGCTCTGCTTCTGTCTGTGATCATTTATTAATCCGTATGGCGGATTCTGTGGCTGTGATGAGGTCCACTATGGGCATCTGGGACTCCCCACCATTTGACCTTAGAACTGAAGAAGCTTCTCGGATGAGAGGTGAAACGTCTTCAAGCAACTTAAAGAAGTCCAGACGCTTTTATTTGCAAGCTCCTTTGACTACGATGACCTGGATGACTGAGAACCTTCACAGACACTCAACAAAACAGTGGAAATGTCAGTGTAAAGAAATTGAGATAGTAAAACTACATCTGCTTGGTTTTCCCAAATAGGATGTCATGTAGTAGTCTGGATCACACAGCGGCCCAGAGAGTTCAAATGCACTGCAACTTAGGAAAACACCAGCAAATAGAAAAATGCTCCAAAAACACACAAAACACAATGGAAGCTGAATAAAGACAATGGGTATTAGACAAACAAACAAAAACCAACAACGACAGAAGTTGAACAGGAAACAGAAAAAAACACAGCAAACGTTCACAAAAACCTCACAAAAAACAGAGTATTTTCAATAATGTGACAGAACAGTGTGGAAGTGACAAGCTAACGGTAAATGGCTAAAAGCAAACATCGGCAGCGTTACATGAATCATGCAATCAAAACACATGTGACTTTGCACCTCGAAATACTTTGACTGTTTTGGTTTCTGTCACTTTTACAGCTGTTTTAAGAAATTTTTACTCCCCTTGTGTTTTATTCACCTTACATTATGTTTTGTTTCTTTCTGCAGTCTTTTTCTATTTACTGGTGTTTTCTTAAGTTGCATTTAAACATTGGGCCATTGTAGGATTAAATAAAAAGATCCAAAATAGAATAGAATAGAACAAATGGCCAGTGTGACTCAGTGGTAATTTTTCAGAAAACAGAGAACATTACATTATGTTTAAAACACAGCTGTATACCTCACATATATGCACTTAGTGTGTGGACACATAAATTTGGTGTTCCATTTCTTGCCCAAGAATAGTTCAACGTGTAAAGTAGAGTAGGTACCGACTGACAGACTTCCAGTGGTAGCTGAGCAGCACTACTTCCTGAGCTGCACCAGTTCAGTGTTCAACTTTCACTACTGAGCCTTGTTAAAATCTGAAACTTTCATATTATTTTTCTTGGTATATTTTAAAAACTCATGACCTCATGACCAGAGCTCTTACTGAGGCTGACCACAAGAGTGATGACTTTTAAGATTTTTGCTGTTAATGTCACGTGAGCAGATTAGAGTGATTCTTCGAGTGGTGCACCTAAAGATGTAAAATGGGCTGTAAAATCAGAACACTGCTGCTTGCTGGCTTAGTTGCTGTTGTCTGCATGTCACAGGGTTGCTTGGCAAATCACTGAACCCCAAATTACCTCAATGCATAAATAAATGCATAAAAGTGCACAGAATCTATATGAATGTGGCTTGTACTGAAAAAGTATTAGAAGTATTAGAAGCTCTATATAAATACAACAACAGTTAACATATTATGAGCATCATCTCATATAATTAGCTTATTCTAATCTGATGCCCAAACCACCTCAAAGTAAAGTCAAACTTTACTTAAAAGAGTAAAGTTTGACTTATCTGACTACGTTGTCTGGGTGGGTACTAACACAGTCATGTGTGTACACAGTGTACAGTAGGGGACTTAGTAGAGTTGGATGTCTCGAGACCACTTATACTTGGTCTTGGTCTCGGATCCCTCGGTCTCGTCTTGGTCTCGCTGTCTCGGTCTTGCTTTCTCAGATCGACATAGTGTTCGGGAGATTTGGAGTCAACCATCGGCAGAGCGGGGGGGGGGTGGCTTACTGGGCTTAAGCCCGGGTCATTTTGTCAGAAGCCCGGGGTCTTTTGGAGTGTCATTTGTTTCATAGTTAGATTTAAACCTTACATAAAACTATGTCTGTGAAATTTTCTGTTGATTGTTTGAAATAAAAAAGTGAGATAAGAGCCCAGACAAAATTCTTCGGGAGGTGCAGCCGTTAGGGGTGTGGTGGGGTGTGGGGGGTATTTTCAATCCATAGCCATAACTAACTAACTAACTAATTATATATATCGTGTTTGACCTGAGTAGCAAAAGAGTGCAGGGGGGTTGAATACAATAAGCCAGGAGTTAGCTGTGCTCCTGGACTCTATCAAGCCTTGACCTCCCGGTCAGCTATCGCGCTGGTGGATAACAGAGCTCTCCGAAAACGTGGAAGCACTTTTGCAAATATGTGATATTTTGATAAATTAAGTAGATATTAGAGCATTACACAGCTATTCTCGCCTGAAAATATCTTAAAAGGTTATTTTGTGACCCAGAAAGGGTAGTCTGGGGAAAAGGAGGATCGCATTTGTCACCGGTTGTCGGAGCCTGTGTGTACTTGTAAGCGCGGCAATGGCGGAGGAGCGCGGCTAAAAAACGTATTACTTTTTCTGGGTCACAAAATAAACTTTTAAGATATTTTCAGGCGAGAATGTAGCTGTGTAAAGTTCAAATATCTGCTCGATTTATCAAGACATCACATATTTGCAAAAATGCTCCGACGTTTTCGGAGACGTCCATTTTTTTCATGCTTTGTGGCAGCTTTTGAACATCTGTGGCATCTATTAATGTCAAATCTAGCCTTTATTTAACAACATAAGCAAACTCTATGTTACAATGATTGCACAGCCATTAAGGATCAAATCAGTTTCTGAAAAATGTTCTGTTTTTTCTCCCTCTGCTCGGGAGGCTCGGGACCAGCACTCCTGCTGTTGGACAGAAAGACATCAACTCAGTGGTAAGTATTTTGGTTTTCCAATATATTAACAACTGTCAGTGACATTTATATTAATCAGGCTGAACTTTAATCATTCTTTAGACCAGCCTGTTTTACTTATTGTTTTATTTGTGCTTTGGTTTGGGGAAGTTGTTTCTTTACTGATCATTTCCTGTCTTCTGTTATTAGACTTGAGATATGACTGCACTATGCTGTTGCTGGTGACTCCAGTTAATTCTACAAGACATGCTGTGTAAGTAAACAAACAACAACAGTTTGGTCTGCATTTCTTGAAAGATCACATCCCCCAAACTTAGTTTAGAGGGTCTACACTGGGTCTATATATATATATATATATATATATATATATATATATATATATATATATATATATATATATATATATATATATATATATATATATATATATATATATATACATATATATATATCACCAACTTATTGCAAAGGAGGGATTTGTGTCTCCCAGTGATCTAAGGAGGTATGCTGGTTTGGTCCCTCAAGGAAAATTGATCCTGGATAAGGAAGAATGAGTCAGGTGACCCTATGAAGTAAGGAAAGACGAGGAACCACTTCACCCTACCCAAGCTCGGTGGGCAGGACCCAGTCAATGCTCATTAAACCTAGAAATGTGTGACTCAGAGGAAAAGCCTGCACAATCTGAACCCAGTGGTGTCCCAGTGTGATTGGACTTCAGTGTCAACCACAGTCCGTCCCTAACAAACACCAACTTCAAACATAAAGGTGCACGTGGCACCAGGACACCCTACAGGTCACAAGTAAATCGTCCTAAACACACGGCCAAGGAAACAAGAAAATAAACTCCTAGAATGGCCCAACCAATCACCTGACCTGAATCCAGCTGAAACTGTTTCTGTGGAGGAGGCGTCATAATCATCAAAGGCTTTTATATGAAGCATTAAATAAATTTCAGTAAGTGTGTTCAATAAGTTTTCCCTGTAATTTATTACTACATTATTATTACACAAAACTTAGTTTATTAACATCTAGGGTTTAATTTCTTCACATGTGTGGATTGAACGGGTTTTTACCAACGTCTGGCTAGAACTTCATGTTAATAGCGCCTAGTGAATTCAAGTGTTATTTCCCCCCCTATATATTAAAATAAGAGGCATAAACCATAATTGCCAGGTTATGAAAGCAAAAAGAGAGTGCAGTAAATATATTTTTTTAAAACAGATGAAAAAAAAAAGGCAAAGAAAGGGGGACCGGGGGGGTGAGAAAGATGATTGATGCCATCTAAATGAAATGCTATTCCCAGTAATGGGAAAAAGGCGATGCCAGAAAGCAGGTCACTTAAACTGCAAAAGAAGTACTTAAGCAGTGCTGCCTGGGGCACAGTGAGCTTGACAAATATGTTAACATTAACCTTCCAAAATCAAAACTGGAGGGATGACACATGGAAGGAAAGGGAAGCCGGGAAGAATATATCAGCTTTTATCTGCAACCTGCGGCCTGACTCCTGAAACTGGGGTGGTATCTCTACTGGCAAACTGCGGTGGGTGCACACACACAATAAAAAGCATCCATGCAAACAGATATCTTTCCAGATGTGCACTATTCTATCTTTCCATGCATATCACATGTTTTTTTGTTCTATCAAACTCTGTACCTAAAGTATAAGCCAAATTGAGTCTGACATCTGCACATTGTTTCTTAGAGCTTAGCTTGGTTGCACTTTTTAATTAATGTCTCGCTAGTTTGTTGAGTGCAATAGTCTCATCAGCCATGAGCAAAAAGCAAAAAAAAGGAAAATGCTTCTGAACCAGCATTACAGAGCAGACTTTCCCTTTGAAATACACACAAAGCCCCTGGCAGAAATCAATAGGAGGAGCATAAAATCCACTTGCATTTAATTACGATAACTAGCACATTCTCGTTCATAATCTCTCTCTTTCCTCCTCCATCTTTCTCTCACTCAATTTCTCTTCCTGAGCTGCTGCTCGTGTCAGTCCCCTCTGGGGGGTGAGAAATGTTGTTGGTAGGAATCTGGATTTAATCGTTTCCCAGATCGACACTATGTTTTTCTTCCCCTGAAGCATGTTTCATTCACCCACCCCCATAACCTCCTCTTTGAAATGTTGTCTAGGTTGTGCTCTGCAGCAGAAAAATGTTTGCTTTACGGCAAATGGACTACTGGGACTGAAATCTTAATGGGTTGCAATCCACTGTGTGGTCTGTGGGACAGTGTCAGTGTTCTGCTTCACTGTTTGCAGATGCATTCTGCAGCTAAATAAAAAACTGTTAGACAATTCCTGATTTTCATACTCTACTCTTAATAGTGTTATCAGAACAATAGCAAGCTGTAAGTTATAGACTGCTTTAGAACTCATATGGCAGCGTCTTGTCTCAAATACACTGAAACAATTAGGTTGAAATATTCAATTTAAAAAAAACATCTGCATTTGTTTGCATTATTTCAAATTCATCATATGCAAAAACAAAAGAGACCTTGATGTTGTATGGTTGACACCAGCTTCAAGTGTTTGCAGTTTGCAGTCAGTGCAGAGCCTTGAAGAGCTTTCAGAGAACACCTTCATCAACTGAAAGTGATTTTGATTTGAAAAATAATCTTACCTTTTCTTCACCAATGAAAAAAAAACTTCAGTTCAACTTTACCTGTATAGTTCCCATTCACAACAGTCATTACAAGCTGCTTTATTAAAGGCTAAAGACCCTTTGTATTTTTATATTCTTACATTTATATATTTTTTAGTTGGATAAAGTAAGAGAGAACGAGTATTAGTTACTATATAAGCACACAGGGATTACAAGGCAGTGTCCCAGCAGGGCACAAAGTTATGAGACAGATTTAATGGTGTTTAGTTAAAAGCTGTTCTAGGTGCTTATTGCTCAGTAGCACCTTCCAGAGGGCGGCAGGCACAAAACCACGAAGGGTAATATGTTTATTAAATGAAGCCTTCGTGAACCAATGTTTCAAATATTTCTCTCTCTCTCTCTCACACACACACACACACACACACACACACACAGACACACACACACACACACACACACACACACACACACACACACTTGACACGGTAAAAATAAGGTTTTAGTCAGCCTTGACATATTGCACTGTGTCATTGTTTATTTAGCCAAAATAAGCCAAAATGCACCTGATTAACTGATGATCAGCTAATCAGTGCCAAGAAAGGATGACATCAGCAAGCTGCCCTTCAGTCTGTGAATGTTTACGAGGTCATTTGTAAACAATCTGAAGTCTACAGTGAGAATAATTATTCAAAGTGGAAAACATTTAAGACAATTACCATTATTCCCAGGAACGCATGTCCCATCACATTCACCAAAAGGTCAGGCCGTTAGGGTCTCAATAAATATCTTAATACACACCCCAACACTTAGCACATCTTAATACAAAGTTATGCATAGTTCATCGCATCTGAAATGACTTAACAAACAAAGTGGAGATGTTTGGCAACGATGCACAGCGCCACACAACGACAGCATGTCAGCATAAATACCTCATACCGACTGTCAGTGGTGGAAGGATAATGTTTGGCTTTGTTTTGCAGCCACAGGCCCAGGCGTGCTGCAGTCATTGAATCCATGATCTCTTCTGCATGCCAAAGTATTTTAGATTAATATGTAAGGCTATCTGTCTAAACGCTAAAGTGTGCTCCAAACAGGGAAATGCAACAGGACAATAATCCCAAGCACATCAGCAAATTTACAACAAAACAAGAACAACAAGTGTTGCAATTTCACAGTGATAACAGTGAAGATATCAGCCGTTCTGACAGGAAATGAAAGAACTGCTCATAAACAAATGTCCACAAACCTCAATGGAACACTGAAGCAACACTGTAACAATTATATGACCAAAACTGCACAACAAGAGAGCACTAAAGTTAAACTGTTGAATGATGGGGTGCACTTTCATACGCTGCTTCTGCATTTTGCCTTAGTTTTGCAGGTAAATTGTGTGGGCTGGTACCAGAGAACCCAAGAGAATTAAGCTTTGTCAGTGTTTGTGTTCTCTCTCTCTCAGTGTGTGTTTTGCCTCTATTTTTGTTGCCACTGCTGTTTGTTGACACGTGACCTGTGCCAGTAAGGTACATGGCACAGTATGGCCCTGCATGAACAGCTTGGCTGTGAGTAGCTCGCCAGTATGAATCACATGGCAAGTCGTGTAGTTCCTAGAAAACGTATTATTCATTGTATGGTGCGTGTGACTTTTCAAAATGTGGTAACATATAAGATCACAGGGTAATAAGATGAGATGCGCTTTTTCATCTCAGCACACCGCAGACCACGGCCTCTCTGTGTGAGGATCTAAACGTATTCTACGCTAGATTCGACACAGCGAACACCATGAGACCGGACAGTGTGCGCACCGCGGATGACGTCAGTGCGCACACTGTGTCTGAGGAGGATGTGCGGAGGTGCTTCAGGAAGGTGAACGCACGCAAAGCTACTGGTCCGGACGGGATTCCCGGCCGCGTCCTCAAGTCATGCGCGGCTCAGCTGGCTGGAGTGTTCACGCACATCTTCAACCTTTCCCTCTCTCTGTCTGTAGTCCCAGCCTGCTTCAAAATGGCCACCATCGTCCCTGTACCCAAATCCTCCACCATCTCCTCACTGAACGACTGGCGACCTGTAGCCCTGACCCCCATCGTAAGCAAATGCTTCGAGAAGCTGGTCAGGGACTTCATCTGCTCTGCACTACCCGACTCACTGGACCCTCTACAGTTTGCATACCGCCACAACAGGTCCACTGATGATGCCATAGCCCTGACACTACACACTGCCCTGTCACACCTGGAGAAGAGAGACACTTATGTGAGGATGCTGTTTGTAGATTACAGCTCAGCATTCAATACCATCGTTCCCTCGAAGCTGGACAGGAAACTGCAGGATCTAGGACTGAGCAGCTCCCTCTGCAGCTGGATCCTTAGCTTCCTGTCTGACAGACGCCAGGTGGTCAGACTGGGCAGCATCACCTCATCCCCCATCACACTGAACACTGGTGCTCCACAGGGGTGTGTACTGAGCCCTCTCCTGTACTCACTCTACACCTACGACTGCACAGCCACTAACAGCTCCAACATCATTGTGAAGTTTGCAGACGACACTACAGTGGTGGGTCTTATCACCAACGGTGATGAGACGGCTTACAGGGAGGAGGTCAGCGCCCTGACCCACTGGTGTCAAGACAACCATCTCACCCTCAACGTCGCAAAGACAAAGGAGTTGATAGTGGACTTCTGGAGGTGCAGAGAAGTGCACACCCCCATCACCATCAACGGCGCTGCTGTGGAGAGAGTGAGCAGCTTCCGGTTCCTTGGAGTACATCTGGCTGAGGATCTTACGTGGTCAGTACACACAAACAAAACAGTGAAGAAGGCGCAGCAGCGCCTCTTCTTTCTCAGGAGACTGAAAAGATTCGGCATGAGCCCCCGCATCCTCAGGACCTTCTATCGCTGTGCCATTGAGAGCATCCTCACTGGATGCATCACCACCTGGTATGGCAACAGCACCGCCTACAACTGCAAAGCTCTCCAGCGAGTAGTGCGGTGCTCTGAACGGATAATTGGAGGTGAGCTTCCCTCCCTCCAAGACATCTACAGGAAGCGCTGCCTGAGGAAAGCGGGGAGGATCATCAAGGACTCCAGTCACCCCAGCCATAAACTGTTCAGACTGCTTCCATCAGGAAGGAGGTTCTGCAGCATCCGGTCCCGTACCAGCAGACTGAGAGACAGCTTCTTCCACCAGGCCATCAGACTGCTGAACACGTCATAGACACCTCAGCTTCACTACTGGAACTTCAACATTATGCACTCCATACTGTACAGTAACGCCACTGTTTTGCACATGTCTCACTCTGTATATTTTATATATTTTATTTATTGTTTACTCTATTTAATTTGTAAAATATGTGTACACACACACACACACACACACACACACACACACACACACGTAGAAAAATATTTAGTATACACATGCAGTAATGCATATACTATTATATATTGTACATATATTTATTACTTTCAGATGTAGCCATTCTTATATTTTGCTTGTTTTACGTTATTGTATTTTTGCACAACTCTGTTGCTTGTGAAGCTCGCACACAAAAATTTCACTCGCATGTGCTGTACCAATGTACCTGCACATGTGATGTGACAATAAAAGTGATTTGATTTGGGAAATTATTTGTTACATCATTTAAAAATTACATTAAAAACAACAAACATATAACAAATAGCAAATAAGTAGAATGGCACATAAGATCTCTGGGTCCTAGAGCCTGTCACATCTGCTGCCAGTCTGTCACAAAGATAACAGTCAACCATTCACACATTTTGGTCATTTTAAACCTTTCGGAATAACCTGGAAAGAACCCACGAAGGCAAGGGGAGAACATGGAACATGTAAACATCGTTCTCCACCTTCCTCCAAAGACGGCCTGGGTTTGAACTCACCAGCCTGATGGAAACTTTCTGTATGAAGTTTGAATGTTCTGCCTGTATCTGCATCAACCCAGGTACAAACGAAACACCAAAGTAAGAGTGGAAAAAAATAAAATGAATTGTAACATGTACATGTGTATTCACAGCTTTTGCTCAATACTTTGTTGACGCCCCTTTGGCAGCAGTTACAGTCTTTTTGAGTATGACACTAGACAAAGTTTCTTCTTTGCAGAACCTCAGAAGCTCCATCAGCTTGGATGGAAAACGTCAGTGCACAGCCATTTTCAGATCTCTTCAGAGGAGTTCCATTGGGTTCAGGTCTGGGCTCTGACCACTCAAGGATGTTCACATGATCCTGAAGTTAATCATTTGTTATCTTCACCGCGTGCTTCGGGTCATTGTCCTCTTTAAAGACAAACCTGTCGAAGGTCCAGAGCGCTCTGAAGCAGGTTTAGATCAAAGATGTCTCTGTACATCGCTGCAGTGATTAGTCTCCCAAAATGCTTTTGTGTATTCTTTTCAAATTCATTTAAAAACAAACAAAGACGCTTTTTCTTAAATTCACAGAGATGAGGGTTATCGTGTTATCTGCAGTAATAAATCTATAATCTATAATCAAAATATGCGAGGGATCATTTTTTTGGTTTCAGCAGATGATTCTGCGAGTTGTTAAAAGCAGGTCTGCAGTGCTACCAGTGTTACAGAACATCAGTACAAAAATACATCTCACAGTGCTGAATTTGGAAATGAGTACTGACATGGATAAAATAAATAAAACTGGGACTAACACTGATCCAACACCAAGTAACTGATATAAATGTTTTAGAAGTGCAAGCTGTAATATTGCTGCTTTGTTGTTACGACTTTAACTAAGCCAATAAAATAACTGCTTTCCAGGGTGAACTAACAGCATATTTCACCCTGATTCCTGGATACACTCATAGGCCTACTCATCATCTACCTGCTGTCATTGATGCATTGATATTATTGGCTAGCCTCAGAGTCTGGCACACTTACCAGAACTCAGTCAAGCACAGAAAACCCAAATGTCCAAGCATCCCCCACTCCCACATCGCTGTGTCCATGACCTGATCTAACAGCTTCACAGGATTTTCAGATTTATTTTAGAGGCCAATTTTACTCAGCACTGGATCAATGTGTGTACTTGAATATCTGTATTGATGGGCTTTCTTCAAGGTGGCACCCATGTTTGGTTGCCGCTGCTGGTGTAGTTTTTTATTGCCGGCCATCGCCATTTGCAGCGTTATGTTTTTCTTTTGTATGCTGTTTGAATTCATGATCGACGTACATTACGGATTCATTGGACAGCTAATGTGACAGCTGGAGCAACTACAGCAAAGCCTTTCCTCCGTTCTGTGTTCCTCAGTGGAGTGTTTGATACTGTACACAACACACAGAGTTATTATCGAGGTGAAACAGGCAGCATTGGAGGCTAGCTTCTTGGCTGTGGGGAGACTCCCAGCGCCTGTGGCCAGTTCCTCTCCTGTCACTTGGCAGGCACACTGCCCTGCTGTCTGTGGCTCTGGGTCCACGGCTCGATGGCAGAATGGTCATCTGGGTCTGTTTCACTGGTGGCAGCGATGTCCTCTCATCAGTGATCGTTTTATCTGTTTTAGGAGTCAATGCAGGTTCGCAGATGTGTACAGGTGTTGAATTCCAGTGAGCTGCTGAATGTCCCAATCAATGGTCACCAATCCAGTTTGCCCTGTTTAAGGTTTACATTATTTATTCTAAATAATCTCTTTATTAAGGACTCTGTAGAGTTGATGTTGCTGACTCGGACGTGGCAGCGACATATAGATTATATTCACTTCTCTGGCTGCTCCGTCAATGGAACGTCGTGTCTTTTGAGTCATAGCAGAGGACTTGCTGCCTGATGAACTCAAACCGGTTTTCTTCATTTGAGTTACAGACGATTAAGGTCGGTTCTCCGAAAACCTTTTATTTTAATCTATTACCTGCTGGCATTGCTGGACTCTTTTTTAACTGAATTTAATGACCTTTGTCATTTATCATTAGATGGATGTAACACTGGGAGATTTTAACCTTCATATTGACGAACTCTTGATTGATGGACTCTTGTAGGACAGCTGCTGATCTCATCATTATCACAGAGTATTTTAACTTTCAGCAACATGTTTCTGGCCCTGCACATATAATAATCCCCACATTTCATGACACTTTTCTTTCATCCTTTGACTTTCAATCTATTCAGGTACAGGAGCAACTCTGAAACAAAATATTGTCCAATGGTAACATGTTTGTCCTTGGATAAATATTTGTCATTTTATGAGATATTGTCACAAGTTAGAACATTTATGGGTGGCCTCCTCACCTGATGCAACAATATTGTCTCTTCCAATATTCCACATGCACCAGGTCTGAGTACAATGAGTTTTTGAACAATTTGTAAATTAGGTCACTGACATTAGTATTTCTCCATCACTGTCTCAATAATGTCCCCCAAATTCAAGCCCCCTCGATGTCCTTCCTACTTTTGTTTTTAATTAGTGTGTTTGACTGTGTTTGACTGTGTTTGACTGTGTTGGCCACTGTATCATGGAAAGGATTATTGCTCAGTTTCCAGCTCAAACAAGCTGCTGTTGGGCCAAAGAAACCACAGTAGACGCACCTCTGTCGAATAGTTACAGACCAGTCTAGAATTCTGTGTCAAAGGTTTTGGAAAAAGAGTAACAGCAGAGCAGCTGAACTACTTATTAGAGAAAGACAATATTATGGATATGTCTCAGTATTGTTTTCACAAACTGCACTCTATCGAAACTGCTTTAACATTTCGGTTTAATTGTATATTAGGTTGATACTTTATTGCAGTATCTTTACAAACATGTACTATCTATTAGAGAGATTTTTTACTGTTTGTATGAATCAAGTGATGTCTGAAGCAACAGCAAGATAACATGCATGGTAGTGATATTGTTCACTCATCGTCATAAACACCAGTGAAAACAGAAAAGTGCATCCTCACAGGCAACAAAACTGAATACGGTTTTATCTCAGGAAAGACTTTACAACTCAGAACTGTTCACATTACAAACTAGTTTCAGCTACGATTGCGACAGCTTTATTGCCAGTGTGCATTTTTGCACACACTCTCTTAACTGCTTCATCACAACGCATAGGCTTATGTAAATGAGCAGAAGGTATACAAAAATGCAATAAAAGAAAAAATACAAACAGAGAACGAAGCTAACAAAAACTGATGAGCCAAAGAAAGAGGGGCAGGCAGTGAAGGAAAGACAATAAAAGAGGAGTAAAAAGATGCAGAGTAAGAAAGCAAAGACAGATAAGTAGAGCAGAGAGGGTGACTGACCATGGAAATAATAAAAAGACAAAAAGAGTCTGACCAGATATCTGAACAAGATGAGGACAGAATCGCTTTATGTCAGCCCAAAACATCAAGAAATGTGACTCCACAACTGCAGACGCACCAAATTTTATTATTCCTTTCTTGCTCTGCTATTCTGCCACCAGTGAGCTGCCATGCAAATGGAGCCAGAACGGAGCCTCTTGTCTGCCTAACACGAGACAACAGGGAGCCTGTGTATGTGTGTGATACCTAATAATGTCTACATCTTGCTCAAGGATTAGACACAGTAACAAGAAAAACCGCACAGGTGGTGAGGGAAGAGGAATCTCCAGGAGCTTACACAAGCTTTTTCTGTGAATGGGGGAAGCCATCACAGGTGTACACAGCGAGATCCAGCCAATCACAGCTTCTCAGGACAAACACCCGACAATCTTTTTGCACTGAAGACTTTGTACCAACACCTACTGCAGCTCTTAAATTTCCAAATGAATTGGCATGCTGAAGTATTATGTGATCATCAAACATAGAGTGGCACCAACTGTACATGCAGTGGAACAAGTCTTTTTAAGTTCAATTAATACTTTATAAAATTATAACAGACGGGAGGCTTTCTGCTTTATAAATCCAGTACACTCTATACTATCTAGAATTTCAGTAGCACATTTACAATCACACATATTAAAGATGTGATGAAGCTGAAAGTAGAAAATGTATTTTAACAGTCCAATGTTAAAAGAAAAAAACTGCTAGCCCTTATGGTAAATGGCCTGTATTTATATAGCGCTTTACTAGTCCCTAAGGACCCCAAAGCGCTTTACATATCCAGTCATCCACCCATATTCACACACTGGTGATGGCAGCTACATTGTAGCCACAGCCACCCTTTGTCGCACTGACAGAGGCGAGGCTGCTGGACACTGGCGCCACCGGGCCCTCTGACCACCACCAGTAGGCAATGGGTGAAGTGTCTTGCCCAAGGACACAACGACCGAGAGTGTCCAAGCCGGGGATCAAACCGGCAACCTTCCGATTACAAGGCGACCTCCCAACTCTTGAGCCACGATCGCCCTGGGAAGTATTTCTTTCCAAAGACTCAACAGGTTTTATTGGGACTGCAAAGTCCAGCAGTGATTGCTGGACTCTGGACAGGATGGAATGCTGGTGGATCCGAGTTTTAAATCTACCAGACAGGCCAGATTTGTTGACCTTGGTAAGCCACTTTCCAAGTTCTTGATTTAGCTTCTGGATTCTTTCAGGCTTACCCAAACTCTTGACTGGTTGCTCAATGATGGATGAGATGACCGTCCCTAAAATCAGCCAATTCAACTTCCCTTCCTTCAGCACCATGGGCCATTACTTGGAGGGCTTGAAAATTATCCTAGCTCACGTGATGAGCTTAGAAGGATGCTTCCAGGACTATTCTGAGTAGACCAATTGGCAGGTTTTCAGAGAGGCAGCAATTCATGATGGCGGCAGTGGCGTGTCCAGCGGGGTGGCCTGGGGGGGCACAGGCCACCCCCCCAACCAGACTGGCCACCCCAGGTGCCACCCCAAAGGCAAAACAATAAAATTCAATCAAATATCAAATGTCCGATTATGTTTTCACGGTGAAGCTCAGATATCCGAGTGTAAGTGAATGCAGCACCGGCTTCTGCGCTATGTGCATCACGTTAGCAAAGGTAGGAGAGCCAAGCACGAAAGACGGCACTACAGGAAGCAATTTTTCGGTGAAAGAAAATGAGGACAGAATAAATGTCCCGGTAAGTAATATTAAGTTTGTTGAGTTTAGTAAACTTCGGTGAAATTAGAATACCAAAGAAAAAATAACACTTAAAGAATTATTGGAATATTTCAGACAGTATGCTACTGAGGGCAGCTAACATAAGAGTTATGAGTTATAAGATGTAATCTAAGTCGTAACATTGCTGTATGGAGCTGCAGATTTGGTTGCAGGTTAACATAGCTGGACTGGCCATCGGGCATACCGGGCATATGCCCGGTGACTTATTTTTTATTTTTTTTGTAATGGCATGAACAATGAGAGGTGGTGGATTGGCCAGATGCTGGCAGATGTGTAAAAATAACTCCGTTGTTTGGTGGTGGCTATGGCGGAGCTTCCACAGAGGCCAGCAGGTGGATGAGGGAAGGGGAGCCCCGAGGCAGCCACCAGTCCGAGTGTCAGGTGAACTGAACTTCAGGTAAGAAGTTATGACCTGCAGTCTATCTGGGTCAGATATAAACTAAGTTTAGGTGGAGTTTATTTTCGTTGTGCTGACTTTTTACCCTCAGTTGCAATAACTCGTACTGCGTTCTAGCCAGCTTGACAGAGTTTATATACAGCTGGGTGGGTGCTATGATGTTACTGATAGTGAACTTTATTTTATTCATAAGGTTAGTTAGTAGAGTTGCCAACGGCTCCTTAAAAAAATGGAATGGTCCCTCATTCAGAGAAAATATTACACGTTTCGTATTGAGCTGAGAAGAGACGCAGTTTGTCCCGGACTTTCGCTATAATGAAAAAAAGACACAAAGCTGGATTTATTCTGTCTTTATGCTGCACAGCTGCCTCTTCTTCTCTCATTCTCTCCCCCTGCCTCTCCTGTTGCTACTTCAATCATGAAACTGATCAATGATCAGCTGATCGGCTTTTCTCTCTTGTTTATTTATCGCCCACTTTGGGCCAGAAAGAGGAAACCAGCAGATGTCGCGCTAAACAACAGCAGCACGTTTAAGCTTGATCAGCTGTTGTTAGAATTTATTTAATATTAATTTCTAGTATCAGCTGATGTTTGCTGGAGCCACAGCTGTAAAGCTGCTGGTCATGATGTCTGTTTGGATATGTGGTGAGAGGGAAACATGAAGATGAAACCAGGAGATGTCCTTACTGAATCATCAGAGCTGAACAGGTGATGGAGAAACAGGTTTACCTTTTAGGTGACATGAATGAGTTGAAGTTATGAACTGTTTCTGAGAGATAAATAACACCAGGATCCTTTTTCTACGTAGCTGACAACTGGTAACTGTGCAGGGGCGGGTCTAGCAAAGTGTTGCCAGGGGGCCAGGTAGGGCATTAACAGGGAGAGGGGGGCACAAAGAAATACTTTTCTTTCTTATTCTCATTTAAAATATCTCGCTTTTAAAAAATAATTATCTAAATCTTACAACCAAAGTTTTTATCTGACGTAAAATGTATAGAAATCATACATATACCAACAAGACTGTACATCACTGTCACCACAGGGTTTGTTTTCATTCAAAGTCTTTATGGCTTTAATACCTGGTGGGTCGGTCTGTAGTCAAAATGCCCGATTTTCTGTCCCAGTCCAGCCCTGCAGGTTAATACTGGCAGTGTCACCATGCCAGCTGACTGTATTTCATCATCAGCCAGTGTTGTTCTTGATCAATATTACCAAAGTTGACCATAAGGCAGCATAGAAAGTATTTACTTGCTTTCAGGTTTTATTCAAATGTTAGTCTTTTCAGTTGTTTCTCCACTTTTTTCCTGTTTCAAAATCAAACACCAGATTGTGAGAAGATTATCTTCTTTTTTTAACAGGCAGATAAAGTTTTGCATTGGCATTGGCTAATTTGTCAATTGTTTGTTACAAATGTTCGTATTTTAATATTCAAAAATGTTTTTGCCCAAAACATATGTGCACTACATGTCAGTAAAAATACTATGCAAATATTGCTGTCCTTGAATGCTGAATAAACACTGACTGATTGTATCTCTTGTACTTTATCAACGCAGTATCTAAAAACTTTGCACCGTAGTGGTTAAAATCTCATTCTAATAAGAGTTAAAAGCGCATTCGGTTATTAGGTTTATAGGATTATTGAATTATGGTTAACGGTTGGTAGAATTTTTTTTTAAAACATTATCTGCCAATTACATCTGCCACCCTTCTCCAAATCTGTGCCCCTACCTGGCCCCCCCAACACAAATTTTCTAGACACGCCACTGGATGGCGGGGTGGACTTTAAAGTCTTTTGCTTGCTCAGATTGTGGATACATCAGCAAGTGCAATGTGTAACACAAAGGTTATAATCATCTCTCCTAATCAGAAACCCTGGCTAAATGTGGAGGTGAGATCTCTGAAGGATACAGGGCTCAGCGTTTGCATCTGAAGATCCAGTGGCACTGAGAAGAGCAGGGAGGGAATTGGATGCAGATATTAAACTGGGAAAGGCAACCTATGCCCAAAATATACATGGTCATTTTTTCACCAGTGGCCCTTGAAGCATGTGGAAGGAAATAAAGAGCATCACTGGGTTTTAAGACTGTGTGCTCAGGAACTCACCATGGTGTTGACAATTTTAACATCTCTCTCTCTCTGGCTTTGGTCCATTGTTTTCCCAGTGCCCAAAGACCCAGCTGAGAAAGCCATGAGTAACTATTGCCTGGTGGCTTTCACCCCACTTATCATGAAGTGGCTGGAATGGCTGCTTTTGGCCCCATTCAGGAGTCAGTTGACATCAGTGTGGGTCCACAGCAGCATGCATACAGGAAGAACCAGTCTGTCATCCACTCTGCTCTCATGCATGTGTCAGCCTGCTCTTTCTGAACTCTGACTCTGTATTTAATACCATCATTCCACAGACACTAACCAATAAGCTGTTACTGTGTGTAACTGGGTGCTGGACGTCTTGACAGGCAGGCCATCCTCCACCATCAAACTTAAAGCCAGCTCTCCACAACGGTGTGTATGGTGGCCTCTACTGTGTACACTTCTCACGTGATTACTCAGCAAAGTATCCAGGCAATCATATTCTGAAGTTTGTAGATGGCTGTTGTTGGTCTGATCTCTGATCTCTACGTACAGGAAAGAGGTGGAAGAGCAACCTCACATGGGCCACGAATTCAGCCAGTATTATGAAGGAAGCTGATCAATGACTGTTTTTCATGAGGAGGCTGAAGTAGCTGATCTTGGGGTACCGTGTTCTGGTGGAGAGTGTTCTGACTTCTTCTATAATTGTCTGTTATGGCAACTGCTCTGAGGCTGACAAGACGGCGCTGCAGAAATCTGCCCAAAAGGTCACCAACAGCAGTTTCCCTTCTCTGGAGCACGTTTATATTAAGAGATGCAGAATCGGGTATTGAACATCAACAGCATCTATCTAAAAACTAAATTACTGGAAAGCTTAAATGATCTGCTGTTCTGTATCAGTGGTCTGTTTGCATGATTTTGCTTGATAAGATGAATTATCAGTAACATAAATAAACTAAATGCACCTACATTGTTCTCAGACCACAACACACTGGTTACATTTTGAGCATTGTTTAAGGACAACCTGCTCTGTCACTGGTTCCATCAGCCAGGAGAAGATCCTTTATTTTCTCCTGGTTGTTCTGTAAACTGCCCCACAGTGACGCTTGTTCTTTTAACATGTGCAGCTTCTGCACAGGTGTACTGTATACAACTCAGATCAAATTACAAAACACATGCACGCTTTTATAAACAAGCAGAAAGCAACACAGTGTGTTTTTTTCCTTCTTCAATTAAAGTTGGCTTAATTACTTGCTTACTCCAAGCACTCTCTGTGAAAAGCCATTACACAAGAGAAGTGAATACAGACAAATACACACCTTTAAAACATCAAACACATAACACTGCACTGCTCTTAAACACTCACAGAGCAACCGTCGCTTTTCATAGAGGTGGAAAAGGAAAGATTTTGAAAAAGCTGTACCTTTGCTTTTAGCTAGAAGAGCAGGGGAGGCGGAGACAGCACAGAATCCACAGCCAAGAGTGCCCAGAGAGGGGAGAAGAAGAAGAGGGAAATTTAGTCCAAATTATAGCAGACACCAACCATATCATGTCATAGAATTCAATAATGCACAGCACCATCTTTGATGTAACTGTACATCTCAAACACATGAAAGCCACGAGCAGTAACTACTCAAATAGAGGACTTCTGGGAAAAGGGGCGGATAGAACACTCATCAGGAAAATGAGGAAATTTGTATAATATCTAAAAGTAGAGATGCATGCATGAAAATAAACTTACAATATATATTACATGACCATGCAGAGCTGTTTCACTAATTTACCCTTTCATTCATACTCATGCATTTTGTCCCGTTTCTACTGACATTCATTCCTCTTCTTTCCACTGCATACTTTCACCTCTCCGGTCTTCCTACTCTCACTAGACATCTCAGTGTGTCTCTCTTGACATTACGACACGTTTTCTCCAGATAGAAATAGTGCAGCCCTTCTGACCTTCTCTATACTTCTCCATCAACATTCTCAGAGCAAGCATCACATTTGTAATTCTCGTTCTGCTGCTCACTGATCATCGGGTCACTTTAAAAACTCTTTCTCATAGCTTCATGGTATGGTTCCACTCCCTCTGTAGCCATCAGTACCGGCACAGCTCCTCTCTCCTAGACATCTACACACCTGCACCAGTGTGTGATGTGGACCAAGTGCCTTTCACTCTCAATCCCTTTTTAAAGCTGCTCACTTCCTCCTTATTAATTCTCTGCACTTTCTGAATCACTAACTTTCCTCCATCCATCCTAATCTCTCTCTCATCTTTCTTCATTTATCTGCTTCTCAGAGTACTCCTCCCATCTTCGTACCACACCTGTAACTTGTTACTACATTTCCATCTCTATTCCTTTTTTTTTAGTGTGCGCAGTGAACACCCGTGTCCATCTCTATCACTAATCACCCTGACCTGTTTCACATTGTTTCTAGCTCAATCACTGCCAATCCATCTTTCTCCTTAGTGTCACGTTTTACATACAAACCAATAAAAGCCTTTTTCTTTGCCTTTCCCACTCCTTCCTTTGGGAAATGCCTTTTCTGTCCTGTGCATCCTCATTCCACCAAAAGACAATTGTCCTTGTCTTCTTTCCTCTGTCCACAGTATAAATCATACACCTCCTTGGCTGTTTCTGTCTCACTTCATCTCTGAACTTCCTCCTTCAACTTCCACCCTGTAACGCTTGGCTCTGCCCGATTTCCAGAAACACTCTACAGACTACGTCTGATGCTGCCCACTGTAGCTACAGTCTCTCCAGGACAACACATTTCAGGAAAAAAACAAGCTTTGTTTGTTACAGTTTTCTTAGGACAGTAAAAAGAAGGAGAGAGGGGAAATAAAATAACATCGTGTATTGAACAACACCATCAAAAACAACCACAGCACAGCACAACAGAGTCACAACCAAAGATAGACTTGTAGCAAAGACATAAAGAGAGGCATACCTTGCTCTGCCATCATATGTGCAAGGCCTTAAGAAAATAGGAAAGGTATAAAAGAGAGGAAAGAGAGAGAATATTTCAGCAAAGAGAACACTTAGTTTCAATACCCTCTGGTATTGTGATGATTCATGCTTTTACTCATAGTGAAAGCATAACATCAGATCACACAGGTGCCACAAAGCTTCCTGTGCCTGAGCAGGAGGCTTCCTCGTAACGAGTATAACACATAAAAAGCTCATGTGTGCTTTTTACGTTTGTGTAGCAGAACTCAACTGACCTGCTGTACAGACATAAAAATGCGATTTCTGCTCTTTGCTCTTTGGCTGTTTGAGGCAGCAAACACAAATTATAAACACATTATTGAAATGTCTTCAGTTTATTAGTTTATGTCCCTGTCACGCTAACACACAGCTGCTTATTTAAACATCCAGTTGATGGGAGTGACATGTCTGTTTTTCTGTTTCTGGTTATTGTCCAGTTCTATTTTTTGGTTTAGTCTTTTTTTAGTATTATAGCTGCTTTAAAATGAATTGTGACAGAATATATAATATTTTAAATATGATTTCCTGAAGGCCAGCTCGTGAGCTGTCCAAGCATTTGACACACCATGAATGTCCTGTGAAGTTTTAGTCCACAAGAACTGAATTTCATCACTTTTGTGCAAAGACAGTAAAATAATGAGAATTAATGCAATGCTCTAGTTTAATAAATTCTTTGTTTTCAATCAGATACTTAAATATCTCTATAGAACTTGTTAGAGGTAAGTAATCTGTAACTACTGGTATGATGAGACAGCCCAAGAGGCAGGATCCTATAATCTGTGTTGAAAATCAGATTTCTGAAGGAATAAACAGAAATATTATGGACATTTGTAACTGAAAGATAAACCTAATATCTGCACATGGTTGAATAATTAACACATAGTGTCATAGTAATAGTCTTAGTCATTTGTCCCTCCTTTGTAAAAGAAATATCCCATTTCAGGGAATGCAATGTGAATTATGTTAAAGCACAGACAGGAACATTTCATTAAGCTGGAACAGTAGCTTCACATTGTCGTCACCAAGTCTGTTTGCACTTGTCTGAATATCTGCTTCCATCTGACATTATTCACTAAAAACACTCACCTGGCATGTTGTTGCTGTTGATTTCTAGAGCAAAAAAAAGGAGACAAAGAAAACAAGCAAAGGTAGTATTAGAAACACACTTGTTTCTTGCATGCTGACTATCATGCAAATAATTACACACATAGTTCATACAGAGGGCTGGCAGTACACTCAGCCTTTTGCATGTTCTTTACAATGCAGAATGTTTCAGCAAGTAGCACTTAAAGCAGCAGCACTTTGAACCACAATCACGACAGGAAATACAAAGAGAAATGTTCAGCACAAAAAGGCATTTGTTCTCACGCATGTGTGCATTTCCCCTTATCCTGCATTGAAGTCACATTACCTCATTTATTCTGTAATAGTATACTGTTACTACAGCACGAAGACATGCAAAGAAAAAATAAAAATGTCAAATGTTAAAGCCAGAAAGGCCCTAATGTCAAAGATCTACGGTTGTGGTCTGAGACTCATTATGGGCATCTTTCAGGGTGGAGTAACTGTACAGAACAGATCTTTATTTAAGTATTAGGTGCAATCCCCAACCTCAGTATAAATACAGGATCTACATGTCTACATTAATCCCCATGAATATTTGGTGAAATGTCCCTTAGCAAGTTGAACCTTAACAGGATACGTTTGTATCAACAAGCTTGTGACAAAACTCTGGTTGGATAACTGACCACAGTTCTCCTTCTTAGCTCTTGGATCTTCAGGCCAATCAGAAGAGTGCTGCCAAACAAATTATGCTGACAGAAAGAAGTCAATCATGATCACTAACAAAACGTTTAACAGGCCTTGGCCTTGTCATGTTATAAAACATCCATCCATCCATCCATCCTCATCCGCTTTATCCGAGTATAAAATAATAATGCAGAATTCAGCTGACTGCAGTGAGATTTTACACACTTTATTTATTTGAGCCTGTATATGCACCTTTGACCCTGCGTGGGTTAGATGATGATGATTGGATGTGAACTTGTGATCACAACTGCATGTTTGCATATCCACAGATACAAATGTGGAAATATGGAGCTATTTGAGCTTTTGTCACAGATGCAAGAAAACTGAGCTTCTATATGAGTTTCAATCTATTTTTTACGTACAAATTTACTTACATTAGCAAAATAATCCACTAAGACAATGATGGCAACAAAAAAATAGATCTCTGTATAACTTAGTTTGCTACACAGAACTCATACTGTATGCTGTTAAAAGCAGTACAAATTATCATTGCAACTAATATTTATTTACCTTGAACACAGGCTTGGAGAGAAACCCAACAAAATCAGTGATTTAAAGCCACTGGAAACCAATTTTAGGTGGAACATTGTTTGTTTGCTTGCTTCTTAATCCAGTTAACCTGTAAATCACTTAATTCAAGAAATGAATAATTGTGGAATCTATAAAGAACAAGTTAGCAAAGAACAAATTTTAGATTGTATTTCTCTGCTATTGTTGTTCCTGGGAGCCTGTCACAACAGCATGAAATATCTTTCCATGTGTTCAGTTGAAACTTTGAAAATGCAAACTTCACACATAGACTGGGACTACATTTCAACCAGTGGTGCTGAGGATCTTGTCAAAATGATAAACGCAGAAAAGTACCAGCAGATTGTGATCCTCCATGCTATAGCATCTCAAAAGCATCACATGTACTGCTTCATTTTTCAGTATGTCATTAATCCCAAATAGGCATAGCTGGACTGGCCATCGGCAATTTTTCTTTTTTTCGTTTTTTTCCCGTAACGGTATAAACAATGAAAGGTGGTGGATTGGCCAGATGCTGGGAGATGTGTAAAAATAACTCAGTTGTTTGGTGGTGGCTATGGCGGGGCTTCCACAGATTCAGTAACATTAGCAAGTGGTGGAGGGCAGCAGGTGCAACACGCTGGCAGGTGGATGAAATGCAGGAGGAGCAGAGACCCGAGGCGGTGAACTGAACTTCAGGTAAGAAGTTATGACCTGCAGTCTCTCTGGGTCAGATATAAACCAAGTTTAGGTGGAGTTTATTCTCGTTATGCTGAGTTTTTACAGTCAGTTACAATAACTCGTACTGCGTACTAGCTAGCATGACGGAGTTTATATACAGCTGGGCGGGTGCTATGATGTTAATGATGTTGAACTTGTTTTGTCTTATTTTACTTATAAGGTTAGTTAGTAGAGTTTCCAACCGTCCAGTAAAAAACAGAATTGAAAAGAAAATATTACACGTTTCGTATTGAGGTGAAAAGGAACAGTTTGTCCCGGACTTCAGCTACAATGAAAAAGACACAAAGCTGGAATTATTGTCTTTGCTGCACAGCTGCCTCTTCTTCTTTCATTCTCTCCCCTCCCTCTCCTGTTTCTACTTCAATCATGAAACTGATCAGTGATCAGCTGATTGGCTTTTCTCTCTTGTTTATTTATCGTCCACTTTGCGCCAGAAAGAGGAAACCAGCGGATGTCGCGCTAAACAACAGCAGCACGTTTAAGCTTGATCAGCTGTTGTTAGAATGTGTTTAATATTAATTTCTAGTATCAGCTGATGTTTGCTGGAGCCACAGCTGTAAAGCTGCTGGTCATGATGTCGGTTTGGATATGTGGTGAGAGGGAAACGTGAAGATGAAACCAGGAGATGTCCTTACTGAATCATCAGAGCTGAACAGGTGATGGAGAAACAGGTTTACCTTTTAGGTGACATGAATGGGTTGAAGTTATGAACTGTTTCTGAGAGACAAATAACACCAGGATCCTTTTTTTTTAATGTAGCTGACAGCTGGTAACTGTGCAGGGGCGGGTCTAGCAAAGTGTTGCCAGGGGGGCAGGTAGGGCATTAACAGGGAGAGGGGGGCACAAAGAAATACTTTTCATTCTTATTCTCATTTAAAATGTCTCACTTTTAACAAATAATTATCTGAATCTTGCAACAAATGTTTTCATCTGATGTAAAATGTATAGAAATCCATTATTGTACATAGTAATTTTTTTAGGGTCCTATCATAATTTAGTTTAGTTTAGTTAGTCCCAACACTGCTGACAACTGATCCATTCTGTAGTTGGTATCCGTAGCCAGTCTTGTCAATGATCTCACTGAGGGGATTCAGGCCTATGCAGAACAGCAGTGGGGACAGAGTCTCCTTGGTAGATCCCTCACTTGATGGTGACTTGTGCTATGGGCTTGAGGTTGGCCTCTAGTGTTGTACGCCACACCCCCACTGGAGTGCACTCCAAACTGTACGGCCTCAAGGTTAATGCCGAGAAGACCAAAGTCCTGACCACCGACGGCTTACCAACGATCATCCATCTCGACGGTGTGCAGATCAAACAAGTCCAACAATTTCAATATCTGGGGTCCCTCGTCGAGGAGAAGAAAGTGGCATCATCAGTGGAGAGACGCTCCAGAATTGGGCAGGCGGCGGCAGCATTCGCTTCCCTGCTCTGGTGCATCTGGAAGAAGAACAACATCTCATTGGCGACAAAGATCCGCCTTTACCGAACCCTGATCATGCCCATTCTACTTTACGCCGCAGAGACGTGGACAACCGACGATCGGCCACCTAATCCAGCGCCGCCGATTTCGTTGGTTTGGCCACATTTGTCGAATGGACCCGAGCCGCTACCCCCATGGCCTACTCTGGTTGACCCGCCCCACCGATTGGAGGGTGCATCGAAATGCACCAAAGAAGACATGGATGAAACAAATCCCGGATGATTTGAAGGCCCTTCGACTTGACCTTGAGCAGGCAAGAACCATCGCCCTAGATCGAAAAGCGTGGAAGATAATCGTTGGTCAAGCAAGAGAACCTGCGGCACCTACAGCAGCGTACTGGTTGCGCGGCAGACCACCACCGCTGGTCACCCGCTAAGGACAAGAAGAGAAGAGAGACACCCCCACTGAGTTCCTGATGAAGTCCTGTTGATGTTGCATAGGTCTAGGCCTTCCAGGATCCAGGTGTGGGGCATTGAGTCATAGGCCTTCTTGTAGTCAATCCAGGTGGTGCACAGGTTGGTCAGCCTAGTCTTGCAGTCTCGGGTGACTGCTCCATCTACCAGTAGCTGGTGTTTTCTGCCTCTGGTATTCTTGCAAATTCCTTTCTCATCTATTGAGCCATGTTCATCTTAGCCGCTATGATGCCTGACAGGAGCTTCCACGTGGTGCTGAGGCGGGTTATTGGTCGGTAGTTGGAGGGGACCGGTCCCTTCTGGGGGTCCTTGGGTGTCAGGACTGCCCAGCCTTCGGTTAGCCATTCTGGGTATCTCTCATTGACTGGCTGGTTATTAGCTGGTTCATATGTACGATGGAGTGCAGTCAGCTTCTTCAGCCAGTAGGCGTGAATCATGTCAGGGCTTGGTGGTGTCCAACTCCTCATACTGGAAAGCCAGTCTTGGATGTCTGCCTGTTCAGAAAGGTTGCTGTGGTCTGATATTAGGTCCACCAGCTACTTGGCATTGGTGTAGTGTAAGTAACGGAACCCCATAACTAAGAAGATTCCTCATTTACATTAACAACAAATGGAAGTCTGTCAGATAGAGTCGAGTCACACCATTACAGCACAGTTCCTTTGATACCAATTGTGTGCTCTAATCTATATAATAAAATATTATTGTCAAGAATATCAAATGATGCACTGAGGTGTAGCACGATAAGTTGCCTCAAGGCACTATATAAAATAACACTGAATTGAATTAAACTGAATCGAATAAGTCCACTTTCTGAGGCAATGTAAAGATAATTGGTAACATTCACTCGTGCTGTTTCTGCACTATAGTCTGAATCCTGACTGAAACTCCGCAAATAAACAAGTTCTTTGCATACACTTGTCCAGCTATTTTTGAACTATTCTTACAATATTTTGTTAGTAAAATGAAGCATAGAAATTGGTCTATACAATAATTTGCTATGACAGTAAAAGCTTTTTTAAGTAAATAATTAATTGCCGCAATCGTAAAACAGGTCTGTTTTAATAAAGATAAACTGATCATATTTAAAATTGAAACATTAATGAATTGTAGGAATTAGACTTATTGATGATTTAAAGGAGAAAATGAATGAAAATAAGTAAATAAGGATAGGAGGGTAACAGTACTAGCAAACATCAGCGACCACTACAGGCGACTTTTAAAGAAATGAGTGAAGTCATCACTAGTCAAAGCTAAAGCAATAGCTCAACAGAGCTCAAACTCTCTGTTAGCCTGGGTACAAGGCTGACAACCTGGCAGGTTCCCATTTTCCTCTTTCTTACATATGGTAAGATGTCCTAGCTTTACAAAGACCCTTTTTTTTTTCTTATAGAGCAATTATTTATCCAGGCCAAATGAAGATCTTCTAAATTAGCAAGGTGTCATTTCCTCTCCAACTTATGAGTTCTTTACTTGAAGGCTCATATTTGTGGGTTGTACCAGGGAGTCAAATGTCTCTGACTGGTTGCTTTCTTTTTCAGAAGAGCCACAGTATCCAGATTTGTATGCAGTCATGAATTAATACTGCTGCAAGATAACGGACTTCTGTACATAAAGTACAATTTAGGTAGCTGTTGCTCTTTGTTACTATTGCAAGTCATTCCCTTTTGTCTCTACTGCAGCTATGTTTGGTCTCTTCCTGTTAAACTGAAATTCTTCTATTAACTTATCAATTCTCCCAAGTGCTTGCTCATAAGAGATCATCTGATCATTGGGCTTTTCTAATATAGTAAGGCTTGCTTTGAGACAGCTGTTGTTGTAAACTGGCATTATAAGACTGAACAGAACAGCTATCTAACTTTTGTTGACACCGGTGATTTACAGGTAACTAGGGAAATATTGAAATGTGATCTGCCACACCATTGTCTTGAGAAATATGGTAGTCTCAAAAGCAAAATGGGATGATATTTGAATTAGTGTTAATTCACTTTAAGTTTTTTAATCAGGTTTTCTAACAGGCCCAATTTAATCAAAAACATTTTCTGAACCAATCACAGATAGAGCAGGGCGATATGGCCAAAAATATTTATCACGATATATATTTGAAAATTTGCGATAACGATATAACCGACGATATAATTGATGCGAGACAAAATACAACTCCACAACATTACTAGCGCAAAAAGACAACCTTCCATTTATTTTCACTTAAACAAGAAGCTGGTTTTTATGTACATTAAAGCTTTATAAAAATGTAACAGTGCAAATGCAAATTCCTTGCTGAACGTTTAACCAAAAGGCATTTCCAGTAGAAATGGGCTGACATATCCTGAGCATAACCATATATAATATCCACTGAAGTTAAAAATAGGTGCTTTGCAACATTAAACTGCAGTGTGCAGTACGCATTTTTCGGACCATAAGGTGCACGGGATTATAAGGCACATTAAGCGAAACAAAGCAGTCAGATAAATCAAACTTTATTAAACTCATTCTTCTTGCTTCCTCCATTTCTGTACCATTGATTCATTAATGTTGAATTCTCTGGCAGCTGCTCTATTCCCATGTTGTTGCAGTATATTAATGACTAACCTCGTATTGTGGATGGATTATCTCAGTTGTTCTCCTGACTGAAGTTTGGTCCGTTTACAGCATCCTGCCATGCGATTGCATTTGTCTCTAACCATGAAGAACCTTCACGTTAACTTTTATAAGTGGAAAAGTGTTAGTGTTCGTCCTCCAGCTTCACTGTTTATGTTATGCTAACATAGCTGTGTCGCTAGCGATCACGTAGCACATCATTATATACCAGCTAGCCCAACTTCAGTAACCCTACAAACGTCACTGCTGTTTAGTTTCCTGTCTTCATTTATGTTGGAAGTGATAGCAGAGCTGTACGTTTGATTTTTTTCAGAAATCTCTCAGTCAGAACATGCAATATCATGCTTAGGTAACTAGCGAAACTAGCGAGCTAACTTCCGCTAGCTTCCTGCTAACTTCTAACTCCGTTAAATGTAATAACTTTTGTTTTCATGGATGCCTGGAAGTTAAACTTTATAGTTACACCTGGTAAAGCAGCAATGCTGATCGTTTTATTAAAGATGAAAGAATTTAGACAGTTTTTAACTCTAAGTGATGCTGCAGTGTTGTTTGACCTGAAGCATACGGAGTTTAGGACCCAGATTACTCCCAGATTTAAGAGCATCTTAGTCCGACAAATACGACAATAACAACGGCCGCTTGCATGTTCTGCAAAAAGATGTGCTTTGTTGTGTATCTGACGGACAAACACCAAACCAGTTCCACATCACGGAAGTTGCACCATTTTTACAAACCAATTCTGGTTCATCTGTTTCACTCAACAATCGGCCATGTGCGTATGAAAACAAAGGCACTGCGCATGCGCGTTTTACTCCCATTCTATCGCGATATTTCATTTTCCTATCGTTGCCTAACATTATACCGGTATTACCGTGAACGGTATAATATGGCCCAGCCCTAATCACAGATATATAAACTAGTTTGATTGATTTTTTTATTATCTGCATTTTGAAAAAGTAAAAGACTATAGACAAGTAAAGCAGTGTTGTTATGTTAACCTAATTAAATACACTCAATTAGGTTACATTTAATTAAATATTTGACCCAAACTTTAGCTCTTATCCATTATTACTGACAGATGAGTCAATTCTTATTTATCAAATACAATATATAAAATATATTAAAAAGGTAAAATGGTAAAAACAAAAAAAGAGAAAGAAAAAAGTCATGCAAGTGAGTTATGACAAATTCTAGCTGTCACGAATGCAAAGATATTTTGCAAAAACAGACTAGTGAGTTTATTCTGGAGCAGCTCATAGGTTTAGTTAGCAGCAAAAGATACAATGTTCTTGGTTAAAAACCAATTCTGCTCTTAGATCAGTGAAGAATATCTTCCTGTATTCGTTTGGGCCACTCACAGAAATGAAGCAATGGTGTGACTGACTTGCGATCCATTAAATCCTCTTAGCATGGACAAATTGGGCATGTTAGGGAGTTAACACGAACGCAGGCAGATGGAAGTCAATCTGATATACATTACATATTAATTCAGTTTAAAGTGAAGACTGTCAACTGTGCTCAAATGTCAAACAAGCTGATCCAGTGGTAATCAGGGGGAGGAAGTGTGTGTGTGTGTGTGTGTGTGTGTGTGTGTGTGTGTGTGTGTGTGTGTGTGTGTGTGTGTGTGTACACAACAAGCTGTAATAACGACATATTTCAATGAAAGTCTCGGCAGTATTGAATATGATGGCACACCAGTGATTACCAACATTTGACTGGTTAGTTTTCATTTCCAACGTTATGGTGGACGTTCTGGAGTCGATAGATAAAAAAACGATCCAGTTTTGATGCATGTCTGTCACTACTTGAAATTCTCCACAAAGAGTTTCAAGCTTTCTGTAATTCAGTGAAGCAGAGCACAGCCTTCGGAGAACTGGCAGAATCATTCACAGAGGGAATGACGTGACTCTCAGAAGAAGACAAAGAAAGTCGGAGGAACCATTGGTAGGTTTTAAACCCCTTTATGAAGTGCTCCAGCTAACAATGGCAATAGCAATGAATTTCAGTATCATTTTCTGACATTGTTTTCTAATGTTACATTTTGACAGCTTGTCTACTGAAGACAGTAAAAGTTAGAATAAAACAAAGTTTTAATGTCTTGATATAAAGTGCCTTGAGGTGACTGTTGTTGTGATTTGGCACTATATAAATAAAATCACTCACTAAGAGGCATTGTGTGCAGGCTTATCATTAGTAAATGTAGTAGTGTTGGTGCAGTAGAAAGAAAGTCAAAGGTTCATTTCATGACAGAAATCAGTGATGCAGATTGAAAACAAACATTACCTGAAACACTAGCAAGCAAAAGTGCAAAAACGCAGAGTCATTCATATGACTTAGAAGTGTCTGTTTATGTAGACTTGCTCTCTAAACAGTGTTAAAACGTTAGCTAACATTAGCCAACTTTAACTGTAACTTTAACCTTCAGTCTGCTGGCCAAGGAACTGATGTACTTTATTGTCTTCGTTTGTTACAGTTTCTTAATGTGGTCAAACTGGGCTTAGGTGATTGTTTACAGTACAGTTAGATTAGAGCTGGGCGATAGAACGATAACGATATGTATCGCGATATAACTTTTACTCGATAGAGAAATTAAGCTATTGCGATAGACCTCGCCGCTCTTGTCCTCTTAAAAAAAAAAAAAAAAAAAAGGTCAGCCAATCCAAATTAAGTAGCGCAGAGCCGAACCAATCACAGCCGCAGCGTCACGTCACGTGACTTGTTACATACAGCACAAGTGCCAAGCCGCACGTGTGTTTGTTTGGGAAGCAGCCAGCGGGTAATGGAGGAAATGAGTGTGCCGACTAGAAAAATCAACCGAGCGTGACCGGAGAGAAACAGATGATGGTTCCAAAGAGATTGTCGAACGGAAGAGCCATAGAAGCTCCGTAGTGTGAAGGTATTTCGGCTATTTCAAGTCTGACAAAAAACAGAGTAGCGTGCACTGTAAATTGTGCCGAAAGCAAGTCTGGAAATACAATAAACTGGTGCATGCGTCACACTGTGCGCCACGTTATTGTTTCGGTGAAATGAATTTCTACAATACTGTTACTGTTAATTCTACTCTCTGCAGTGTTTAAATGCTTACATATACACACAGTTACTGTCCCTCCACACATACGACTCGGTTCTGCTTCTATGCCCCAGCTTTGTTTACTTTTTCCCACCGAGGCTTCTAGACTTCTGATTGGCCAACATTTCTGCACGGTTAGGAATCTAGCACCACCTGCTGCTTTGGCATGTTCATAGCAGCGTTTTCCTTCATTTCTACCTTTATGTGTGGACGGGATTATTTTTTAAAACGAAAACGGAAAATCTCCGTTTTCAAAAATACCCGTGTACGTGTGGACGTAGCCTCAGTCTCTGACTGGAAGCACTAATTCGTCATTCGGCTTTTGTCAGACTAAAGTAACTGTTAAAACTGTTTGAAAAGCTCAGCTATACAACAAGGAGAGATTGAGAATTTCCTTTTAGTTCTCAGTTTATTTGATATTGACAAAAGTTAGTCAGTTTTGTCTGTTCTTCTGTAAAACAAACTAAGATTTATTTTTAGAATTAATATTTTGTTTCTAAGTGGAATTGACAGTTTAGTCTGTTTTGTTTGTTCTATTTTGAAACTTAAACGCTTTAGCGGCTGCCTTTTGTGTAGTTTGCAATATTTGCCTTTATTTAGCTGAAAAAGTCTCATGTTCCTTAAGTACATCTACCCTGTTGAACTTATTATGGGAAATAAATATTTAAATATAAACAAGCTGCTGATTATTTCACATTTTACTTGTGAGCAACGGCACATTTAAATCTTACAAATATAGTTATTTGGCTTATATCGTGATAGATATCGTTATCGCCTGAAATGAAAAAAACATATCGTGATATGAAAAAATCTCATATCGCCCAGCTCTAAGTTAGATGGACATTAGCTATTGTCCAACAGCCCTTATTCAATATTAGAATATTGCTATAAACCTTATTGGACTGTAAATCTGTTTCCCTGTTCATTTTACCTTTTGAGTGACAGAGGACGATAGTGAAGGAGAGGAGGAAAAGAAACAAGCAGCGATGGACTTGTAGTGGTAGTGGTCAGACCAGGTCATCATCACGGATGCCTCCGTACTTTGACAGCCCCTGTAGCCCCTGTTTGAGTATGTTCACTGATTATTGGTTATTACTGGTTATTTCACATAACTAAGCAGTGTGTTATGCTGTTATCAAATGTGCATATGCAGTGAGAACCAGGTGAGAAAATAGACTGATAATGAAGTTGGGTAGAAAGCAATAACTGCTGAACAAAGAAGAAAGAAAAAGAAAACCAAGATGCGTTTCATGGATACTTTGTACCACACTTAAAATACTGTGGGACATTTTAAATAAAACATATTCTTTAATATGAATGGTAACAGTTAACAGCCTTCAGAAGTAAAGCATGAGGGTGGCAGTATCATGCTGTGGGGAAGACTTTCAGGAGCGGGATCTGAGAGACTATTCAGAGTCAAAGGTTCAATGCAGCAGCGTACAGAGGCATCCTTGATGATGACCTGGTCTGAGCGCTCTGGCGGGGCAAAGGTTTATCTTCCCACAGGACCACAACCCCAAGCACACAGCCAAGATAAGAAAGAAATGGGTTTGGGACCTCACTGAGTGTTTCTGCATGGCCCAGCTGGAGCCCAGACTTGAACCCAGTTGAACACTGGAGAGATCTGAAAATGACACAGATGCTCCACATCATACCTGGTGGAGCCTGAGAGGTTCAGCAAAGAATATTTTGAGACAATAGGTGTGCCTGGCTTGTAGCATCATACTCATAAAGACTTCAGGCTGCAATTGTAAATCTCTAAAGGTGCTTCAACAAAGTACTAAGCAAAGGCTGTGAATAATTATGTACATGTTATAATTTTTGGTTTATTATGTTTAAAAACTGTTTGTTTAACTTTTTTAATTTAATGGTAAATGGACTGATTCTTATATAGTGCTTTGCTACTCTCCTGGAGTACTCAAAGCACTCTATACAACATGCCTCATTCACACAAGCACTTCTAAGCACAAGTGCAAACTGAACTACATTCACACGATGAACGCATCGGAGGGCAACTCAGGGTTAGTATCTTGCCCAAGGATATTCGGCATGCAGACTGGGGAAGCCAAGGATCGAACCACCAACCTTCCGATCAGTAGCTGATCTGCTCGACCACCTGAGCCACAGCCACCCCAAAGTCCATTTTGGAATAAAGTTGTAACATGACAAAATGTGGAGCAAGTGAAGTGCTGTGGATATTTTCCAGGTGCACCGTAGTCTTGGAACTGATGACCTGTGTTGAACCTGCACAATAAAGAGAGGGTTTGCACAAATTTGAAAACCAGCTCTCTTAACAGTTTGCTTCTTGTCCAGGTGTGTGGAGCAGCAGTCTGATTGCATCTGTACTGAATAACTGCTTTAGTTGCTTGATGATTTGGTGGACTGTCTCCATGTGGTTAGGAGACCAAAATAACCTTGTGTGTATTTCTCCTCTTATCTACTATATTACATTAGTAGTATTAATAGTTCTTTAACTTACTTTTGAAAGTTCTGATTGTCACATTTGATCCTTTGCCTCATGTTTAATGACTAAAGCTCAACTGTAAAAGTCTTGTAATATACTGAAATCCAAATAACGTTCTTTTGAAAGTAGCATTGTAATGTGTACACAGCTAAACTTAGATGAACAGAACTGGTTAAGAGACATGACCAGAAACTGACAGGACAGACTTCAGTTTCAATGACCAGCTTCCTCAGGAAATTCTGCAGAAACGCATGGTCCTGTTCCCAATTCAAACACAGACACACCCATACAAGACAGACATATATCAACATACAGCACACATCCACTCAGACATGGAGGGTACCCACAGACGAACACACACCCATACACTCCCATTACAGCATCTTCAATAGATGGTCACATTATCGCTACAGTAACCACCAGACTCCTCCATGTTATTTCCAGCAATCACCATGAGCATGCAATCTTTTAGATTTTGCAGCCTGTTTTGTTCATCACATTGTCTCCAGTCTGCTGTTCCACCTGCTAGTCAGAATCCAGAGCAGCCCACCTATCCTTGGTATCACAAGCATATCATGTTCTCCAACAGTCTTCAGTAAAGATAAAACACTCTCTCCCACCACCTAGGATTCTTCCATAGATCTCCTTCTTGTACTCTGTTGCCTACAGCAGATTATGTAACTTCTATCACCTTGAGTACATACCATCCTCTTCTCCTGTGGTTGCAGGATTCTTCTTTGTCGCTTAGAAAGACAACAGTCTCAGGCCATGCATCAATTACCACATTTCGGACCAAATTACAATAAAAAAAAATCAACTCCCTCTGAAAGTTCAGCTTTCTAATAACTTCAAAGGGCCACTGTTTTCACAAACCTTACAAATTGTAAGTATTTTAAGTTTCTATGCCCTTTGGACTCACAAGCACCCTGCAGTGTTTTAGCCACTAATGCTGTGATTTCCCTTATCTCTTAATGTTTGTATATCTCTACAATATCCTAAACTTTTCCAGAAGTCTGAAGAAACACCATGTCCATTTGTGGCATGTGCTACAGAGTCTACTGGAGAACTCGTTATATGTTAAAGCAGAGAAATGTGAGTCCCATGGGTCACCTTACTTGGTTTTGTATTTGAGGGTGGGCAAATGAAGACCAATCTGGAGTAAGTCAAAGCAGCCGTGAACTGGCACACCCTCACGACTCAGAAGCAGTTTCAGCGCTTCCTAGGATTTGCAAATTTTATTACTGAAGTTGACGCCTCTACCTCTGGTGTTGGTACACCCCTCTCCCAACGGTCCACTCTAGAAAGTAAACTATAGCCTTGCTCTTTTTTTCCTGTCATCTAACTGTTGATGAGTGCCATTGTAATGTCAGAAAATGGGAGCCGCAAGCTGTAAAGTTAGCATTAGAGGAGTAGCAACATTGTTTGTGGCAACACCCAAACACCCATTTGTCGTTTAGTCTGTTCAGAAATATCTAAATCAGGGGTGTCAAACTCAAATACACAGTGGGCCAAAATTCAAAACTGGAACAAAGTCGTGGGCTAACATTAATATTTATTGAAAAAAAAAAAAATCTTCCTCCAGATATAAGAATGAATCTTTTCTTATGGACTCAAACAAGTTTTGCTGAAAAACTGAATATGGAACAAGCAAAGCTTAATACTAAACAATATATATATTAGCTGTATAATACCAGTAGGCCAGCTCTAATAGTAATTTGGTATGGCTTCGCGGGCCAAATGTAATTAGGCTGCGGGCCAAATTTGGCCCGCGGGCCAGAGTTTGACACCTATGATCTAAATGATTGAATTCTCATCAGGCTCCATGGTCACTGCTTTTTGGATATTTTGACTTTGCCTCAGAGGATGAAACGGCCAAACCAGAAAACATCCTGCCATCCACATGCTTCATTGGCTCCCTCACCTGGGAGAAGGATCACCAGGTATCACCAGCTTTCAAGCCTTGGAAGCTGGTGCTACTAATTCCTACAGGTGTTCCAACTTTTCTGGATTACTTACAGCCCCGTCTGTCTGCATAAAGCAGTGTTGGACACACTGTGGTACCCTCGTCAGCATCAGCTGAACAGTACTGTGCTGCAGAAAGCAGTGTGTTGGTACAAACATGGTGAGAAAAAGGCAATTAACAATGGAAGAGAGACGGACCATCATAACTCTTATAAATGTAGGTCTGTCCTACAGAGAGACTGCAAAGAAAGTCAAGGTGTCAGTGAGTCCAGTTTCCTTCTGCAATATGAAACAAACTGTGACAGGAAGAGTCTGACAGACCCAGAGACACGACTGAATCAGGTCATGTGATGGCGGCTCACAGGACAACAGCTTCAAGCAGCTTAACAGCGCTCGTAGTAAGAAAGTCTGTTTCAGCTGTGAAGAGAAGACTTCAAGCTGCAGGTTTGACAGGATGAGTTGCAGCGAGAAAGCCAGGCAAGACAAAGAGGCTTGTCTGTGCCATGCAACACCAACACTGGACTGCTGAAGACTGGAAGAAGGTATTATGGACCGATGGATCAAATGTGAAATCTTCAGTTCATCACACAGGATCTTTGTCGTCGAGTAGGTGAAAGGATGGTTCCACAGTGTGTGTCATCACCTGTCAAACATGGAGGAGGAAGTGTGATGGTCTGGGGCTGTTTGCTGGATCCAGGGTCGGCGACTTGTAGAGTGGGAGGCACCATGAACCAAAACAGCTACCACAGCATTCATGCAGCACCCTCTGGTATGGTGCCAACTAGGTCGGGGCATGAACCCGACCATTATCTTGCCTCATGATGAAGCAAGATAATGACCCCAAACATAAGTTGAAGCTGTGCCAGAACTACCTCAGGAATAAAGATGGTGAGCTTGAAAACATGGAGTGTCCAGCACAGTCTCCAGACGTAAACCCCATCGAGCTGGTTTGGGATGAACTGGACAGAAGAGTGAAACCAAAGCAACCTACAAGGTCCACATTTATGGGAACTTCTGCTACAGATATGGGAGAATATCTGATTTCTGTTGTAGACAGAAGCCACAGGTGTGTTCAGCTGTTATATCTGCCAAAGGGGCTACTTTGATGAGTCAAAAGTTTAGAAGGTCTATAGGTTATTTGTACTATGCTTTCATTGTAAGTGAATGAGATATTAAAATAAAAAATAAAAAATAAAATGTTTTCAATAAAAAACTGGATAATTGGGGTGTTCTAAAATGGTAGTGTATAGTGTATATACGATTTCCTGGTATACCGATTACACATCAGAGCTACAAAGAATCAGAAGAAAGCGCTTTATAATAATAATAATAATAATGGATTGGATTTATATAGCGCTTTTCAAGGCACCCAAAGCGCTTTACAATGCCACTATTCATTCACTCTCACATTCACACACTGGTGGAGGCAGCTACAGTTGTAGCCACAGCTGCCCTGGGGCAGACTGACAGAGGTGAGGCTGCCATATCGCGCCATCGGCCCCTCTGGCCAACACCAGTAGGCAATTAGGGTAAAGTGTCTTGCCCAGGGACACAACGACCAGGACAGAGAGCCCAGGGATCGAACCGGCGACCTTCCGGTTACAGATGCGATTCCCAACCCCCTGAGCCACGGTCGCTTTGCCAGGACCGATCGGAGGCAAACTTCATTTCAATACCACTGCATACCACGAAGCACTTTAACATTACGTTACCATCTAAATGCAAAACACGTTGCAGCGAGCACAAACTGTGGGAGCTGTTAGCGCTAGCAGTTAGCGTACCAAAAAAGGTGTCAGCAGCCCAAACTTGATGAAATAACTGGCTTCAGGAGCACAATTTGTTAGTCAACATCGGACAAACATACAAATTCTCTCACAAAGTAGATTGTTCTGGACTGTAGACCACTATCAGTGGTACAAGATAGGGGGTTAGAAAATGTGCTACAGTAGCATCAGGTGATCCAACTTTCCAAGTGCCGAAAGACTATTTCAAGTAAAATTCAACAACTGTGTGTGTGTGTGTGTGTGTGTGTGTGTGTGCGCGTGCATGTGTGCGCATGTGTGTGTGTGTGTGTCTGCAGCAAAGGAGAGACACAGAGAAAGATGTGAACACATACATTTTTGATGAAGGTTCCAGTCAACAAACCAGTCAAACACTCACAGATGTCCACTGGGAGCCTCGTAGCATTTAATTCAATACAACTACCGAATCAGGAACCTTTGAACACTCTCTGTTTTCTCCAGCTCACCTCAGAAATTGCTTTTTACAAATTACTTACTAAACACTTTGAGGTGATTCACGAGGACTTTGACAAATCTGTTTATTCATCAGTGGATACACAGCTACCAGTAAGGTTGTGCTGCTTTTAATTCAGTACCCGAAAGGTGACGTGAGGATAGGAGAGGATTAGAGCTGAAAGTGGATTACTTAAAGGGATGATTCATGATGTACAGGAAAAAGTGTGAGAGCGCAGTGATTAATGAGGCATTCAAAACCTACTTTCTATCATCATTGTTGGCTAACTGATTTTTTTTCCTGCAAATTAGAAACACAAAAGGTAAACCAATACACTGACCACTTATCTACACACACATTCACCATTCACCTAAAGAACTAAGTTTCCACCAGCCGCCATGGTTCATGTTCATATGAACACACAGCTGAGCCGTGCAGCAGAAGCTACCTGCTCATGTCCAGGTTCAGTACAGCTGGTAGCTCAGTATAATGAAATCACTGTTACCTGCTTCTTTTAGTTTCTCAAACAACGCTTGTTTGGTATGTGGCTAAAATGTGGCACGACCTCTGAGTTACTGGTTTCTCAGTAACCTGGTTGACTTAAAGTGGTTAAACAATTAGCGCTGTTTTACTGCATCGCACATTCCTCAGATACTTTTAACACACAAAGGTGCATCTTTGTTTTAATGAGTTTAAAACCAAGTGCACATGCTTCTAAATAAAGTACCATCGATCAGATGTCGGTTTTTTGTCACAGCAAAGAATCAGCTTATCTTCTGCCAAACCTAAACAGACATGCCGAAAAACTAATATTGAATTTTAAGAATTTTTATTGAAGACTTAAACAACGACCATGTATCTATCTAATGTATCCTATTAGCTTACTGTTCCCAATATGCTGGAAAAAGTGGAAAGAGCTAGTAAAGTTGATAAGTAGGCATATCCAGCTCTTAAACCTCACTGGCAGAAGTGGAGACAGCAGATCACCTGCTCTGTCAGCTGCTAAAACTAGCAAATGTGACCACAGACATGTTTGTCACAATTATATTACCTTCCGAAGTGCAAAGTGGTATTCCTTGCATACCTGATGGCTTGTATGTTTTGCACATGGCACTTGTTCATAGATATTCACTTTATTGTTTGTGAGTAAACTGGCTGCTAACTACTACAGTACATCTCTCCTGCTTTGAGTCTCCTTCAGCTTGGGATGATGCATAATTCACAAAGACAGAGTAGAGTGAGAATGAAAGGCTAAAGCACAAATGAAAGTGAAGAGGAGCGGGTTAGCTCAGTGCATTGAGCCGGCGCCTACATGCCATATGGCTGAAAGCGGCCGGCCTGAGTTCAAGTCTGACCTGTGACCCTTTGCCACATATCTGCCCTGCTTTCCTGTTGTTGCTTCACTGATCTGTCTGATAAAAGCTGGAAAAGGCCAAAAAAAAACAAGAAACTTGACAAAGATTGGTTTCTGATATTTATATTGTAAGATTCTTTTTAGTTGCATTTTTTAATCACATTGGTCATTATCTCTAAATAATTTACACGTGTTTTAGAAGAATAAATTTAGAATATATGCTAAAAGCTGTATTTGTTTACTTTCAGTAAGATATCAGTTTCTCTCCATAATGTATTCAGAAAGCAGCCAATCGACCAATCCATACCAGCCAGCCTCATTAAGCATGTCATTTATGCCTTAACAAAAATTAATCTAAATTCTCTCTGGTTTGGAAGAGGCCCCTGCATCCCTCACCTATCACTGCTCTGCAGAAGGCAGCCAGGCGGATCGGCAAAGGAGGGAGAGCCAGACATAAATCAACAATGGGAATGGGTCCCAGCATGGAGGCTCCAAATCAAGGTCGGGAGAAAGCAGCCTATCAAACTACAAGGGTCAATAGATAAAAGGTTGTTAGGTGTGTGTGTGTGTGTGTGTGTGTGTGTGTGTGTGTGTGTGTGTGTGTGTGTGTGTGTGTGTGTGTGTCGTTTATCTTTAAATTAATGATAATCTTTTAACGTACATTTTTTAATTATTATTATTTCTGTTTGCTTGCATTGCACATTATGTGTCAGAGCAGCCTGAGCTTTTGGCTTCACATTAGCTGTTCAGACATCGGTGTCATTATTTCGGAAACACTGCATCAGAATATATTACATAAGGCTGAGGTAAACAGTAAATGGACCTGTATTTATAAAGCGCTTTTCTACTCTGCGCACTCAAAGATATACATAAACAGTCCACTTTAACCAGTACACACACCACATGACTGATAATGGGTGACTACTAGTCCCAAGGATTTATTCTATAGTCCATTCATCATACTTCTGAGAATACAAATCCATAAAAGTGCTGAGCATGTTAATATTACATTCAATACATACAGAGAATATGTGGAGGAGTAGCAGCTCTACTCTCCCAAATAGCAAAGTCCTCAGTTTATTTATAAAGGAGATGCAAGCCACCAATGTGAGTGAGTGCGGAGGACAGCTTTGAGTGCTCAGAGTAGGAAAGCACAATATAGGAACCAGTTCATATACACAAGTGGTCTGCGTATAATAATGCAACAATAACAGGCTTAACAAAGAGAGTAACAGTTATGTTGGGCCCATCTAGAAGTAAACCCACCTGCCTGCCCACTATTACACCACCTATTACACCACATATTACACCACCTACTACTTCACCTATTACACCACATATTACACCACCTATTACACCACCTATTACTTCACCTATTATACCACCTATTACACCACATATTACTTCACCTATTACTTCCCCTATTACTTCCCCTATTAATTCACCTATTACACCACCTACTACTTCACCTATTACACCACCTATTACTTCACCTATTATACCACCTATTACACCACATATTACACCACCTATTACACCACCTATAACACCACCTATTACACCACCTATTACTTCACCTATTATACCACCTATTACACCACCTATTACACCACCTATTACTTCACCTATTAATTCACCTATTACACCACCTACTACTTCACCTATTATACCACCTATTACACCACCTATAACACCACCTATTACACCACCTATTACACCACCTATTACTTCACCTATTATACCACCTATTACACCACATATTACACCACCTATTACTTCACCTATTACTTCCCCTATTAATTCACCTATTACACCACCTATTACTTCACCTATAATACCACCTATTACACCACATATTACACCACCTATTACACCACCTATAACACCACCTATTACACCACCTATTACTTCACCTATTACACCACCTATTACACCACCTATTACTTCACCTATTAATTCACCTATTACACCACCTACTACTTCACCTATTACACCACCTATTACACCACCTATAACACCACATATTACACCACCTACTACTTCACCTATTACACCACCTATAACACGACATATTACACCACCTACTACTTCACCTATTACACCACCTATTACACCACCTATTACACCACCTATAACACCACATATTACACCACCTACTACTTCACCTATTACACCACCTATAACACGACATATTACACCACCTACTACTTCACCTATTACACCACCTATTACACCACCTTCATGTGTTTTAAAAACTAGAGAAACGCTTTGTTAATTGTATGTTTTTTATGTTCCAACGTGAGAAGTTCTGTTTTGTATTCAGTGTAGCCTGTTTTTATGTTTCCCTTCGTCTTTTTCTCTCTTGTTTTGTTAACTTTATCCACAATTGTTCAATAAAAATATTCTGAGTAAAAAAAAACTAGAGAAACTTGTACCTGTGTTGATCTGCTTCTGTTTCCTGAAACTGTGCCAGTTTTGACAGATGGTTAGATGGTAACAGATTCAAAAGTGGGCTCTCTCTCTTACAGCAATATAATCTTCTGACGTCACCTTTATCATATTCATTGTCTTAAGTTACCATCATTTTTTTAATCCATCAGTCTAAAGACAGAACAAACTTGGACAAATGCTTCCCTGAGCTGAGACTACAGACATGTCTTTATAGGTTTCATTCTATTCATGTAAAAACCATATTGTAGGAAACGTCAGCAAACGCATCCCAAAGAATCAGGCTTTAAGACAAAAAACAAGAAACTAAATGGAAACTAAACTAAATTCTGAAAGATCCCTGCCCAAATGTCCCATTTAGAATTGTTATAAATCTTCTAAATAGTAAAGGATGAAGGCAAATAACAGGTCTGATAGCAGGATAACAAAATGTTCTTATATATTGGACTGGCTCTGGGAGCAGACAGGTCAGTATACAGAAAGTGTGGCTTCCCCTCTCAAGCAGACAGTCCTCCACTCTGCACATGATGTTAAACGTTAGGCAGTCTTCTCCAGTTCTCAAAAGCAACCAAAAGACACGAATCAATGCACAAACACTTCTTCCCTCCATGTGAGTTAAATGCCTTCCTTCAATCAGCTGTACAAAGGCAAAGCAGCTGAGCTACCACCAAGACAGAGAGAAAAAGGAAAGCCCTCATACCTCCTCCTACCTCGAAGACAGATTAAAAGAGTCTAATCTTTAAACTCCAGATTCCCTGGCCTTTGTCTGTGTGCTGGGGATGTGGCATCAGCCCAAATGGGATGGAAATTCTATATTTGTGAAAGGTTAAGAGAAGCACGCCAAAGTCTACGAAACACGGAGGAAAAGAGAAGAATAAATGTATTTAAATGACATCTGATCTAAATTAATTAAACAAAAAAAGAGTCCAGGGACTTTTTCATCTAAGTGGTATTGATTATCTTATAAGGAGTCAGATTATTGTGTCTACTTAGTAGCTGAAGGATGGTGGTTTGGACAAATGTGTATTGATTGTGAATAATTAAATTCATGGAAAGAGTTTTCAGCGCACATAAAAGGAGAGGTGCTGGGATCTATTTCATGTACCAGTGGTACTGTTCACAGAGAAAGAAGCGAATTTTCGGAGCTCAGGATTTATCAAATGACAAGAAGTTTCTATGTAAAGTCAATCAACGTGCCTTTTATTTGGCCTGTAGGGAGGAAATAAGTAAAGGAGGTTTCTTTAAATAGAAATCAATTTCACCCTGGCTACACACATCTGTAAAGCAATTGAAACACAGCTCCAGCAAAATTGTCAGCACAAAAGGATGTGATATAAAGCACCTGCCATCGTGTGATTGGGTAAAGAAAAGGGACTCGGGGGGGCCCGTTCTCTGGAAAGGCATCCTTATCACTGCCTGCAGGGCCGATGTCATTAACCTGGACTTCACTAGCTGTGGCTGGATTAGATTCTGATTTTATGGTGTAATCATACAAAAACACATCCACACGCTCGCCCAGATTCCTGCTGTGACAGCGGAGGGAAAAAAGCCAAGTTATGTGCGAAAGGACAATGTTTTAACATTCTTATTATGAAGTTATTTTCACTAAAGTCGGCTATATACTGTCCCAGCTAAAGCCCATTCTTATTTGAGCTAGTTCAGCTTTGCCTCTTAGAGCGAAACCACGTAGGAGTAAGAATATAGGCGGGGTTACACTGCTTATTAGCCACATGCTAACACAAACGCTGTTTCAGAAACAGAAGATGTCAGAAGATCTTTCAAATAAAGTCTCATTACAGTAGAAAAGGGGAACATAACTATACCCTGGAAGACGTCGCTACCAACCGCCAGGATACTGAAAGGCTGACACGCCAAGTTTAAACTTTTTAGCAGTTTTAGTCCTGTCTAAATCCTTCAGGATCAATAGCAGCAGGATTTCTAGGTGTTTTACCTTCGCTGCAGAAGCGGCCCTTGTATTCTGTTTTGGAGCAGTCACAAACCGGTTCTCCGTCCACCACTGTGCACATCCCACCATTCTCACACGGGTTCACGGTGCACCATCCTTCCGACTCCAGCGGCACGTTAAGGCTTCCTAGGAACAGGGGCTGTGAGATGCCGTATTTGAGGTCTGCGATTGTGCCACTGAAGGGCTGCATGTTTCGCACTGTAGGCAGTGTAAGTGCACCGCTGCGGATATCCTGAGGCACTCCACCTAGGAACAGGTCGCTGACTATTTTCATGAACTGACGCTGAGGCTTTACCTCGCCTGCTTTGGCTTGGCCGTCCAGCACCAGCACTGTGCGCAGGTTGTACCTGCTCAGGGTGGCAAAGTGCCAGCTGCTGTCATCTACCCGTCTGTCTGACACAACAGTGGTCTCAGCACAGTCGATGCTGAAGCGCAGCCGCAGTAGTCCCTCCGCCACTGAGAGCTGTAGAAAGTCACAGTAACCTCCATCGTCAAAGTACAGCAACAGTGCGTCTGAGGCCTCTGTCTTAAACTGGAAGCTGAGGTCACCGCGGGTGCTGGCATCCCAGCGGAGGTAGCGTGCCCACTGACCTGGTGTACCTAAAAACTCCAGTCCCAGGCATGTGCTGAGGAACACATGCAGCCTGATAGAAAAACCTACAAGATCCATAGCTGTAAATAATTTCTTAATCCAAAAAAATGTCTGACGAGAATTCGGTTAGATTCAAATCTCAGGGACTGGACTCAGTTTCAGGGTTCCACAGTTCAATCTTCAATATAGATATATTTGGATAAACATTTATTATAAAAAAATATGTCTTTAAAAGAGGGAAAGGGCAATAGCAGGAGAACAGTCGTTGTAGTTAACAGTCGTAAGGTAAATTGTCCAGGTGTTGCAGGGCAGTGATTGTTGTCCTTTTAAATGTTACCGAGCAAGCTGACAGAAGGAGGAGACCTTTAAGACGTCGCCCTGCTCTTCAGACCGGACGAAGATGGAGACTTGTGGTGCGAGGTCATGTGAGTGGAATTTCCTCCTTCATTTTGTCTGCTGGGATGTGGAGCTGGCAGGGGAGCCGCTGGCCTTTTGCAGTTACATCCCTGTCACAAAACAGAAGGCACATGGTTACAATGAGTCCACTATGCAGCACACATGCTAGACCACTGCAGCTCTGTTCCAGGCTGTTCACATGGATGCAGTTTCAGTGGCAGACACAGACACAAAGTGGAGCACTAAAATGCATCTGTGCACATAGCAGCTAGGAAAACACTTGTTGTAAAAAATGCAGTTTTGTTTATTAGAATTTCATCATCTTTATTTCATATTCAGAGATGTGCAGAGATAATCAGAGGGAAAAACCAGGTTACACACTCAGCTGTGAATGGTCCACTAAATACATTCAACCTTTTCTTTCTAACCTGCACGCTGCAGAAAACAATCCTGAATAACAGTGCCTGTGAAATCACTGCATTTTTCCCTCCTCCACAAAGGTTGTTGGGAGTTATCGGTCATCTGCTAGGGAAATTAGTCTCATTATTCTCATGGCAGTGCGTGACTATCAGTCAGCCAGGCGCACTGCCTTTATCTGATGACCAGCCTGGAGAGACAGCTTTCAGCTTCAGCTTTCAGCTGAATAAAAAGAAGCACAGAAAAAACACAAGCAGGCACGGATCCACTAGCTAAATACTATTTTATTTAATAAAATCTCAGTTTATATATTTTTTAATACAGACAAATTGTACACTCGGTCTTTTATATTCCAAAAAATTATATTTATGCTTTCTGTATGAACTGTCAAGTCCTTCCACAGTACTATCCAAACATCTTGAGACACCTCTCGTTGCTTTACTTATTTCTTGATTTATTCACGTCCAAGGACAAAGAACAACGAGCTTACAGTGAGCCTGAGGTTCAATAGTTTTTCATCATAGCTGCTTTTCACTCATTTTCAATCCGGTCCATTTTCAGAGCTGTTTGCTTTTGTTTTTAGTTAAGCTTCCCAACACTAACCTATGAAGCACTCACGCATCAAAAAGCACCAAACTCAAGAGAGGACAGCATAGACAGGAACTCATTTTAAACTACATCGTCTTTAGTCTAATCTATAAAAAACAAATAACAAACACAACACAAAGATAAGCATCGAATGGTCTTTTTGCACCAATAACTTGACATATCTCAGAACACATCTGACCTTTAAGAATTGAAGGAAACTGGACACCTGGAGGACAAAAGAAGAAGTGTCAGGCCTAAAAAACTACACACAGCAGATAATATCTGAAAACCATGTCTTTAAGAAACAGCGAAACATTTAAAGACACAGAGGCTAAGACTTGCTCCTGGACCCTCAGTTCATCCGGCTTGTGTTCACTGGAGCGCCGTTAGAAAGGTCTCACGTAGCTGTCATGGAGCCGATCTTAAGGAAGAAAAAAAGTGATCTATGCCAAATTACACAAGCACTCGTCTACAAACATCTGTGGCAACTGGACTTACAGTATGATGAACACAAGTATTGAAATTTGTAGGTGAAACTGTCAGAAAAGCAGCACAAAAGTGAGTGTGTACAGCAATGTGTAAGCCCCGGTGGAGGCTCTGTTATGGTTCGGGGCTTCATTTCAGCCAGTGCTGCAGAGGAAGTGTTCAAAATTGGTGGAGTTATATTTTCTACACCACACTGCTAAAAATAAAAAATAATAAAGGAACACTTGGGGAAAAACTGGCTATCTGTACTGATATGGACTGGGTAGCAACTAAAAGATGCCACATCAGGGCAGGGATGGAAATGAAAAGTAGAAAAGAAACACAGGAGGCTAGTCTGAAATGTCATTGCAGCAACTCAAAATAGTACCCAGTAATTTGTATGGTCCTCATGTGCTTTTATGCATGCCTGACAACATTGAGCAGGATGGTGTCCTGGGGAACTCCTCCCAGATCTGGACCAGGGCTTTACTGAGCTCCTGGACAGTCTGAGATGCAACCTGGCAGGGCCAGATGGACCGAAACATAATGAACCAGAGATGTTTTTTGGCTTCAGGTCAGGCAATGGAGTCCTTGATCCTCTAGGAAGTCCACATGAGACCAGCCACTGCATAAAGAAGAACCCCGACAATGTGTCAAGTCTGACGATCTGTCTATCATCCCGATACCGATCAGGTGCCTCTGTGTAACCTGAAGAGGTCTGAGCGTCCCTCTATGGTTATATCGCTCAGACCATCATATGGCCACCAAACCGGTCATGCTAAAAAAAGTTACAGGCAGCACAACCTTCTTTCTCCGTGTCTGTCACATGTGCTTAAGGTGAACCTGTGGTAGACCTGCTGATTCTGATATATATGGCACATCCCAGTCGTATTCCACAGTGTGGGGCAGTGATCACAAGCCCCTCTAGAGGACGGTGGGTCAACCTCATGAAGTCTGTTTCTGATTGTTTGGTCCGAGACCTTCGCACCTGTGGCCTGACAGAGGTCATTTTGTACGGCTCTACCGATCTTAATCCTGTTGTAAGAGGCCCCCGCCTGTAAAACCATTCTTGTTTTGTGGCTGTCTCTTTGTTGCTCCTCTGTTGTCTCATTAACACCAAGGCACCTCAAAGTGATTAGCAACACCTGTTACCTGCAGTGCATCTGGAAAGTATTCACATTTTGTCCCGTCACAGCCTTATTCCAAAGTGGATTCAATTTGTTTTCACCTCATAATTCTTTGCATTATAGCCCGTAATGAGAAGATGAAAAAACAGCTTAAATTCCTGTAAATGTATTAAAAATAAAGAACAAAAATGTAACACGTACATAAGTATTCACAGCTTTTGCTAAATATTATGTTGAACCACCTCTGACAGCAATTCCAGCCTTCATGAGTGTGATGCTAGAAGCTTGGGAAGTTTGTCCCACTCATCTTTGCAGAAGCTCGATTGCTCCACCAGGTTGCATGGTGAGCATCGGTGCACAGCCATTTTCATATCTCTCCAGAGATGTTCAATCAGGTTCAAGTCTGGGCTCTGGTCTTGCATCTTAAGGACATTAACAGAGTGGTTAACATTAAGGATGTCTCTGTAAATTCCTGCATTCATCTTTCTCTTGACCCTGACTAGTCTCACAGTTCCTGCTGGGCCTAAACTTCTACTACTCACCTGGGTTTTTTGAGGAGGTTTCACCCTAGTAGGGAAACAGCAATAGTAGGATAGAGAATTTTGTTTCTCGTGGTCTGGGAGTCCTTTGTCAATTTCAAGACCCTGCTTCTTACTTTCATCCTCCACTTCCAATTCTGAGTGTCAGGACAGAGACTGAATATTTATGTACATTTTTATTCCTTTTAATTTTTAATACATTTGCAAGAATTTCATTCAAACATTTTTCACTTTGTAATTATGGGTCATTGTGTGTAGAATTTAAGGTGAAAATGAATTGAATCCATTTTGGAATACTTTCTGGATGCGCTGTAACTGATCGGAGCAAGATCACAGAAGTTTAGTTGACTTAATGCTACACTCTGAATAAACAGGGTTCCTTTAACTGTTTGGATCAGTGAAATTTCCCTAAAATTTACTAAATACTAAAATGTGTAAAAAAAAAATTTAAAAAAAATTGGTGCCTTACTAAAGTAATCTGAGTAGTTTTTGTGGACATAATGAATCAGACGAGGAAATGTATACAGCTGTACATTTAATTCACCAGCAGGTCATGTCCCACTGTGATCTACAGCAACCAGTTTTTCTCACCATCGCAGTAAAATAAATCTTTCTAGAATTCAAAGTTTCCCGACATATTCCGACATGGAGCCATGAAATTGTGAACACGGGTAAGGGCGGATAAATTACAGCGAAATTATAAAATCAAAGAACGCAGGCCAACCTGAGCGTGGAGGAGGCATGTAAACATAATAATAATCCATATCTCCACTGCAACAAGTACGTCCTCCACTCCTGAGTGATAACTGAAAACAATATCTTTGAATAATCAACATGAAGTTCGACTTTTTCTGTTCTGTTCATGCGCACTTCTCCCTGTTATATAATAATCAGGGTAATATTTAGCAGGCATTGTTACAGGCCTGCACCGAAAAGTCATTAATATTAGAAATTAATATTAGTGTTGGAACTGGCAATGTTTCCAATACATATTCTGTCGTGCATACAATGTTTCTAATATATATTTGTGTACAATATTACTACGTAGAATTATTACTGCTGCATTTTCCCTCTCAGTGTGTGTGTGTGTGTGTGTGTGTGTGTGTGTGTGTAAAACCCCATTATAAATAAGACATAACTAAAATTAAGCTCTTTTTTTTCATGCACAGCATTAGGATCAGTTAAACTTCATAGTTGATCATGATGATGGACTTTGATACATTTTCACATGACAACTTTACGTTTAAAGACTTTTAATTTGGTGTCACAAACTGACAAAAATTAAACAAAAATGTTACCTTCATGACTTTGATCTAAAACAGTCTTCTAACATAAATGTAATAGTGACACTTACAGCAATGATGTGGGTTTTTTATTTGTACACACAGTACTGATGTATTTTGTTGTTGTATGTGATAATTATTATTAAATGTATGAAGATCGGCTGACCAGAGTATTTCACAAAGCTTCTTCTGTACACGGTCTACAATAAGAATAAATCATCTTTTTAAAAATGAACCCTTTGAATATTTACACTCTCGGTGAGTTTATTGAAACACCACCCGAATCCTTTGCTGTGTCTCGGGGTGGGAGCTCTGGCGAGATGTCATGTGACAACTGTTTGGGTGAAAAATCTTCACCACTCATTTTTCAGCTCTTTTGAAATGTGGGCTCGTTATACTGTGGATCATGATTAATTATGAAGTCTTAACCAGATGTCACTGCAAATTGTTTTCTGGGCTAAACTGTGTCAACTACTCATACAGCCTCAGTATGTGCCCAGTGGTACGAGTTATGCAAACCATTTGCACAGGAATGCTCACCTCTGTGAACACACCAGTATAAACATGCAGTGCAGTCGTGTTAATATCGCTGGACACTTTTCAAGTATAAACTGAGAAGTGAAATCAAGAAATATTTTAATATATTGTTTTACACGGACACACATAACATTTTGTTTTATGTTGTTGATCATTACTTGGTTGTTTGCTTGGGTTACCATGGTAATACAACTTGATGTAACCCAGTAAAGTAAAGCAGCCAAAAAAGGCCAAACTGGCATTACTGACATAAATTAAGCCATTTTTGACGGAGAGAGTCTCTGCAGTGTCTGTTTAGCAGAAATAACAGAATTCAAAACGAAACCAGAGCAGAGACAGCCACGGATGTTTGCATCATCATATCACTGAACCTCCAAAACGATCCTCGTAAGACTTTTACGTGTTGTGTGATGATTGTGTCATATGACTCTATCAGCACACACAATGTCTACAGTGGGCTGGTTCTTTTAGAGCACCTTTCACTCAGACCACTTTATAGAACATGTTTCATTCACACAAGCACGTTCCACATCTAAGTGAATGCACACAGCGTGCATTCATACTCCAACGAATCCGTCGGGATCAGTTCAGGGTTCAGTAAATTGCCCAAGGGTACTTCAGCATGCCGACTAGGGCAGCCAGGATTTAAAATACCAGCCTTTCAATTAGTACACCTGCACTATCTCACTGTGCTATGCTGAACCCCTCAATTATCAGCTGCTCCACTCTTGGAAACACTTCTCTTCTTCATTAATGCCAAAGATGATTATTAAATGTTGCATTTAGAAGCAAACTTTATCATTTCATTTACTCGGATATTAAGGATGTTAAGAATGTGCATGTTATATTACTCGAGTAGCAGCCATCATCTACAAAACATTTTGCATCACTTTAATACGCATCCCAAAAAATTAATTACATTTTTTAAAAGACCTGCAGGATGGTGAGAACATAATGTTTAGCTGATTTACTGAAAACAGGAACTTCCAGCTAGCAGCACAGGCTGCAGGTACAGTTCAAATCCTTTGAAATCTTCTATGAATGTTCAAATGAGTAAAATCTTGATTTTTAAATGTTCTGTGGTTGTAGTCGTAATTTGCATTATCAGCCCCACATGGGCATCGCAGTATTAGGCAGTAAGAAATTGAGGATGCAAGTCTGCAGTTTTGGTTTCAGGATGTGTACACTCTGCACGACGCGTGTGCACACGTGTGTGTCTTTTGTTGCTGTGTGAGAAGTGTTGGGGGTTAAAAGGCTAAACGGCATGGATCATTGTTCTCGGTAAAAGGCTCCTTTGACGAACCCCACAGGGACGAGTCCACATACACTCACTGACAAAAGGCAGCAGCACACTGAATCCTATTAAGAGCCACACGGACTGGAGTGAAGCGTGTGTGTGTGTGTGTGTGTGTGTGTGTGTGTGTGTGTGTGTGTGTGTGCAAATGCAGATGAAAGCGACCAATCGGCTGGCCTCTTGTGTTTAAATTGATGCTACTTGCCAGTAATTTTACAGCAGGTGCCCTGATCACAAGCGTAACCCGTTGCACAAAAACACACACGCATGCGGTAATGCTGTCCAGATGCAGAGACAAAATGTCCTCCATAGCTTAACGATAATATCTCAGGCTACAGATTTTTGGGACGCGCTTATCTCACTGAGAGTAAAGCCTCCAGATACGTACAGAGACACTGGCCATTTTGCATCTCACAGCGGATTCAAAGAAGTGCCATTTTCTTTGCTGGCTTTATTGCTGCAGTGGTACAAAATCATTTGAGCAGCACATGCATGCTGACAGTGGCGAGGAGGAGGAGGAGAGACAGCAGAAGGAAAGATGAGTGGAAACAGAGATGGAGGAGGGAGGGATGTTCCACCTCATCCATTCCCACTCATGCATTTCACAAAACACCCTAACACTATTCTTCATCACACTGCAAACACATACTTCAAGTCTGTAACAGACCTTTCCTGGTACACAGAGCAGCACTGATCCACCATTTTAGGCAGATGCATTTGGGCTCAGTTCTTCTACACAGACTGGATGTGACGATGTGCTGTGATGTCCTGAAACCTCTGGACAAGCCGCTGAGATAGCGTGTATTTGTTCCTCAATAGAACGTCTCTTTGCTTCTCTGTACTCGTGTGTTTATTCCTTTGGCATGAAATGAAACATGAAATTACAGATGAGATTAAGAGATGGTCAAATGATCATTGTTCAGCTTTTTTAGACAGTAATAATGTTTTTTGATAATTCTAACAGACATGAAAATCATGCCATGAAAATCTCATATGACGACAACCTAACAATCCATCATATGTACCAAGGTACTGGCAAAATGTGCAGAATCTCTATTAGAAGTCGACTAAAATAAATCATTTCATCTTTTTAAGGTGGAAATTGTAATTTGTTTGACTGAAAACATTGTTGGGTTTTGGTTTTTTTTGTTTGTTTGTTTGTTTGTTTGTTTATTTGTTTTTTGTTTTATATTTTTATTCATACAATTATCAAACAATTCAACGTATCAACAGAGAAACGTCGTGGAAACCAAATATATTCATTATTAAATTCTGACCCTAAAACCTTCAGCATGAAATGAGTCAACGTTCAGTCTCATTTTCTTTGCTGACCTGTTAAAAGCTTCCATATTTTATTACTGCAGATTGTTCGTTTTTAAATAAACTACAAGTTCATTAAATTAAATAACAGCAACATAAAAGAAAGCTAAGCTGAGGGACGGTGTGTGTGTGTGTTTGTGGAGCAAAGGAAGGGAGAGAGCGGGAGGGGGGTGTATTTGGCAGCGGTTGCGCGTGGGCACCGTGTTGTTATCCAGCTTCTCAGCAGGCAGGACACGCCTTCCCTGGGCTCCGTGATTTCTGCTGCAGCACCCTTCACGGCATTACATCACCCAGTCAGAGAGCACCCAGCACCCCACAAACTCCCACAGCCTCGTGCACGTGTGCTCAACGACACCACAGACGCCTATACTTTACCAACGGCAGTACACGCAACACGCGAGCGCACGCGTACAGCATACACTCCATAAGTCTAATCACGAGTGTGCACGTTCGAATAAAAAGAATAAACGACTGCACGTGTAAGCGACAGCCAAAGCACGGATATACACCTCTCAGCCACACACACACCGCCACCACCCGTTTACGTAACACCAGACAGCCTAATAGCTGAGGACTTTTTTCATTTGATTGAAGGTATTTTAATCACCTTATATTTCTCATGTTATCCAAAAACTCGGTTATTGAATTGCCCATCATTAAGCCTAAAACCTTCATCAGAAATAACTTGTATTTTCAGGCTGACACATACAATTTTAAATGATCAGTTGTTCACAAAATTGAGATTTTTTATGGCCCAACTATGACACACTCACAACGAAAAAATGCAGAAAACTACCAAACTAAAGAAAAGAGCATTCTCCAGAATGCTGCGTATTATTTGACTCTCCCCGCCCAGTGGGATTAGTGGTACCTTGAGAGCCCTTGGCTTTTTACACTTGATTTGTCAGCGTAGTTAATCGGCTGCCAACCACGGGGGAAAAGGGACAGCCAAATTACCCGAATCACCCCCACCCTCCACACTACCACCACCACCCTAACCTTAAATTAGGATGAAGGAAAATTAAAGGGGTGTTTTATATTTCTGCATCAAACACGCGTCGTATTCTGAGGCGTTTTTCAGTATATATCAACCCAACACTGGATCACATGTTAATAATGAACACACATTTACAATCAGATTTAACACAACCTGCCGAGAAATATTTAAAAATAATCAAACGAAAGATATTTTTTCTTCCTAGAACTGTCAGCCTCGGAGAATATTAGCCATTTAAAGTGTAGGTGATGAGACATCATTGGGCCCTTTGCAGGGGAAACAGACGCATTCTCTAGGTTTGGGTTACGCCCATCCACAGAAGCGTTAAAAAATCCAGATTAGGAATTCCCCGTGCATAAAAGCACAAAAAAAATCTAATCCTATTAACTCTACAAATCCGACACATCGAAATATGCACTGCAGCGGCGAAGAAAAAATATCTAATTGCCATCCGCCTGAACTCATTTTCACTCTTGTTCATGGGTTCGAAGTAGAGCTGATGTTAGACGGCGTCAGATCGAGGCCTTGATTGTTATTTTGCGGCAGACGGTGGATTCTTATACAAGCGCGGGGCCTTTTGTTTTTGTCCTGTGGAAAACAGTCAGATTTGATGTAAATGAGACATCCTGCATTTGCCGCAGTGTAAAAAAAATGGTGTAAAAGGGGGAAAACACTGTCCAATTAAAATGACATTTTATTTATTTATTTATTTATTTTGTTGTTGTTGTTAAATGAATTCGAGTTGATCTTATAATCGGGCCCAGTTAAAACAGGCCCCTTCAGCAAATGTGGAGTGATGCAGATGAAAAAAAGTTGTAAGCTTATTGTGCGCCATGAAAGGCAGTTTGCTGAGAGGAGCAGTCAGCAAACCTCCCTGCTGTTACTGCGGACGCCATTTGATCCACAGGGGAAAAACCAAAATCCAAAAACTCCTTTTACGTTAATGAAATTTTCCTCACATATAATCGCTATGCTCCATTTCAGCGGAGCACGTTCGTTTTCCAAGCAAATGCTAAAACTGAACCGGCTATTATTGATCTTGATAGAGTAATGTGAAGGCTTTTAAAGAATTCCGTTGAGTTGCGCTTAGCTTAAAAAAAATCAGAAAAATGGGGGATGATTGAGGAATGTGGTGGTTATTTCATGGCGAGGAAGCGTGCAGCCTGCCGCCGCGCGCTGTCCATCTCCGGAAGGTCATGAATCAAACTGCTCAAATGACACGAAATGACATGAAGCTAAATGTAAAGATTGTAGGCTGGGTTTGTGGGGCCTAAAGGGCGTCGCAGTGTGTTTGACATTCCAGCATAAAAGCTGCAGACAAGAACAATGCGCGGACACTGGACACCTGGCGTTCACCTCATCTATTATTCATCATTTTAAAAACGAGTTCTGCAGGTTTCCCTCAAAGCCCCGTTTTTCATATTCAACACGAGCATGTTTATTTGTGTATGTGTGAAATATAATGAAACGAAAATTGAGCATTTCTGTTGTAAACACCGAGAGAGCGGAGGGGGGTGTAATTCTACACCCGCCAGTCACTGTGCGTCTGTTCCATCAGACCAATTTAGAAGACAACATGGCAGAAATTCTCATTTTCAGCCCCTCAGACGCGACTTTTCCTTCAAGGAGACTCGGCACATTCGCCGTTTCGGTGCGTAAAAATTGTGAGTGAAGGGGAAACTCCCGTAAAAGTGGCTAGTCCCGTGGTACCTGTCCGTCAGGAGTGGAAACTCGATCCGCCTCTTCCCCATATTTTCCCTGGAACATGCTCCTGTCTCAGTTCAAGTCATACGTGGATAAATGATATGGACAGACTAGACTACACAGACGACGTTACTGACCTTAGTTAAACAGACAGCCAAGAGTATCCAACTGCTAAAATCCAACTCCACAGAGATCTTTTTTCCTCTTCTAGTCCAGACTTGTGTGTTTTTTTTTAAGCAGCAGTGTTTCCGGCGCCGGTGGTGCTGATGTAGAGACGGTACAGTGACAGCTTTATCCTTCCTTACAGGTGCGACGACCACGGTGCATCATGGGCACAAAAGCCGCTGTTAGCTCGGTGCCACTTGCAGCGGCTGCAGGCGAAAGGCGCACACGCGCGCGCCACCCAGGTCCGCCCTCTCCTCAGCACCAGTACACGCCATTTAAAGGCATACTGGTTAATAACGGCCCGCTCTTTCGCACTCACACACCTCTAAATATGGTCTTTTGCGCTTTAGGCTGGTAATAGGCTTTGTCAGGAGGTGTGGTGCTTCACTTTATCACCGTGGGTCAGCAGCATACCAGATCTTTCGGGCTTCACATGTGGAGAAGAGCATGATGTAAGGTGTAGCTGCACTCAGCCATTGATTTGTGCTGTGTTTACAGTGTAATCGATATTACTGATAACCTGACTGATTATGCATTACATTGTTTTTGTTTTAACCATAATTGAAGAATATGTGACAAAAAAGTTTTCTTTAAATTACCTTTTTTTAATAACTCCCTTTATTGTGGCCTTTCTCTGTAGCTGAGATAAGAAGATCTTCACTAAAGAGAAGCTTTATTAGAGGAGGAGCCTGTCAGCAGCAGGCTAACAGTGCTGCTATCCAAGGTGCTGAAATGCCCGCAGACACCTCATAAAATGTTTCACCTTTATTATCTTTTGCAGTGCTCACTGAGGGAAATTAATTCATCACCTGTATAATAACATGCGTCAGATTATTGGGTAGTACATATATTTGGTGAGAGAAAACACACGTTTAACAAAATGTGTGTTCCTGTTAAGACTCATGAAGGACATCCAACACTGTCAGTGCAGCAAACAGACCCACTGTTTATAATTTACTTTCTTCATCTTACTACAAGGATAAAATGACTTTGACATTATCAGAAATAAAAAGCAAACCATCCAAAAATGAGTTGAACAGCAAGTTCTAATCATTTCAACTGTGGGAAGACCTGCCCGCAAAAGCCTTATTGTTAGATGAATAGATTTGAATAAACAGAGGTAGGCATGACATGGACAATCTCCCTGTGTAACCGCCTCCACACACACACACACACACACACACACACACACACACACACACACACACACACACACACACACACACACACACACACACACAGTCAAGCACCTGCTTTCCACCTGGATAAAGTTACTCAGGGAAACATATGCTGCTTACCTTATTGTTTTTCATTCACACTAAATGACATCAAAGCTCTTGTATTAGATGTTCCACATTTCAGTTCATCACACTGTGTCCTACAAAGGTTCCCAGACGTTCTTTTTAACTCTACTGAAGGTCTTCCCTTTTCTTTCTGCAACACAGTGAAATGGAGCTGAATGGGCCGTCCACAGCTTTCCTGAAAGCAGTTTTTTCAAGCTCTGAAAACAGCAGGACTACAGTTTTTTGAGCAAGTGACCTCTTGTGGTTGCAAAGAAGAAGTAGAATGATGTCACTATCTGATTACAACCTCGATGAAGACGTCAACAAAACAAGTGATTTTATCTCCACTATTTTCTTTCCTTACATTAAACATGTTTTCTTCAAAGTCCTTGAAGCAAGTTTTACATTTGCAAACTATCTGTAAACACCTTTAAAGCTAAATCTGCTCAAACACATTTAAGTATTGAAATTTCTTGTCATTTGCCGACAATCTTGTTCCTTTTATTTTTCAATACAAAAACAAACAATGCTAATTCTATGAAAACTGAGGGATAAAAAACACGCAATCAAACTTTTCAAAATCATATTAAATCATTTGTTTGGCTCTGCACTTTCAAAATTAATCAAATATAATTTCATAATATTTCACAATATATTTTGAAACATTAACTAAATTAACCTAAATGAATTTAATGTGACTGGTTGTAAACTGTGACAGACTGGAGAACTCTTCTGGGTATACCAGACTTGCCCTTTGTAAGCTGGGATAGTGTTTCACTGTGTTGACAGGCTTTTGTTCTATTGTCTGTCACAATGAACCCACAGAGCTTCAGTTATGTTGAGGCTCTGGACAGGCCAATCCACAACCGATACTTTTCCATTGTGGATTTTTCCTGTTATGGTTTTAACACATTGGCAGTTTCTTTGGGATTCTTGTCATAGTGAAAAGTCGGTGCCATGTGGAAAGATGTTTTCAGATGGTTTTATATGGTTGATCAAAATCTGACAGTATTTTTTTGCTTTCAAAGTTCCATCAATTTTAATAAGATCATGAGCACCACTTCGTGCCAAACTTTATTGCTTCATTAGGAAATATAGTCAGGTCGCCTTAGTTGTGGTATACCAGTGATCAGAAATACCATTATTACTTTAGTATTACTTTAACACAAAGTCAGGGCTGACCCAGGACCAGTGCTGTGAGTCACACTGCGCCGCAGAAGTGCTGTCGCTCCTCCATCTCCAAAACCTTCCAGGACCTGATGCTCAGCAAAGTGTCCTCCGGCAGCCAAACCCATCTGTTCTCTGATTGGATTGTTAAATTTGTGATTGACATGACATTAACCAATCAGCTGAAAGGAAGAAAATCCTGCAGTCTGAAGTGCAAAATATTTACGACCACAATGTGATTCCATAGTGTTATTACTGTTCATAAAAACAGCTAAATGTCATACAAATTCTTTCCTAGCTGTCCCAAGTGATTAACCAAAAGGTTTATTTGAGTTCATTCCACATAAAAACAAGAGTAAAGAATGTAACACAATTTCAGTTTAGTGACCTGTAACGGGGGAAGAACATCAATGAATGCTAGAGTTACATGTTTGTATGGAATGAATGATTTACTCTTTACATTATGGAATCAAGAACGCTTTGTAAGTGATTTACTCCACATTTATAAATATTCTATAACAGGTCAGGAACAAGCACCTTTTTCCTGCTGCACTTGTTAGTCCAGACAAGTAAATGACAAACTTCAGGGACACACATGAAGTTTTTAGCTGCCATTTATTTGTATTTCAGGGGCTTTCCTGGAACGTCTCACACACTTGACACAAAACCCAAGTGGCTGATGAGCACAGTTTAAAAATGTTCTTTGACATTTTAGATCAATTATACATTTAATATAATTTGCTCAAAAATGTAAAATGATCTTGATCATTTTGTACCCTTAATTGGTAAATATATCAACAAACAAGTCAGATACTTATCATTTACTGCTGACTTCTTAAACATTTCAGTTTAATTCTTATTTAATTTATTCTTATTTCCATAGTGCCCAATCACAACAAACGTCCCATCAAGGTACATTATACTGTAACGTTGCGTTCAGCTGGTGCCCACCAAAGCCTGGCGTATACCTCCATTGCACCTTAGTGGACAGGAGTGTCTCAGGTGTCTCAGGTCACCCTCCCCCAATCCAGAAGGGATGTACAGCATTCCACTAAGGTGCAATGGAGGTATACGCCAGGCTTTGGTGGGCACCAGCTGAACGCAATTGTGATCACTAGTTAGACCCTCTGTTGTTTACAGTGTGGGAGGTGCTCCAGGCCATGTTCAAGCCCAGCTAAAAATGAGAGTCAATATGTTCTGGGCCTGAGGGCAAAGCTGCACACTTTGGGGAGATTGTCACGAGAAAATTTGTTCCAGGCCCAGGAACGTCAGCAGTGCCTGTACAACAGAGGGGTTAGGCAGTTTTCACTGGGAGATAGTGTGCTTGTGTTACTCACTTGTTCGAGTGTCCCTTCGTGGTCACACTGCGAGTGGGGGACGTAGACTATGAAGTGGTACAGTCGGACAGGGGAGGATCCACACAGGTATATAACCTCAACCTCCTTAAAGCATGGGAAGAGGCTGAAACCGTTTTTCTGGTGAGCATGTTTAATGAAAGACATGAGTTGGTGCTGGAGGTGCAATCGGCAATTCCCACCTCCCTCCATTGTGATGACCATCACACAGGCCTAAAGAGCAGATGCTGCTGCATTGCAACAGCAGTTTTCAGATGTGTTCTCCCCCCCTGCCCAGCCATACCAATCTCATAGAGCACACTGGGTGGTGTGATGCTGGGTTCATGGCCCTACAGGTTAGCTGAGCATAAGATACAAACTGCTCAGAGAGAATTGGCTGAAATGCTGAAAATGGGTCTAGTAGAAGAGTCGCACAGCGCTTGGTGTAGCCTCATAGTTCGTGTGGTGAAGAAGCATGGGTCTATGTGGTTCTGTGTCGACTACCACAAAGTGAACGAGGAGTCACAGTTCGATCCTTATCCCACGCCCTGAGTTCATGGCTCAGTTTTTTAGGGCAGCCCTGACTGAGCCCATCACCCACCAGGAACGAATCCGACTTATTGCCAGCTAGGTGGGCCAATCTCTTGCAACGGTTGTATAGGGATCGAATGGCCCATAGCAATGGGCCAGACACCGCATACTCCCAGAGAACTCCCCACAGGACCCCCCAAGGGACACGGTCAAATGCCTTCTCCAAGTCCACAAAACACATGTAGACTGGTTGGACAAACATGCGCCCTCAAGTATCCTTGAGAGGATAAAGAGCTGATCCAGTGTTCCACGACCAGCACGAAAACCGCATTGTTCCTCCTGTATCTGAGGTCCGACTAACGGACGGACTGTCCTCTCCAGCACCCTGGTGCCAGTGGACACATGCTGACAATTTTCTCAGTTGAAGTCAGCAGCATTCCACCCGCACTATACACAGTGCAGGTAGAGCACCGCTTTCCCCTCCTGAGACCCCTGACGGTTTGCCAGAATCTCTTCGAGGCAGTCCGAAAGTCTTTTTTGATGGCCCCTCCGAACTCCTCCCACACCCGAGTTTTTTCTTAAGCCACTGCCCTAGCCACGTTCCGCTTGGCCTGTCGGTACCTATCAGCTGCCCCCGGAGTCCCACAGGCTAACCAAGGCCGATAGGACTCCTTCTTCAGCTTGGTGGCTCCCTTCACCAGAATATATGGCCAAAGGTCTGGTGATACGATTACAAAATCAGTCATCAACCTGCGGCCTAGAGCGTCCTGGTGCCCCATGGACTTGTGGACACTCTCATGTTTGAACACGGTGTTCGTTATGTACAAACTGTGGTTTACATAGAAGTCCAATAACGAAACACCGCTGGGGTTCAGATCCGGGAGGCCGTTCCTCCCAATCACGCCCCTCCAGGTCTCGCTGTCGTTACCCACGTGAGCATTGAAGTCTCCCAGTAGGACAACAGGGTCCCCAGGCGGAGCACCCTCCAGTACCCCACCTAGGGACTCCAAGAAGGCTGGGTACTCTGAACCACCACACAGCGCATACGCACAAACGACGGTCAGGACCCGTTCCCCGAGCCGGAGGCGAAGGGAAGAAACCCTCTCATCCACTGGGAGAAACCCCAACATACAGGCAGAAAGCCGAGGGGATACCAGGATACCCACCCCAGCCCACCACCTCTCACCAGGAGCAACTCCAGACTGAGACAGATTCCAGTCCCTCTCCAGGAGACTGGTTCCAGAGCCCAAGTCGTGCATCAAGATGAGCCCAACTATATCTAGCCGGTACCTCTCAACCTCACGCACTAACTCAGGCTCCTTCCCCACCAGAGAGGTGACATTTCATGTCCCAATTGCCAGTCTTGGTAGCTGGGGATCAGTCCGCCAGGACCTCCGCTCCTGGCCACCGCCCGGCACACAATGGTAAATGGTAAATGGCCTGTATTTATATAGCGCTTTACTAGTCCCTAAGGACCCCAAAGCGCTTTACATATCCAGTCATCCACCCATTCACACACACATTCACACACTGGTGATGACAATGCACCCGACCCCTACGGTGCCTCCTGCGGTTGGTGGACCTGCAGGAAGATGTCCCTTTTTCGGGTTGTGCCAGACACTCACTCTCAGGCACCCTCCCCTGGCTCCAGGGCAGGCCCCAGTAACCCTATCCCGGGAAGGGTGAACTGTTCCTTTGATGGTCTTCTCATAGGGGCTTTCTGAATCGCTTTTTGTCTGTTTGATTTGCTCTTTGTCTGGTCCCTCACCCAGGACCCAGGACCAATTTGCCATGGTTTGATTACAGACACAAAAAACCATGGTAGGGTTTAAAAAACATTGTCAGTTTTTGGTTATCAGTTTAACATCAAAAAAATCTGTTTATTCAGTGATTCTCGAGATAAGGGACAAAACATGTCCGGCAGATAAAACCCAATTTTGTGGTTAAAAATATGCATACAAGTGTTACCCAACTGCCTAAAAGACAAACCAAGGCAATGTTTATACAACAAAAGTATGATTTAGCATTTTTTATACATATATATTTATTTTAAGTGGTACAATACATTACCAGTACCTTAAAAATCCATTGTCCAGAAGCAGGTGTGATAATATTAAAATACAGAAAAAAAATTAAAAGTAATGTTAAATTAAACATCATGGCTCTGTTCATTAAGTATTTAAGTTAATACTTTATATAATATCAAAATATGCAATTGAAAATTTATTTTTAAATATTTTTTAAGTGATTAAAATCGTGTCCAGAGTTTTTGTCAACACCGTCAGATATTTTTAAAAGTACAAAAAAATCAGGAATTATTGTGGGCAGCTTACACTCTGAGGACCCCTTTACCACTTCCTGTTTGATACACATGCCATGAGGTCACTGCTGTGATAATGTTTTTATTTTTATTGCACACCTTTCTGATAAAGCTCTGTGTCACAACCATAGTGCGTCAACACCACAGTTGATGTAATCCAGGATTTAATTATTTTTTCTTGTAAAAAGAGCTTAATTTAGGTAGATTGTAGAGGCCATAAGTAAGTGGTGAAAAACAAGATGGCTTCTGTCAGAAAAACATGTGTTATGAGAGAAAGTCGGGTATTGTGTCAACACCATCAGGATTTTTGTCTGATGGTGTTGACCCTTTTTCTAATGGTGTTGACAAATGCCACAAAAGTGTGCTATTCACCATTTATATTAAGTTATTTTTTACTAATATTTCAGTCATATTACTTCCTGTGTATTTTACTGATATTTCTGCTTCACAGATGTGTCAAATATAATCAAATTTGCCTTATATTGAATCTCATTGTTTATGTATACATTATTAATCCTGTAGGAACATGCTTAGTCCTCTGCATTTAACCCATTTGCTCAGTGATGCAGTGGGCAGCTACCAATCCAGGATCGCCTCTGTTCGTTGGATTTGAACACCCAACCTTCCGATCATGTGGCATCTGCTGAGCTAGCTGTGCCCGAGAGCTGTTCTTTAATTGATGATGTATGAATCCTGCTTCTGGGCCCAAACTACTCTGTGTTTATTAAGGCTGTTGTGCTGTTAAAATGTTTTAATGCTTTTTATCTTGTTCTATTTAATCTGAACAAGCCCCTAAAAACAGTCAGTGATCACTGTCAGCCTAACCATTGCGAACCTTCACGTTAACTTTTATCAAGTGGAAAAAAGCGTTCATCCTCCAGCTTCACTGTGTTTATATTATGCTAACACAGCTGTGTCGCTAGCGATCACGTAGCACATCATTATATACCAGCTAGCTTCAGTAACCTGACAAACGTCACTGCTGTTTAGTTTTCTGTCTCCATTTATGTTGGAAGTGATAGCAGAGCTGGTGTTCAGGTGGAAACAAGCAATCTAACTTCTAACTCTGTTAAATTTCATATATTCTGTTTTCATGGATGCCTGGATGTTACCCCTGGTAGAGCAGCCACACTGATCATTTTATTAAAGATGAAAGAATTTAGACAGTTTGTAACTCTCGGTGATGCTGCAGAGTTCCTTTGACTTTGGGATCTGCAGCGGAGTTTGGACCTGGAAACGGCTAATGACATCAGACTTAATGGCCGGATAGCATTTCTATTGCTTAATGCAGTCATTTGGTACCGGGCCGCGAGAGTTGAGGCTCAGGTGTGAAATGTTTGGTTTTCAGGGTTTTTATCGGTTTTCAGCGTTATTTTGTTATCGTTTTTATCGTTGACTCTGTTTTCCTGGGTCTTTTCACGTGTGTTATGAATAAATCTTCTTTTTTTCGGTACCAGTACTGGTTTTATTTTGTTGTATTTATCCGCGACACCTTAAAGGCCGGTCCGTGAAAATATTGTCGGGCATAAACCGGTCCGTGGCGCAAAAAAGATTGGGGACCGCTGCCTTAAAGCATAATTGTGTTGTGAATATTCATCCTTAATCTGTGAAAAAGCATAAGGTTCAGAAAAATTATAGTAATTACAAAATGGTACATTTCAGGCTAGAATAGCAAAGGGGAACCTGTCAGTAGAGGAACGAAAGAGAAGGAACAGGGAGTATCAAAAAAGAAGGAGAGAAACAATTAACATCCAGCCTGAGTTGAAGAAAGAGTTTCTCATAAAGGGAAAGATGGAGAAATAGAGTGAAAGAGGGAAAAACAAAGAACATCAGTGATCTGAAAGGTTTTGGAAACAAGCACAGAAACAAAAGGAGAGAAAGTCCAGCAGCGTCTAAACACACAACCACAGAGTACTTTAGGAATCAAGGAGCAGTAGGCAGCTACTGGCTGGTGAACTATTAAGATGTAGAACTTGACATGTGCAAAAACAGAATTGTTATGATGCATCTTGTGATATTACAAAGGTTGTTAAGGTTTAATGGTCATTTTGAAAGAAATAATATCTTGTTTTCTACTAGTGTGTCACCACCGTCAGATTTGTGTCACCACTGTCAGCACCTTGTCAACTCCATAATATGGAGTTTTTCTTTATTTTTCTCTTTTGGAGAACCATATAGTTTCCTCCCTCATGATCTTACAATAAAAATATGTAATTTTCTCAATAAATGTGTAATTTGCTGCTTAATATGACTGTTTCTTATACAGATTAAATACAAGCTTCTGAAAATATGTATGACTGTAACTCTAATAATAAAAAGCCAACACAATCTTACTTTTAAATGTGGTATAAGTACTTTGAAAACATATGTGCATAAACAATAGAATAGAGAATGACCTCCAACAAGGAAGCCTAATGTCTGCTGTTCAATACCGAAGAAATGTAAACTTTTTAAATTCTGCCAAATTACAAAACTCGTGGTTGTGTCTGTAATCAAACCTCTGTAACTTTGCTCTGCTTCACTTCAACATGGTTTTCTTCAGTTTTTGATCTACGGCAGAATATTTTTAAGGTTATCTGCTATAAAAAGCCAGGCCAGGACCTAACCAGCCCCTTGACTGATTTTACCTGAAAGGGTGCCCCAGATCTAGTCCAGTGGGCAGAACACTGCCAGGTGGTATTCGTGAGCTCATTTCCCTTCAGAATTACCTCCTCGAACACTCATCACCCTCTGCTCAGACCACGCCCCACTGCAGTGACTCCACCACATGAAGGATGCCAATGCCCGATCACCAGGTTGTATTTGACTTTACAGCCCTTTAAATTCAAGGCAGTCAATATGCCTCACGCTCAGGGAGGGGTGGTGCGCCAGGCTCGAGGGGCAGTGCTAGGGAGGCTGGTGGGCTGCTGCACCTCGTTGAGTAATCACATCTCCCCCCTTTTTCAGTGACTGTGTGATGTCGGCTGGGAAGCTGTCTAGTCGGAGATGCTACAACCGTGCAAGACAAATATGCTCTTTTGTAAAAAAAAAAAATCATCATAAACCTCACCAAGCTGTCAAGAGTCATGACTAGGGTTACAGATATGTTATGCCTTCTAATAATATGGCTTAAGGGAAGCAGGTAAAATGTAAATAAGCACATAAGGAAAGCGATTAATAGATCACTAGATGTTATCATATTACATGACAGTTACATACATACCATAGCTGCCTCCACCAGTGTGTGAATGTGAGAGTGAATGAATAGTGGAATTGTAAAGCGCTTTGGGTGCCTTGAAAAGCGCTATATAAATGCAATCCATTATTATTATTATCATTATTATTATTATTATTATTATTAATAATAATAATAATAATAATCATTCGGTTTATGACTGACTTTCAAGTTATTTGTTAACCATTTACTAACAGAGTTTTATGGCCAACTTCAAGGTTTACTAAAGGCTTATGAACAAGTTAGAACATATTAATTTTTCTAAAATAGCAGCTACCAATCATCTACAAATGTCTATTCATATTTTTTGAAAAGTAACTGACTAATAATGTAAAAAAAGTAATGTTGCACTGGAGCCTTACAGTGATTCGTTTCTCCTGTTATCTTGCCAGCTGACACGCCTGCTAATAAGATTGTTGTGGCACTCGATGGCCTTTATCTCACCTTAAACACTTTGTAGGTCCGTGTCTGATGTCAGTGTATTCAGATTGCGTCCTCCCTCCTGTGTGTATTGATAGTGTGTAGTCTCTTGTGCTCATCACTGGTGCTTCTGTATTTCCGCGTAGCTTCCTGTTTTCCTCTGTGAGTCATCCAGTGTTTCTCACTGCATGTCATCCTGTGAGTTTAGGTTTCAGATTCATTTGTTAGATTTTCCCAGTTTAGGTTATTTCTTAGTTCCTGTCCTCACCACCTCTGCTCCTGTCTGTATTTTCACTACGTGTAATTAAAGCTCACTCATCGCATAAAAGCCAGTACCTGCATCTCATAACTCCACACCCCTGCTGCTATGACATTTAGTGCTTAAAGTTAAATTTTTATAGCATGTTTATTGACATTGTGCCAGTACAGGACATGACCTCATCGGGTTGGTTTGTTGGTTGCGGTCTTACAGTAGTTAATGTTAGCTGACTAGAACCCCTGGCTCTAACAATGAGTTTCATGTTAAGAAACCGAGGATATTTCACTGTCTGTCGCTTAAGCAGTAAGTGGTTTTATGTTGTCTTCATAATCCACCAGAAAATGATTCTTCCTCGTGTGATTTGATTTGATATACCTTTATTAGTCCCACAAGAGGAAATTTCATAAGGCTGCCGACCTATTGCACGCAATGGCGGCGCCATCTTACCCTCTGACCACACATACATTACACAAACATCACATGGGGAAGACAGGTCAGAGAGGTATAACAATGGAAAATGCACCACATGAGGAAAGATAAGGAGAAAAAAATAACTCCCCCAGACTGAGCTCCAACAGGGAGATCAGTTTGAGGACAGAAAAAAACACCTCTGCACATGAAAAACTCTTAATACACCAAAGAAACACATGACAAGTAACAGGGGGGGTAAAGGGTGAGAGACAGCCGAATTAGACAGTACTGCAGCCTGTGCGCTGGTCTCCTTGATCCACCGTCAGCATCGGAAAGGAATAAGCGTCGAAGGCGTTTGGAAAGGGAGGGGGGATGAGTGTGTGCATATCAGTGTATATGTGTGTGTGCGTGTCCAGAGTTCAGCTGAGACAGTGTCCTTCGCCCTGCTAGGCTAAGTAAACAGTCTTCCAGCCAACCCTGGTGGCCTTGCATGGAATGGGAAGGAACAGACTAAACACAGTCGTTACAGGGCTACTTTATTCAATAAAATAGTGTCTGTTTTCCCAAGTACATCCTAACAGGTTAATACATGCACATCATACCACACACAGAGCTATGTTTCACACACAATAGGGAATCCTGACATCTACATGTCTGCAGGAACAAAAAAGAAGGCAAGTCAGGTCGATGACGTGAAGATAAAAAGGTCTCCGAAAGGTGTAGCATCTCTTCCTTGGAGCCTCCAAATTCTTTTATTGCATATAACAACCTGTTTTCCCCACAGACATGCTGATGGGATTAACAGGTGGATCTTTCTGTTTCTATGCAGCCAAACAGCAGGGAACCATTGACTGCTCAAGAGACACAGAGAGGGAAAGTGGACTGTATGTCCTCAGCAGAGATGGGCAGTAACGCGTTACTGTAAAGTAAGGGAGTAAAGTAAGGGATTACTATTGCAAAAACGGTAATTAGATTACCGTTACTTTCCCGTAGGAACGCTGCGTTACTGCGTTACTAAAACCGTGATTTCTTTGCGAGAATGTCTCACGACAGTGACGTAAGCGAGTGCGCCGTTAGTGACAACAGCTGTGTGCAGATCAACAATGGATCACATATCGAGTGCAGAGAGAGTATGAGCGTGCAGCGTTTAAAGCGTGGAAGTACTGACCTTACTTTGAGTTTGATTCCATAAAAAGTGACAAAAACATTAGTGTCCGCTGTGCGTGGGAAGAAAACTTCTTTTTACAGTGAAAAAAACCCCTAAACTTCCAACAAGCACCGAGTAGCTACGACGTGATGGGAAACTCACAGAGAAACTCACGGATTCTTCCACTGACCGCGGCACACCTGCACCAGGGTAAACCTCCGCCTGCCCCACTCCTGCTTTACAGGTGAAAATAGAGCAACAGGACCGCTGAGTCTTTGACTTTATTTATTTTCTGCTGTGTTTTACTTGCATCTATTTGAAAGACTGAGTGTAAACACAAAAAAAAAAAATTATGTGCTGTAATCTGCAGAAAATAGGTTTAAATATTAAACTCATTTCTTCCAGTCAGAGAATGTTGCATATAATTAAATTTTTGCTTGATGCATAAAGTTAAAAGATTAAAACTAATAAAACAAGTTTTAAAAAGAGACTTTTCCATTTGATTACATTTTGTATGATGGATTATGCAGAAAAAGTAGAATTGGGCTGAAAGATCTATCGCTTTATCACCTCTTCAGGTTGTAAATCGTGTTTTTAAAAAGTAACTAAGTAATTAATTACTTTTGAAAATAAGTAATCAGTTAAGTAATGGGATTACTTTTTTGGGGAAGTAATCAGTAATTAGTTACTGATTACTTTTTTCAAGTAACTTGACCAACACTGGTCCTCAGTTTCTTAACATAAAACTTACTGAAAAAAGTGCCGTTCTGAGTAGAGAAACGATGTTTTCTAAAACCTGTCTCAGAGGCCAGGGGTTCCAAATGTAAGTTATTTTAGTCATATGATTGTTGGGTTTTTCTCTGTATCTATGAAGCGCCTTGAGGCGACTTTTGTTGTGATTTGGCGCTATATAAATAAAATTGAATTGAATTGAACATTTGTTTTTATAATTTATCGACATGTTTACAATACATTTTACAGTTTAGCTCTTATTTTCAAAAATAAATGTTTCTATTTCTGCTTTATGATGTATTACTTAAAGTAAATGCTGAGCAGTGACTGTAACAATGTAACAATTATTACATTGCTTTACAGTTTGTGTGTTAGTTTCATAGTGTTTTATAATATATTTACATTAAATACAGAAATATCCATGAATAAGCAGATGTACCCAAACTTGACCTGTATTTTAAAGTAACAGGATTTAATTCCACTTAATCTGTCCGTTTGATTTCGTGATTGCTTTACACGATTCTTCTGACACTGCACAGTAAAGAGAATCCAATGATCCTCTTAGTACTCAAACTGCTTGCATCTGAGGAGTCCCTTGCATTTATTGGCTGTACACCTGTAGAGAGCATTTGTATTGAAGTGAAGCAGCTATTAGCCCCTTTTCACCACCCACGTTACAAAGAAAGGTCCTTCGATGTTTAATCACAAACAATGAAGCAATAAATTCTGAATTACATGTACAAAAAGTTTAATAAATGATGCAATTTTTATTAAAATATAATTACTATTTCAATAATGTGTTACAAATGGTACAATATCTCTTTCCTGTGAGGGTGATCATTCTGTAGATCACATTCTGTTGACTTAAAATTTGTGATTTAGAATTCAAAAACCTTCTTACTTGTAGTGACCCGTTATGCAACCCCTTAGTTCAAGCTTGTATGTAGAAGGAAGATCTTTTCGGACTCCTTCCACTCTCTCCAAAGGCTTTAAAGGCACACAAGAGCAGTGGGGGGTTCACACAAATTTCCGTTTCTTAACCCTTTCACACATAGTGGACAGCTATTCAAAGGCTGCTGTCTTGTATTTGTGTCAGTGTTGATGGTTACTTGCACATAAACACAACACATAGTGTATATTATTTATTCGTTTGTCAAATTCAAGTGGACATGTAAAAACTCTTTGAAGAGTACATGTTAAGTTCAAAAGTCTTTTTTCATGCCTAAAGATGAATAAAAATACTTAAGAAAAAATCCTGATTAAGGTTGTTATAATTCATGCATGAAAGGGTAAAACATCTATATTCACTTTAAACATGTGAGTGAACAGCACCAGCAGCTCACTGAACAACAAGCTAAGCAATAACTGTTGCATTAAAGGTTTTATAACCTTTGTACATGCTCTGTGTTTTTCATCAGCGTGTCAGGGCAGAGTAACAGTTGGAAATTATACATTCAAAACTGCTTAAAGACAGTAATTTTGAATTTTAATTTAGACTCAAAGTGAACATTTTTACTGAGAGTCAGTCCAAACTTTGGATCAAAAAAGTCTGAATCAAAAGTACTAAAGACAGAAAAATTCATAAAGATATATAAAGATAAAAATAAATAAAGTCTACTTTTACAAACTCTTTAGGGACTGAACTCTATTTATATTCTTGGATTAGAATAATTCACAGTATAAAATAAGTAATGCATATTGTGAAGTGGTCGGGACCCACGCAGTGTTCAGGTGACAGTTTCCAGTGTTTTTATTTATATGACAGCGTTCTTTTTTTTTTTTTTTTTTTGATGTCGGGTCAGTCAGCTTCCACCTGCTTCCCCACTCCATACTCCTCTCTCCCCTCAGGTTCCAGTGTCACTGAAAAAGGGGAGCTCATGATTACTAAATGACAGCAGCTGCCCTACCTTGGCACTGCCCTTTGAGATAGTAACCAGCCAGCCTCACCTCCTTTTTATTCTGGGACACGGGCAGGATGCAACAGCTCCTGTCTTCTCCACCTGTGGGCGCACCTGTCCACCCCCCAAGTGGTACCCCAGATTCTGTACCTCCCTCCATCCAACCGCACACTTCTTCGGGTTGGCTGTGACACTGCACAGCCAACCCCGTCAGTCACGCGCTGCACATGCACATGCATATGCAGCTCCGAACAAGCCAAACGGAAGTGTGACGAATTGGTTAAACCGTACAGAGCAGAGAAGGCTGTTTTTTTCTTGGAGTCTGAATCTGTCAGTAGTCCTTGGTTAAATTCAGCGTCGTGAAAATTGAGTGGTGCCTAACCGGTCAAGGAGCTCGTGGACCCGGGGCATGGGGTAGGCATGAATATGGCACCTCCAAACACAACTCTCTTTCCTAAACCAGGCTCTCCAGAGAAGCATTTTCAGCTTTGCTCTCAGGTCCATGCCGTACTGACTAGGGATGGGTACCGGTATCCGGTGCCATGATGGCACCGGTTCTGACATAAACGGTAGTAACCAGACCGAAAAGCAGCGCACATTTCGGTGCTTTATTTCGGTGCTTTTTTTTCCTGAGCTGTGATACACTTCTAGCCAATCGTTTTACGTTTCTGAGGATAGTAGGCGGGCCCAGGTACGTAGTTCTTTTAGAGCAGAGCTACAGATTAAAAATGCCCAAGGCGAAGCGGTCAAAAGTCTGGCTGTACTTCACAGCAAAATATGCAAACTCAGCAGCAACAAGTGCTTTAAGCTGATACTGTGATACTGTCAAAGGAGGTAACACCTCGAATCCGATGAAACACCTGGCGACGCATAGCGTTTTTTTTAAAAGCCGAGAAATGCGCCGTATTTGATAGCTTGCTGCGAGACCTCACACCGAGCGCATCTACTGCGGGTGTGGTGCCTGTTATCAGACCCGGAGTTAGCAACATACCCAAAAACCCAAAGAGGAGAGTCCTGGCCCCTAGCCCTGCCAGTGTAGCAGAAATGATGAGGATGATGATGCAGCAGCAGCCGTTCTTCTCTGCGTGAGTAGCTTAATGTTGTCCGTGTGTAATTTATGTTGAGTAGGCTAACCACGTTATTACATTAATGCATGTAAGGTGAACTAGCAAACATCATCATAGCTACATGCGGCTGTCTTCTTGTTTGATGGCAGATGCTCCCTTCACCCTGGCCAAAAAGGCTAAAATGACCAAAGAAAAAGAGGGAAACAGCTGAACATGAGAGGTTTTTGGACAAAGTTTGTGTTTTTTCCATTGTTTAAGCACTGCTTCCAGCCAAGAGTGATACCATATATGCCCCATAGCTGCAGAAAAGGCTAACATTGTTATCTTTTTACAAAAACCAGCTGAACATGAGAGGTTTTTGGACCAATTTTGTGTTCTCCATTCTTTAAGCACCGGCACCGTTTCAAAAGTACCGATTTGGCACCGGTATCGGATAAAACCTAAACGATACCCATCCCTAGTACTGACTTTCATTTTTTGCCGGGCTTGGACCTTCCTCCCAGTTTTCCATAATTAGGGCAAATATAAGTGGACACTAGGTGGTAGGTTGAAACAGAAGGGAAACGGGAGAACGGGGAGAGCAGTGGAGGAGCAAAGGAAGTAGAAAATATAACTCACGTTGTTAATTTAGTTACATAGAAAACCCTAAAATACTCTGTCCAGGCAGAACATGAAGTTAAAAACATTAAAACAATACAGCCAAAATCCAATGGCCTCAGCCACGAAGATAAAGTCCAAACGGCGCAGAGACTGGCAGCATTGTCGCCGTCCTGTCTGCCTCTTCGTTCTGGTGCAAACTAAAAGGAGAGAGGGCCTCCTCTCTCCCTATAGGGCTGAGGGCACGGAGGGCACAGAGGCCCTATAGGGAGAGAGGAGGCCCTCTCGCCTCTGTGTCGCTATGCCAGGCCGTCGCCAACCCCGGTCACCACGCCATGTCTCTCCCCCTGTTTCTCACGCTCTCTCTCCCTCTTATTGAATAGCTGTGGCGAACCCTGATTGGTCCCAGGTGTGTCAGGTTAATGATCAGGAGGGGCGGTGGAATGGGCATCCCCCCAGAACAAATCACATATCAAAATAAAAAGCACGCAATAACCGCACAAAAATAAAACACTACACGCTAATAAAAGAAGGGTGGCTGTAGCTCAGGCAGTAGAGCAGGTCATCTACTGATCGGAAGGTTGGTGGTTCGATTCCTGGCTTCCCCTAGTCTGCATGCCAAATATCCTTGGGCAAGATACTAACCCGAAAATTGCTCTCCAATGCATCCATCGGAGTATGAATGTGTGTGAATGTTACTTAGAAAGCACTTAGAACAATGCGCTTGTGTGAATGGGTGAATGCACAAGTTGTGTAAAGCGCTTTGAGTGCTCAGAAGAGTAGAAAGGCGCTATATAAGAACCAGTCCATTTACCAACCAGTCCATCTAAAAGATCAAAAAATAAAACACAGCACTACATGCAAGGAAATAAAAACACCAAGTTAAACTTGTCCATTCCGCCCTGTGACACCAACACCCCCGTGGCTTCCTGATAACAGCAGTTGAAAAGGGAAAAAATTCCATGGAGGCCTGGGGCATCTCCTTCACTGCAAACAACAGAAGGTCTAACCAGCGATCCCAATTGTGTTCGTCCTCATGAATTTACGAATCATGGACATTAAAGTCTTATCCGGCCGAGGGTGGTAGACGCTGGTCCGAATAGATTTAATGCAGAATAATTTGTACAGTTCTTTTAGTGTGCGACACATGAACAACGTGCCCTGATCAGTCAGTATCTCTTTCAGGATGCCGACTCGGCAGATGACCTGAAACAGCACCTGCGCCACACTCTCTGCAGAAATGGTACTGCACTTCACTGCAGCAGAGCCAGAGACCACACCCCCGCCCCCTTCAAAGCCACAGTCTCTCTTCTCTCTTGATGGAGTCAATCGTAGAAGAAACTGTTGGAAATTGTTTAGAGCAGCTGAACTACAAAAAAGCAAATGCGCTATGGCCAAAGTCTACACCCAAAAGCTCACTCAAAATAAAATTGACATTTTAAACACTTAAGTGGGATGATGAATGATACAAATTTCATGACGAGATTTTTGTTTACTGTAACATATCATGTTTGGTTCTTTCCTTAGTGTCTTGAGCCTTTTAGTTCTTATAGTTTCTCTTTGTAATTACTGACCAAGTAAGCTCCTTGAGTGTTTCTCTCCATGTCAATCTACAATTGTAGTTTGCTTGTTTGGAGAGACAAGTATGTAACCTGGCCTAAAGGTTCTCTGATTTAGATACTCCATGATCTTTTCTTGTGCCATCAGTCTCATGCCCATTTGGTGAATGGACTGATTCTTATATAGCGCTTCTCTACTCTCCCAGAGTACTCATAGCACTCTATCTACATTCACCCAGTCACACAAGCACTGCTTTCTAAGTACATTCACACATCGGAGAGCAAGTTGGGTTAGTGTCTGGCATGCAGACTGGAGGAGTCAGGGATTGAACCACCAACCTTCTGATCAGTAGGTGACCTGCTCTACCTCCTGAGCTACAGCCACCCTTAACTTGGTGAGCATATTCATGATCCCTGAAGAACATACATACTTCAACATACAACACATTTTGGTTTTAACAGCACTGGCTGTATATAGATTTGAATTTACAATGGGAACAAAATAAGAGTAGCATACGTTGTTTCACCCAGTACAGTACATTAATGTGTTTGTCTGAGCTCTGTGATAGAGTGAGAACAAGTTGTTTCTCTGCATTTTACATAAATACTGAATAGAAAAATCCCTGCAGTGAGGTCAAATGAGTGATATATAGGGCTTCTGGTGAGTTTTAAGGTGATCCCTCTGGGGGACTTATTCATCTTCTCTGCAAAAAAATAATTAGTGCAAGAAAAACAGACAGACAGAAAGAAAGACATTTAACTGCAGAGGGTCTAGTACTGAGGGATAGCGATGGTGATAAAGATAAAGTGAAATAAAGAGAAAGAGAACGGAGCGTTTTACTGCCCTCTAACAGTATATATACTAAGGATGGGGAACAGGGAGTGGTTGTGAACAGAGCTCTATTCTTACCACTACTTTGTTATCTCCTTCACCTCAGAGTATATAAATCATGCCTGCCCACAAGGAGCAAGGAGGAGGTGTGTATGTGTGTGTAGATATGTGGTTCTTTGCTGCATACGTCTGTCAGGGGGTGGCGCACATACTGACAAAAGAAAGTTGACATGCCAATGACCAGCAATGTCAAGTGACTGAAGTGGTCCATAATAGTGTTAAACAGCAATATTCATTCACTCTGGTAAGCCCATACTCGCCTTTGATATGCTCACACTGTCTCAGAATAAGCAGAAGCATCCTTACAAAGGCTCTGTTTCCCAGTAAGCAGATCCGTCATAAAACATAAGACCACTTAACTGATTGCTTTTATTGACATCTGTAGCTTAAATAAGTAGTAGATAAACTTTTGTTGTTGCACCACAAATATTTGACCAGTGGCACTCTATAACACTGATCTATTGGTAATCTGTAAGTTATTACCAATAATCAGTGTCTCAGTGAAGAGGTCTGCACCCTGATTAAAACAGTACATTAGCAGTAACCAGGGCATTGTAATGCAACATTGTCGCAAAGACCTATAGTCACAAGCTTTACAACAGCGACATAAAAATAGGCTGTATTTATCCTGCACAGTATTTTTGGTGTTCCTAGGACTGTGCTCTTCTGGACAAAGATCTCAGATGTCATCCCTGGGATCTGCTGGAGCCATTCACCCAGTTTGGAAATCATTGCACTGAGTGCACCGAGTACCACAGGGGCCACTGTTGCTTTCATACTCTGCATCTTCTCTAGTTCCTTTATCAAACCTTGGAATTTCTCAAGCTTCTAATGTTCCTTCTTCCTGATGTTCCTGTCAGTTGATATAGATACATATGTGACTAAGTCTTCTTCCTCTGCTTGCCCACCACTGGTTAGTCATCAGAAGTTTGTCAATGTTTATCTGGAAGTTCCACAGGATCTTAGTGGAATCCCATTTTAACCGCGGGACTTCAAGGCCATACTTGGCACATATGTTGTTGTATACTATGCCAGCCACTTAGTTATAGCATTCCTGTTAGCATCTTGAAGCGTGCTGTTATGTGCTGGAATATCTCAGGGGCATCTTTACACAGTCTGCACCTGGGGTCTTGCCTGGTGTGGTAGACCCCAAGTCCCAAGGTCAAAAGTAGTTGAGAATGACCTGAGAGAATGAGCAATCAATTCAGTTCAGTTAACTTTTATTTATACGGCACCAAATCACAACAAATCACAACAACAGTTGCCTTGATACAAGGTAGGGTCTGCGTTATATTGTAAGGTCGACCCTACATTAATAGATACAGAGAAAACCCAACAATCATATGACCCCCTATGAGCAAGCACTTTGGAGACAGTGGGAAGGAAAAACTCCCTTTTAACAGGAAGAAACCTCCAGCAGAACCAGGCTCAGGGAGGGGCGGGGCCATCTGCTGCGACCGGTTGGGGTGAGAGAAGGAAGACAGGATAAAGACATGCTGTGGAAGAGAGACAGAGGTTAATAACAGGTATGATTCAATGCAGAGAGGTCTGTTAACACATAGTGAGTGAAGAAGAAACACCGTCGGCCTGCGCATCAAGGATTCTGATAGTTTATTGTCTGTTTGGGAGCTGACACAGTCTCTGTGGAGATGAGTTTTGGGGGGGTAGCAGGAGGAGAGAAGCTGCAGAGAGGCGTGTAAGACTGCAACTCTGCTTCCTGGTCCCAACTCTGGATAGTCATATTTTGGGGGGTTTAATAAATTTGTCCATATTCCTAGAAATGAGAGCTGCTCCATCCAAAGTGGGATGGATGCCATCTCTCCTAACAAGACCAGGTTTCCTCCAAAAGGTTCCCAATTATCTATAAAGCCCACACTGTTTTTTGGAGACCACTCAGACAGACAGCAATTTAAGGAGAACATGCGGCTAAACATGTCACTCCTTCAATATTGATTATGGTGACCTCCGACTGGCCTAACCGGGTGTCATTACTGCCGACATGAATTATAATTTTACTGAATTTACGTTTACCCTTAGACAGCAGTTTTAAATTTCCTTCAATGTCGCCTGCTCTGGACCCTGGAAGACAACTGACTATGGTTGCTGGTGTCTCTAGCTTCACATGTCTGAGAACAGAATCACCAATTACCAGAGTTGGACCCCCGGCGGGTGTGTCGCCGAGTGGGGAAAAATGGTTAGATATATGAACAGGTTGGTGGTGTACCTGGGGCTTCTGTTTAAGACTTCCTCCTCGCCGTCACCCAGCCATCCTGTTTCCCCAGCTGCTCAGGACAGCTAGAGAGTGTCCCCTCCAAGAGTATCCAAGAGAGTGCTTGGATGAAGCACATGAAGATTACACTATGAAATAAGAAGTTATATCTATAAGGTTTTAATTAAAGTTTTAACTTAATTAAATTGCTACGCAGATAAGCTACACAAAAACACCACTGTGTGTTCGAACAGGAACAGGAAGGGATACTCTACCACAAAAAGAACACCAAGTCACTGTTTGAGTATACGTCCAAATACAGATCGACAAACTGGCAAAACTACCAAATGGAAAACTTTGAGTTACATGTAAAATCTGTAACCTGGCTGGGATATGTGTTTGAGAGTCGGCAGGTGAAGACTGATATGTAAAAGGTAAAAGCTGCAGCTGACTAACCGCTACAACCCTGAAGTTGCTCCAGCGCTTGGCTTTACCAGTTTCTACTGAAGGTAGTGTTTCAGGGCCTGAAAAGGAGATTTATGTCAGCACCTTTCTTGATACAACCAGACCTGCATTAACAGTTCATTGTTGAGTTTGATGCCTCTGAGAAATGTGTGCTTGCTATTGCTAGCTATAAAGCTAGCTTTTGAGAAATAGAGACATTGGTAGGAGTTGCCGAAGATCCATTTACTGTGTGGATAGACCACAAGAATTTAGCCTACCTGCGAGCTAGGTACTAGTTATCTTTCGGTAGATACAGCTTCACAATTTCCCTCGCCAGTTCTCCTTCACCTGGTTCAAATTATAAATGGCCTGTTTTTTGCCCCCAGATTTTCTCATTTTTGCTAGCATTTGATAAAAGTCATCACCTTCTCTTCTGAAAAGTGAAAAATTCATTGTTGTCCCTTTTTAAATGTCCTATAATCCCCAAAGGCCTCTCCTTGTAGGATCTTTTGTAGTTTCTGCTTCTTTATAAATTTAGAAGTTTATTTACATATTTTTAATTAATTCACTATCTTCATTTGGCAAAATATCTTATTAATGGTGAGTTTTTTCTCCCCTTTCAGGCGTTTCCTTTTTTTAATTACTAAAATCTACACTCCCTTTAAAAACGATAAATTTCTTCTCAGTATTTCTCCCTTTCATCCTCTAAATAGTTAACGTGCTGAATCAGACAAACTCTAATACTCAGCCAGTTTACTGAAATGCTCTGCAGATGCTAGAGGAAGGACAGATCACATGGCTCTTTACATCATATACTCATTGCTTTTTCAAAAGCTCAAGCACACACAGTATGAATGACTTTGGGCACAGCTGCAGGTGCTTTGCCAGGCAGTATTGGGTGAAACTGTTGATATTGCTGGGTCTTTAGAAATGTATCATTTAGTCACCTTAAGGTAGCATGTAAGTGGCTGCAAGAAAATGGAAAAAACACTGCAAAATATAGCCAAACCTACTTCAGAATAGAGTGACAGTGCATTATGTTATGTTATGAGTAATTTATGATTTATAGGCTAAAATCACAAATTGGCAGCAGAATTTAGTGCAGAAAATGAGACACAGTCGAAGCTTTGAGCTTTTGACAATTCATTAATAGTTATAGCTAGGGATGAGAATTGATAAGAATTTAGTTATATTGATTCCATTATCAGTATCACTTATCGATTCTCACTGTGTTCTCGTTGGCTCTGCTTTGAGAGTCACCACCACTGCTAAGACATTACATTTGTTCAAACTAATTGCATGCCGTGTGATCAAAGGTTTGTGCATGTTGGAGGTGTTTCCCCTCTTTGTTGTGATCAGTGCTGGCTTCATTTCTCCAAAGAATTTATTAATTATTACTCATATTACAGAGAATACTGTAGTTACTTAATTACCTCTGTAAAATGAACCGCATTGTCTCCTAATTACCATTCAATGTAATAAACCTATAGGCTACAATCCCACACACCAATATATATGGAATTTATATGATTAACATTTGACTCTAACCTGTGAACTTTGTGATTTGCTTTTTTACTGTAGAGTGTGTGCAAATGGGTGTAACTATTACAGTGTTTACAGTGTGTTAGATGGAGGAGTTGTACAGGGGGATGGTCACGGGCAGGAATTACTTCCTCTGTGGTGCGTTTGGGTAATCTCAGTCTCTCACTGAGTGTGCTCCTGTGACTGGCCAGCATGTCATCGAGTGGGTGGGAAGTATTATCCAGGATTGTCCTTATCTCAGACACCACCTTAAGGAGTCCAGCTCCATCCCCACAACATTACTGGCCTTACAGATCAGTTTATTGAGTCTGTTGGCATCTGCAACCCTAACCTTCTGCCCCAGTATGCAACAGCATAGAGGATAGCACTGACCACAACAGACTCATAGAAAATCCTGAGCATTGTCCGACAGATGTTGAAGGACCTCAGGCGCCTCAGAAAATAGAGACGACTCTGGCCCTTCCCGTAGAGTTTAGTGGTGTTTTTAACCCAGTCCAGTTTATTGTCTATGTGTACTCCAAGGTATTTGTAGTCCTCCACAATGTCCACGTTGACCCCCTGGATTGAAACAGGGGTCTTCGTTCCACTCCACACCTCTCTCATGCTGATCTGCTGTAGTTTCCACTCCAGATTCCTCCTGTAATTGTCCTTAGCCTCTCTGATCTTGTCCTTTAGTAACACCTGTACCGTTCTCACCTCCTCTTTATTGCCCCCTCTGAAAGCCCTCTTCTTGTCATTGAGGAGAGCTTTGATGTCCTTAGTCACCCACGGCTTGTTATTTGGGTAACAATGAACAGTCTAGCTGAAACAATGGAATCAGTGCATTTATGTAGTCAGTAATTGACTCAGTAAGCCAGTTGATGTCCTCAGTGTGTCTCCCAGTCAGTCAACTCAAACCAGCCCTGTAGTTCTGCTAAGGCCTCATCTGACCACCTCCTAATGCTTGTCGTCATCACAGGTTCCCTCCTCACAATCGGCACATAGCGCAGGACATTAGCATACAGTAGGTCTAGGATTCTCTCCCCCCTGGTGGGATAGACCACATACTGTGTGAATGTTGGTAGTGTATTGTCCAAGGTGACATGGTTAAAGTCACCCAAGATCACAGTGAAGGCACTTGGGTGCTGATAGTGTCACATGCAGCTGTGGGGTTAGCAGAGGGAGGAACATAAACAGCCACCAGGATCACATGGGTGAACTCCCTGAGTAAATAATACAGCCTGAGTCCAACAGCATACAGTTCAATGTCCGGGCAGCAAATCCTTTCTTTGATTGTTATGTAGGCAGGGTTACACCACCAGTTGTTAACAAGAACAACAAGCCCCCCTCCTTTCTGCTTACTGCTAGCGGCGCTGTCCCTATCAGCCCGAACAGTGCGGAAGCCTTCCACGGATGCGTTGTCTTCTGGAATATCCTGGTGCATGCGTAATTTGATGAACCAATCAAGCTACACTCCCGGTATTCCCTCTGACTCCATGCTAGTGCTGTTAGTTCACCCATCTTGTTTGCTAGCAACCGAACGTTCCCCGTTATAATAGGCAGCAGACATGGTTTGTACCTCCTTCTCTCTTTGAGGCTCTGCTGTCTCACCGTCTCCTTCCTTTTCCTTTTCTGTTCTCCACCTCTGCATCCTGCGTGTTTTCCTCCAGATCTGACCAATAAGCTAGCCGACATCAGGGCAATCAGCTGATCTCTGAAGTAAACAACCTGTGCGGTGTGTAGGGGCTTTTACACAATAAAAGTAACAGTTCCGCGGCCACAAGCAGAACAAAACTCTCTCAATCCACATGAATGAAAGGTAAGCTATTAAAACAGACGGGCACTCTAATTACAAAGAAAAGGACAAAGAAATAAGTAAGAAAACAGTTAAACTAAAGCGAAAAAGCAGGAGCAGCTGTAACAGGCTGCATGCTGGCTGATGGATGCGCACGAGGGGCACATATATGATCTTCCTCACAAATAAAATAAAATAAAATAAAATAAAATAAAATAAAATAAAATAAAATAAAATAAAATAATAACAACAAAGGTCGATCAAATGGACAGATATGGCACAGCCGTGATGATCCACTTGGTAAAATAAATCCGTTGGGCATCTTTGTTGGCCTTCAGACAACAATTTTGATGGATAAAGGACCAAACGGGACAGACAAAAGAAGAAAAAAAATGTATGAACACAAAGGCGACAGCACAAAGCAAAGATAAACACCAGCCACTATTTTCCTGAAACATGATCTAAAATCAGCTGATTGTAGCACAAGTACAAGTGACTTTGAAAGGCAAACTAACAATTCCAAGGAATTGACCTACTGGAAACTCAATTCCAATCCATATTTTTAGCCAGAGCCAGACTGTTAATGTGGCATATCAGGAATTTGACTGGGGGGCTGACAGACTTTTGGGTCGATGGGTCAATTGAAGTACTGGCTGTGCACCAGCCCTATAATCTCTGAAAGCAGTCCATTCAATTACTTTCATTACTGACACTGTATTGCCCAATCAAATCTCTTAACATAGCTGTTCCCTCCCCTACCTTTGCTGTGCACTCACGCAGCTTGTAGAGCAGAATGTAGTGTGGAAGAAATGGCAAAAATTGTGCAACTGAAAAGCTAAGAGACGTGTTATACATGCTAGATGTCAGGGCTGCTGTGTAGAAATGTCTAGAACTGTACAAGATTAACGGGACCCCAAGACCCTTAATCAGGAATTCAATGGACATGACACAAACAACACTAAAGGCCAACTTCAAGCCAATTGCAGAAGTCACCATCAAGTGCAGCATCTACCAAGGAGATGCTCTGTCCCCACTGCTGTCCTGCATGGGCCTGAACTCCCTCAGTGAGATCATTGGCAAGACTGGCTACAGATACCAACGACAGAATGGAGCAATCGTCAGCAACCTCCTCCACATGGATGACATCAACCTGTATGCCAAGAGTGAATCATCGATTAACCGATCCACACCACTAGGATCTACAGCAACATTGGAACGTCATTCGGACTGGAGAAGTGTAGTTGGATGGTAACAAAGAGAGGGAAAGTAGTCAGAACTGAGGGGAATATACTACCAGAAGGCAATATTGCAGACATCAAGCACAGCTACAAGTACCTTGTGAGCCCACAGGCAAATGGGAATCATGAAGAGGCCGCTAGAAAAACTGCAACCACCAAATACCTGGATAGAGTCAGGCAAGTCCTGCGGAGGATACAAGATTTGGAAGAACAAGATTTGGGGCAATCAATACCTATGCCCTGCCAATAATCAGATACCCTGCTGGGATTATAAATTGGCCAAATGTGGAGATAGAAGCCCTCTCCGTGAATCGCTACCTTATCGCTGTGGAGGGGTTTGTGTGTCCCAGGGATCCCAGGGGCTTTGTTGTCTGGGGGCTTTTGCCGCCTGGTAGGGTCTCCCATGGCAAATTGGTCCTGGGTGAGGGACCAGACAAAGAGCGATTCAGAAGACCCTTATGAAGAGAACATCAAGGGAACAATTTACCCTGCCCGGAATAGGGTTACCGGGGCCCCGCCCTGGAACCAGGCCCGGAGAGGGTGCCCGAGGGCGAGCGTCTGGTGGCCGGGCCTTAGTCCATAGGGCCCGGCCGGGCACAGCCCGAAAAGGAGACATGGGCCCATCCTCCCGCAGGCCCACCACCCGCAGGAGGCGCCACAGGGGTCGGGTGCATTGTGGGATGATCTGATATCGTAGTGTTGGTGTTGTTCCCAGACCATCATGAAAATGTTGTTCCAGAATCAACATTGCAAGTGACCAATCACATTGTTGTGATGTTATTCTTTGACGCGCCAAGCCATTTGTGCATTTATGAAATTCCAATGTTGCAAGGACAATATTAATTCTGCTTAGCGTTTATTAAAGGGTCAGGGTCAGGGTCAGGGTCCGTTGATCGGCGGACAGAGGCGGTTTCTCGCAGCTTAAGTATAGTTTTTAGTTTTACAGCGTTTTTTCCCGAAGTCGCAAAAGTATGACGTCACAACATTCTGATTGGTCACTTGCAATGTTGATCCTGGAACAACATTTACTATGTTGATCTGGGAATAACACCAACACGACGATATCAGATCGTGCGTGCATTGTGTGCCGGGTGGTGGCCAGGAGCGGAGGCCCTGGCGGACTGATCCCCAGCTGCTAAGACTGGCAATAGGGACATGGAATGTCACCTCTCTGGTGGGGAAGGAGCCTGAGTTAGTGCGTGAGGTTGAGAGGTACTGGCTAGATATAGTCGGGCTCACCTCTACGCATGGCTTGGGCTCTGGAACCAGTCTCCTGGAAAGGGGCTGGACTCTGTCTCAGTCTGGAGTTGCCCCTGGTGAGAGGCGGCAGGCTGGGCTGGGTATTCTAATATCCCCTCGGCTTGCTGCCGGTACATTGGGGTTTTTCCCGGTGGATGAGAGGGTTTGTTCCCTGCGCCTTCGGGTCGGGGAACGGGTCCTGACTGTCATCTGCGCTTATGCGCCGAGTGGCAGTTCAGAGTAGCCAGCCTTCTTAGAGTCACTGGGGGGGGGGGGGGGGGGGGTGCTGGAAGGTGCTCCACCTGGAGATTCTGTTGTCCTGCTGGGAGACTTCAATGCTCACGTGGGTAACAACAGCGTGACCTGGAGGGGCGTGATTGGGAGGAACGGCCTCCCTGATCTGAACCCGAGCGGTGTTTTGTTATTGGACTTCTGTGAAAATCACAGTTTGGCCATAACGAACACCTTGTTCGAACATAAGAGTGTCCATAAGTGCACGTGGCACCAGGACGCTCTAGGCCGCAGGTTGATGATCGATTTTGTAATCGTATCACCAGACCTGTGACCATATGTTCTGGACACTCGAGTAAAGAGAGGGGCTGAGCTGTCAACTGATCACCACCTGGTGGTGAGTTGGATCAGGTGGCGGGGAAGGACGCTGAACAGACCTGGTGCACCTAAACACGTAGTGAGGGTGTGCTGGGAACATCTAGCAGAGGCCCCAGTCCGCGAGATCTTCAACGCACACCTCCGGCAGAGCTTCAACAGCATTCCGAGGGAGACTGGGGACATTGAGTCCGAATGGACCATGTTCAGCGTCTCCATTGCCGAAGCTGCTGCATTGAGCTGCGGCCGCAAGGTGGTTGGTGCCTGCCATGGTGGTAATCCACGAACCAAATGGTGGACACCAGAGGTGAAGGGAGCCACCAGGCTGAAGAAGGAGTCCTATCGGGCTTGGTTAGCCTGTGGGACTCCGGAGGCAGCCGACAGGTATCGATAGGCCAAGCGGAATGTGGCTCGGGCAGTGGCTGAAGCAAAAACTCGGGTGTGGGAGGAGTTCGGAGAGGCCATGGAAAAAGACTTTCGGACTGCCTCAAAGAGATTCTGGCAAACCGTCAGGCGTTTCAGGAGGGGAAAGTGGTGCTCTACCTGCACTGTGTATAGCGCTGGTGGAGCGCTGCTGACATCGACTGAGAAAATTGTCAGGCGGTGGAAGGAATACTTCGAGGACCTCCTTAATCCCACTGACACGTCTTCCGAGGAGGAAGCAGAGTCTGGGGATGAGGGGAATGACCCGCCAATTTCCGGGGGCGAGGTCACTGAGGCAGTTAAACAACTCCTTGGTGGCAGAGCCCCTGGTGTTGATGAGGTCCGCTCCGAGTTCCTGAAGGCTCTGGACGTTGTGGGGCTATCCTGGTTGACACGTCTCTACAATGTTGCGTGGAGATCAGGGGCAGTACCCCTGGGAAAGTCTATGCCAGGGTGCTGGAAAGGAGAGTTCGTCCACTAGTCGAACCTCAGATACAGGAGGAACAATGCGGTTTTCGTCCTGGTCATGGAACACTGGACCAGCTCTTCATCCTCTCAAGGATACTTGAGGATGCATGGGAGTTTGCCCAACCAGTCTACATGTGTTTTGTGGACTTGGAGAAGGCATTCAACCGTGTCCCTCGGGATGTCCTGTGGGAGGTGCTGCAGGAGTATGGGGTGTCTGGCCCACTGCTACGGGCCATTCGATCCCTATACAACCGTTGCAGGAGCTTGGTTCGCATTGCCGGCAATAAGGCGGACTCGTTCCCGGTGGGTGATGGGCTCCGCCAGGGCTGCCCTTTGTCACCGATTCTGTTCATAATTTTTATGGACAGGATTTCTAGGCGCAGCCAAGTGGCGGGGGGCTTTCACTTTGGTGGCCTCAGAATCTCGTCTCTGCTTTTTGCGGATGATGTGGTTCTGTTGGCTTCATCGGGTGAGGGCCTCCAGCTCGCACTGGAACGGTTCGCAGCCGAGTGTGAAGCAGCGGGAATGAGGATCAGCACCTCCAAATCTGAGGCCATGGTTCTCAGCCGGAAAAGGATGGAGTGCCCACTCCGGGTCGGGGATGAGTTCCTGCCCCAAGTGGAGGAGTTCAAGTATCTCGGGGTCTTGTTCACGAGTGATGGGAGAAGGGAGCGGGAGATCAACAGACGGACTGGTGCTGCACCTGCAGTGATGCGGACGCTGCACCGGTCCGTCGTGGTGAAGAGGGAGCTGAGTGTAAAAGCGAAGGTCTCAATTTACCGGTTGATCTACGTCCCTACCCTACCTACATCAGGAAAAAGGAACATAAGAAGCTGGAGACATACCAAGGGCTCAGAGAAGAGCTCCTCTGTGGGGAACACTGGGAGTGATCCCCAAGCTGGGCAAGTGGCTCCAGCAGGCCCTGGCCAAATATCAGAAATCTCTGTCCAGAAGAGCGCAGTCGTAGGAACAGGAAAGATACTGCACAGGATCCTGAAGCTCCCAGAACTCTGAAAGAGAGCCCAAACTTGAAGCATAAATACCGCCCTCAGGGCAAGTGGGGAATTTTATATGTATTAAAAAATCCCCTCTCACCCCAGCTGCAGTGCTGCATAGGATGCACCCTTGCAACAATTCAGTTTGAGAAATGTTCTGCTTTCCTGATATTGATCAACTGGTCTTGTTGCAAAGTGGAAGTGTTTAGGAATCACAGCAACTCAGCCACAAAGTGGCAGCCGATGTAAAGTTACAGAGCAGGGCTGCTGAGTGGGCCGGGCATTGTGTGTAAGACTCCAACACTCCGCTGACTCAATAACTGCAGAGCTCCAAACCTCCTCTAGCATCGACATAATTATAGAAACTGTGTACCAACAGCTCAATGGCACTGGTCTCCAGTGGAGAGTAGTTCTTACAGGTAAATGTCTAGGTGGGCCACTACTTTTGTCGAGTGCACACTGATGAAAGCTTTTCTAAATGGATGAGTGAAAGTGAGGTAAAGTACAGTGCTGGACTCAATTCAGCCAGGTTCCTCCAATAGACAGGAAACGTCACATTGATTAATTCTACCATAAATTTCAAATCAAACAAACTCCATCGCATATGTCATGCTGAGGGAGGACCACAGTGAAAGGCATATTGGATTTTTAATAAGAAGAAAATATCAGCCTCAATGTAACTAAGAAGACATTACCAAGAGGCTTCAGTGAGTGAACTTTCTGTCAGGTGACTCAACAGAAGAAAGCCAGAAGGAGACAGATGGGAGGGAAGAAAAAAACACTTACCCTGTAACCCTGTTTTACATCAGCGGCTATTGAGACAGAGTGTGGTCTGTGCTGCTGTGCTGTGAACAGTGTGGGCCAATGGATAGTGACACCTTATTTATTATCCTGAAGAGGAATAATGATATTGCTTTGGCCTATGATGCAGAGCAGGCCAGAGCCACAAAGTTGGGGTTGGGTTTACGGTGGCCTTGAGAGCCTAACAGAGTCTGACTTAAAGAAGCCAGAAAAAATCTCTACCAGACACGTGATGGTGATCTGTCAAGATATAAGAAGTTTTATTCTTTTTTCTTTCATACTTAATGTGATTTGTTGAAACCAAATTCATTATCAGTGCATTGGGTCATTGTTTGTTGATGAAGATGATGATCTCACTTATGCACAACATCACTCACAGTATAATTTCATTCATTTCATTTCATTTATTTATTCATTTTCAGGCACAACAAATACCTATATTGAACATAAAATACACAAAACAAAAAACAAAACTTGCCTGAAAAAGGAGTGGGACGAAGAAAACTTATTAAATCCCACCCCTATACTCACTCATCAACAAAAAAAAAAACAATAAACTTCCCGCAGCTACGCCCATCATTGCATACAGACCCATCAACAGCCCCGGGCAGATACAAGCATCTAAGCGGCAGCTCGCAACCAACAATTAGAGCCTTCATAACTGAATACAGAATATATAAATTATAAATTGCATTACCACAGGTAACAGGCAGTAATAACTACAAGTAACAGACACACATACATATACATACATATATATCTACACACACAAGTACATATATGTGTCACGGTCCGGGGCAGCGGCCGTGTGGAGAGTGGAAGGAGGACCCAAAACGCAGCACTTATTCAGATGTGAGGGTGATTTATTGTTAATAACAAACACAAAGTGGAGATGGCAAACAGAACTAAGGACGAAACTAAACTGGGATAAACTACACAGAGGAGTGGCAAACCTGAACATGAAGGGAGAACAGCAGGGAGAACACGCAGAGGATTACACCAGGTAGGAACACAGACGACGCGACGAGGAGCAGAGGAAATCACACGCTATAAATACACAAAGAGACACTGGGAAATCACACACAGATGGGGGAAACAGCTGGACCTGATTAACCTGACGAGACAGGGGAACACTAACACCAGGGACCAACAGAGGGAGCACAAACCCAGAACCCAGTGTCTAAAATCCCAAACACAAACCATCCCAAAACAACCATGAATAATAATGAAAGTAATAACAATAAGTACATAAACATAAAGTCACTGAGTCATGGTCGCAGGACCATGACAGTACCCCCCCCCCCCCCTCAAGGGCTGGCCCCCGACAGCCACAGAAACACACCACCAGATCCGGGCGGGCGGCAGGGGGCCCAGGACGGAGGGACCGGACCACGACCACGGACGGAGGCCCCAGAGTCCCAAAACAAAGATGAACACAAAACCCACAGGGGAGCAGAGTCCAAAGCACAGTTCAGGAGGCCGTCCACGAAGAAGGCAGCGGCGGCGCGTAAAGAGTTCAGGAGGCCGGCCGTGCGGAAGGCAACGGCGGCGCGTAAAGAGTTCAGGAGGCCGGCCGTGCGGAAGGCAGCGGCGGCCACACAGGCGATGGCGGTCCGGGGGCCGGCCGTGCGGAAGGCAACGGCGGCCACTCAGGCGATGGCGGTCCGGGGGCCGGCCGTGCGGAAGGCAACGGCGGCCAGTCAGGCGACGGCGCTCGGCCAGTAGCCTAGCCAGCGGTCCAGAAAACGGCCGTTTAGCTCCAGACCCAAACGAGGCTGGGCCAGGCGAGGCCGAGGGCACGGAAGCCGGGACCGCAGCAGGTGGAGATGATGATGCAGACACGGAGGCTGGACCAGGCGAGGATGCAGACACGGAGGCTGGACCAGACGAGGATGCAGACACGGAGGCTGGACCAGACGATGCTGAAGATGCTGATGATGGACCAGACGATGCTGAAGATGCTGATGATGGACCAGACGAAGATGAAGATGCTGATGATGGACCAGACGAAGATGAAGATGAAGCCGGACCAGACGAAGATGAAGATGAAGCCGGGCCAGACGAAGATGAAGCCGGGCCAGGCGAAGATGAAACCGGGCCAGGCGAAGATGAAACCGGGCCAGGCGAAGATGAAACCGGGCCAGGCGATGAAGAAGCTGCAGCTGAAGCTGGGCCAGGCGAAGCTGACGCTGTAGCTGAAGCTGGGCCAGGTGAGGATGAAGCCGGACCAGAATCAGGCGAGGATGAAGCCGGACCAGAATCAGGCGAGGATGAAGCCGGGCCAGGCGTGGATGAAGCCGGGCCAGGCGTGGATGAAGCCGGGCCAGGTGTGGATGAAGCTGTAGCTGAAGCTGGGCTAGGCGAAGCAGACGCTGAAGCTGAAGCTGGGCCAGGTGAGGATGAAGCTGGACCAGAACCAGGCGAGGCTGAAGCTTCAGGCTGAGGCGTGGCAGAAGCAGGTGGTAGCGCTGCAGGTGATGGTACTGCAGGAGGCGGCGCTGCAGCCACAGGTGGAGAAGCAGCCGCAGGTGGAGAAGCAGCCGCAGGTGGCCGGACGGGATCCTCGGGCCCCCCAGCCGACATGGCAGCAGGTGTGGCATGAGGCTGGACGAGCTCCTCGGGCCCCCCAGCCGAAGAAGCAGGAGGCCGGACGGGATCCTCGGGCCCCCCAGCAGGCGAAACAGGAGGCTGGACGGGCTCCTCGGGCCCCCCAGCAGGCGAAACAGGAGGCTGGACAGGCTCCTCGGGCCCCCCAGTGAAAACAGCCGCAGAACCAGTGGGCACCGCAGCCCCCGGCACACACGAAACAAGACCAGTAGGCACGCGGGCCTCCGGCACACATGAAACAAAACCAGTAGGCACGTGGGCCTCTGGCACATGTGAAACAAAACCAGTAGGCACGTGGGCCTCTGGCACACATAAGGAGGGCTGCAGCTGCGCAGAGCACTGACCCTGCTCAGGCAGTGACAGCCCGGTGCAGTTCACAGCTGGCATCTTGGCCACCAGGGGTCCAGAGTAAGCTGAGGGTAGTAACCCCGCCTCTGGGGAAGCCCCGGAGTGAGTAACAGTCACTAATGTTGCCAGCTGTTGAGGAACAGGTCCGTAATGTAACAGTTCATCTCCCTGCCTAGAAACAGCGGTGGAAAAACAGTGTGAAAACTGTGATTCAGCTATTACCGGAACCGTGGGTTGTAGCGATGCTAGCGGTGATGGTGGCGGCTGAGTGGCTAACTGGAGCGGCGGCAGAACAGGCAATTGCGCCCCCAGGGAGGCTAACGGCTGAGCTACTGACTGGGGAGCTTGTGGCCGAGCACTGAACTGAGCCGGAGAATGGCGATAAAGTCCTGGCTCAGAAGGGGTGGCAGAGACACAGTCTGTTAGTCTTGCAGAGGGTCTGTACACGCCCACTTGGGAAGGATCAGTCACCACGAAGGTGGGTAAGCGATCCATACAGTCTCCCATCCCGCTCTGAATCGCCCCAGAAAACAAAGTCCCGGAAACTGGGGAAGCCAGAACATGTCGCTCGCTCACCGCCTCGGGCTGCTCGAAAGTAAAAGCAGACGGGGGGTGAAGTCCGAGGTCCAAAAGGAGGAACTCCCGCTCCCACGAACAAAGCGAGCCCAGAAGCCATGGGAGACCGGTCACCAGACGCTGTAGCCGCCTCTCTATAGCGCGCTGGGACGTGCCACCCGGGCTTTCCAGCCACAGGTCGATCAGCTCCTGTGTGGCATCGATTAGATTTTCCCGTAGCTCCCTGGACGGGTTAAGCGCTGCTGGGTCCATGTTGTGGTCGCGTCGTACTGTCACGGTCCGGGGCAGCGGCCGTGTGGAGAGTGGAAGGAGGACCCAAAACGCAGCACTTATTCAGATGTGAGGGTGATTTATTGTTAATAACAAACACAAAGTGGAGATGGCAAACAGAACTAAGGACGAAACTAAACTGGGATAAACTACACAGAGGAGTGGCAAACCTGAACATGAAGGGAGAACAGCAGGGAGAACACGCAGAGGATTACACCAGGTAGGAACACAGACGACGCGACGAGGAGCAGAGGAAATCACACGCTATAAATACACAAAGAGACACTGGGAAATCACACACAGATGGGGGAAACAGCTGGACCTGATTAACCTGACGAGACAGGGGAACACTAACACCAGGGACCAACAGAGGGAGCACAAACCCAGAACCCAGTGTCTAAAATCCCAAACACAAACCATCCCAAAACAACCATGAATAATAATGAAAGTAATAACAATAAGTACATAAACATAAAGTCACTGAGTCATGGTCGCAGGACCATGACAATATGTACATACATACGCACACTTTATTTTTTATTTTTTATTTTGGAATCCATACCAGCAATGACCCACTGATTCATTTAGCTGTAGTTCAGTTGAACGTGAGCTTACTTTGACCACAGACTGTATAGAAAGGATTGAAATGGCCACCACATAATCCACTAGTTAGTGAAGGTTTATTGTAGAGTGTGTTTGAAACCAGAGTGTGAGCCACTGAAATCTGAAACCTATACTGGGCCTTGTGGAGTCTTTACCCCTCTATCTAATGAGGTCCAACTAACTGAAGAGGTCTGAACAAAGGTTTGGTTCAATTCAGTTCAGTTCCATTCATAAAGGAAAATAAACAGTAGCTCAGTTTAGTGTTGGCTTCTGATCTCAGACCTGCTTCTGTAACTGAATGTCGTCCGCTGCATGAAGAAAACATGACATTTCTCTGACAGCAGTAAATAGAACTTGATAAAGGTCAAACGTTTTTTCTTGCATGTTGAACTAAAAACTCATCTAGAATTGTGTCAGTGTTTTTCTAATAGTGTGTGCTGTTTGAGTTTATTTAGAGTCATTCCTACATATTTATGCAAAATGTGTATAATTTTCTGCAGGACTGAATAGAGCATCATTATGTTTAACACAGTGCATATGCTAGAGGCTAATGTATGGCGTTATTTTTGTGCCACTATTCTGAGCGCACGTAAAAAAAAATTTGAGCGCACGTAAAAAAAGTTTGCAGGTGCAAGTGTTGTATTTTGAGGAGAAATGTATTTTGAGCGAATAAAAGCTGAATTTGAGTGAACAAAATTCATTCCTGCGTGCAAAAAATGTATTTCAGTGTTTGCTATTATCCACACACACACACAACAGCAGCCCCTCTCGCTCAGTTTTTGCACTTGCGCTCGCTCGCAAAGTGTTGTTCGCGCTCTCAACATTTCTGCCCGTGCACGCTCAACTCTTTCTGATTGGCTGTTCTGGTCTCCAATCAGCTCAAAATGATGAAATGCAATATCCCAGAATCCATTTCGTCCAAAACTCAAACGAGGCAGTGGTGGAGGAACACAGAGTGGCGGGGTTTGAAATATTACTCTTTCTGGGTCACAAAATAAACTTTTAAGATATTTTCATGTGAGAATGTTTCTGTGTAAACTTCAAATACCTGCTCGATTCATCAAGACATCACATATTTGCATAAGTGCTCTAACGTTTTCGGAGCTGCGCAAATGCAAAAACTGAGTGAGAGGGGCTGTTATTGTGTGTGAGTGTGGATAACAGCAAACACTGAAATACAGTTTTTGCACACAGGAATGAATTTTGTTCACTCAAATTCAGCTTTTCTTTGCTCAAAATAAACTTCTCCTCAAAATACAACACTTGTACCTGCAAACTTTTTTCACGTGCGCTCAAATTTGTTTTACGTGTGCTCAGAATAGTGGCACAAAAATAACGCCATACTAATGTACCTAATAATTTAACAAACAGGAAGTTTTGGCTCTAAGTTTGTACAATGGGAGGAAGGGTAGCCTCATCTTTTATATAGTCATTGTGTAGCTCTCTCTGTGTCTGAGGGCGGGTCTGTCTCCTGTTAACAATGACTGCAGCTGGGAAAGCTGAGAGGCTGGTGGTTTGTGCACGGGCATTGTGGGTAAACCACTATTCTGGCCACAATCTGATGGGCGAGCAACATAGGAGGCAAGCTGCGCTGCTTTCACTGCCCTGAGATCAGTTACAACCTTCACCTTGTATGGAAACAGAGCTAGCAATAGCAAGTAACTGACCTTAAGTGATTCAGAACTGTAACGGGTAAGTTTCATCTTGGCCAACATGTGTCATGTAGAGAAGATGGAGTGTAAAAAAGTTGTTAATAAGTCCTTTAGTACATTAGTAAGGAAATCCATGACAGTGATGGAGGGGACTACAGCTCAGACTGTGTCTGTTGTAATAAAACAGGCGGGTTGACTAGGTGCAGGCTCAGCAGCACTTTCAGATTAGCATCTATGAGAATGAGCGAATCTAATATGTTTAAGCTATTTTGCCAACACTTCATCTTCATTTTTCATTAATATTTTTAATCTCCTATGTAGATATTAGCAGTTAACCATGTCACACACTGCTCAAGCCTTTTAATTGAGATGATTTTTTTGCTATTACTATTTTAACATACTAGACCTTTCAGTGATTCTCCCAGGACAGCCACTACAGCATGATTACAGAATCTGATGCTGGACATTAAACACAATATTAAGTATTTAAAATGAGCTCAGTCTTATACATATTATATATAATATATTATTATATATTATATTATATATATTATAATGTTATAGTAATGTTAATGACTGAAACCATTGTTCCTTCAGTGGTGCTAGTTTCGGTCATTGTGCAAATGTGCTGTTTATAAGGTTGGAAACCTGCAGTCAGGTGAGACTGAAGAAGTCACCTGGATGAGTGATGAAACATTTCTTGCACTGAAAACGTCCAGATTAACAGAATCCACCTTTTGGGATATACCCGTTGATTCACACATTGGCTTAATTTGCATCCGTTGGACTGTGGGAGGAAGTTGGAAGACACCCACAAAGGTACAGTTAAAACATGCAAACTCAACACAGGAAGTCCCCACTCGACCAGGAGATCTGACGCATAAAGCTTCCACTGCACCACCATGCCAGACATCAAACATCACAGCCCTCCCAGAATCTGATAAGGAACCCCAGGGACCAGCAAATGCAGCACATCACACCAGTTTGTTTTATTCTTTAAAGACTCCAAACAAAGACAAGATGGAACAAGTGGCTTTTAACTTATATATATAAATTCTTTTCCTCTGAAATTCAGGCCACACTCTGAACATCAGCCTGTCATTTCCCAGGGTATAATCCCTGCACCAGCCAGTCTCAGAGACACACTCACTACTCAGTCTGCTGATAATTTGTCTGTCTGGGCAGTTGACCCAGCCAAACTGCATAACTGTAAAAGTGTCAAAAGGGAAACAGTTTCTGGACAAGACACTGAACATCCAGTGGCTGTGCTCATTTGCAATGCCCTGTGAGGTGAATTCAAATGTGTGTTGATTTTTTGGCATTTCCTCTACATGTCAGGGGACAAATTTTCTCCAAATGTGTCAATCTAGATTCACCCAAAATCACACAAAAGATGCAGAGGTGCTCATCTCCCAACGGTTTAGCATTATAGTGTTTTCTCAGACCAGTGTGTTTGTGTGTTTGTCTGTAAGAGATAAAGACCAGCATGACTGCACTAGATATATTGTATAGTGTGTGTGTGTGTGTGTGTGTGTGTGTGTGTGTGTGTGTGTGTGTGCGTGCGTGCGTGCGTATACTTGCCACAGGAGGACCATCCATCTCTATCACACAGAGCCACCCAGGGATGCCAATGCTAATAAGATCAGCTCTCTCTTTCTTTCATGGAGAGAGAGCAGAGACGAGCCCTCCCGTGGTGGAAGAGCTCTGAAGGAGTATGAGAGGTCATCCATTTACAGCACATGTTAATTCAAAGTGTGAGGAAATTGTGTGGATATACCTTAGTGGTGTTCTGCAGGTATCACAAACACCACCAATATTAGGGTTAAGGGTTAAATATAGTACATATAATATAGCACCATTATGCCAACTGGATTTTTTTGGAAAACTGTGTATCAAGTAGCTCTGACTTTTTATTTTCAACATGTTCAAGCATCTTAGGTTGTTTTGGGCTCTTCACATTTTCTCCCATCTCTCTGAGAGATACTATTTGTAGCTTAAAGCTTGTAACTTGTAACAATATAACATTAGTTCAGTCATGCAGTCTTGGGAGATCAGCTGAATGCAAGGACACGTCAGCTGATGGTTCAGCTTATACAATTATATCCAGTTGTCTGTTGTATATAAATGAGACCATGACATGTTTGCAGTGGAGGGATCAAAAACAGTAAAGGTGGTCAAAACAGTAAAAACAAATCTTGTCAAATAACTAATCATTCCACCTTTAGTTATGTGTATGATCTAAGGTGACAACAGATATGACATTTGATTAAGTCAGAGATAATATGAAAGGAAGAGCTGGAGGTGGCTGGCAACACCACAGCAACTGAACGCAGGTAAAACCAGCCCAAGTAGTGTGACATAAACTCTGTGTCACAGAGTGTGGGCTGTGTCAGGGTGATTTATGGCAGGATAGCAACAAGAGTGAAAGGGAAGGTTTACAAGGTTGTTGGCTCTCGACCAGGCACTTCCAATACAAGAAGGTGTGAACTGGCTTTTTGTGAACTGGCTATTACGCAGCGTCTCCGCAAATTGCTACCTTATCATGGTGGAGGGGTTTGTGTGTCCCAGGGACCCCAGGGGCTATGTTCTCCAGGGGCTTCGGCCACTTGGTAGGGTCTCCCATGGCAAATTGGTCCTGGGTGACGGACCAGACAAAGAGCGATTCAGAAAGCCCCTATGAGAAGGCCATCAAAGGAACAGTTCACCCTGCCCAGGATGGGTTACCGGGGCCTGTCCTGGAGCCAGGCGCGGGGAGGGTGCCTGAGAGTGAGTGTCTGGTGGGCACAACCCGAAAAGGGGACATGGGCCCAACCTCCCGCAGGTCCACCACCCGCAGGAGGCACCATAGGGGTCGGGTGCATTGTGTGCCGGGCGGCGGCCAGAAGCGGAGGCCCTGGCGGACTGATCCCCGGCTACCAAGACTGGCAATTGGGACATGGAATGTCACCTCTCTGGTGGGGAAGGAGACTCTGTCTCAGTCTGGAGTTGCCCCTGGTGAGAGGCGGCGGGCTGGGGTGGGTATTCTAATATCCCCTCGGCTTGCTGCCTGTACGTTGGGGTTCTTCCCAGTAGACGAGAGGGTTTGTTCCCTGCGCCTTCGGGTCGGGGAATGGGTCCTGACTGTCATCTGTGCTTATGCGCCGAGTGGCAGTTCAGAGTAGCCAGCCTTCTTAGAGTCGCTGGGTGGGGTGTTGGAAGGTGCTCCGCCTGGAGACTCTGTTGTCCTACTGGGAGACTTCAATGCTCACGTGGGTAACGACAGCGAGACCTGGAGAGGCATGATTGGGAGGAACAGCCTCCCTGATCACCAGACCTGCGACTATATGTTCTGGACACTCAGGTAAAGAGAGGGGCTGAGCTGTCAACTGATCATCACCTGGTGGTGAGTTGGATCAGGTGGCGGGGGAGGACGCTGAACAGACCTGGTGCACCTAAATGCGTAGTGAGGGTGTGCTGGGAACGTCTAGCAGAGGCCCCAGTCCGTGAGATCTTCAACGCACACCTCCGGCAGAGCTTCAACAGCATTCCGAGGGAGACTGGGGACATTGAGTCCGAATGGACCATGTTCAGCACCTCCATTGCCGAAGCTGCTGCATTGAGCTGCAGCCGCAAGGTGGGTGGTGCCTGCCATGGTGGTAACCCCCAAACCAAATGGTGGACACCAGAGGTGAAGGGAGCTACCAGGCTGAAGGAGTTCTATCGGGCTTGGTTAGCCTGTGGGACTTCGGAGGCAGCTGACAGGTACCGACAGGCCAAGCGGAATGCGGCTCGGGCAGTGGCTGAAGCAAAAACTCGGGTGTGGGAGGAGTTCGGAGAGGCCATGGAAAAAGACTTTCGGACTGCCTCGAAGAGATTCTGGCAAACCGTCAGGCGTCTCAGGAGGGGAAAGCGGTGCTCTACCTGCACTGTGTATAGTGCTGGCGGAGCGCTGCTGACGTCGACTGAGAAAATTGTCGCGCGGTGGAAGGAATACTTCGAGGACCTCCTTAATCCCTCTGACATGTCTTCCGAGGAGGAAGCAGAGTCTGGGGATGAGGGGAATGACCCGCCAATTTCCGGGGGCGAGGTCACTGAGGCAGTTAAACAACTCCTTGGTGGCAGAGCCCCTGGTGTTGATGAGGTCCACTCCGAGTTCCTGAAGGCTCTGGACGTTGTAGGGCTATCCTGGTTGACACGCCTCTGCAATGTTGCGTGTGTGAATGTGTGTGTGAATGGGTGGATGACTGGATATGTAAAGCGCTTTGGGGTCCTTAGGGACTAGTAAAGCGCTATATAAATACAGGCCATTTACCATTTACCAGATCAGGGGCAGTACCCCTGGACTGGCAGACCGGGGTGGTGGTCCCCATCTTTAAGAAGGAAGACCGGAGGGTGTGTTCCAACTACAGGGGGATCACACTCCTCAGCCTCCCTGGGAAAGTCTGTGCCAGGGTGCTGGAAAGGAGAGTTCGTCCGCTAGTCGAACCTCGGATACAGGAGGAACAATGCGGTTTTCGTCCTGGTCGCGGAACACTGGACCAGCTCTTTATCCTCTCCAGGATACTTGAGGGTGCATGGGAGTTTGCCCAACCAGTCTACATGTGTTTTGTGGACTTGGAGAAGGCATTCGACCGTGTCCCTCGGGGTGTCCTGTGGGAGATGCTGCAGGAGTATGGGGTGTCTGGCCCATTGCTACGGGCCATTCAATCCCTATACAACCGTTGCAAGAGCTTGGTTCGCATTGCCGGCAATAAGTCGGACTCGTTCCCGGTGGGGAAAAGGCTCCGCCAGGGCTGCCCTTTGTCACTGGTTCTGTTCATAATTTTTATGGACAGGATTTCTAGGCGCAGCCAAGTGGCAGAGGGCTTTCACTTTGGTGGCCTCAGAATCTCATCTGTGCTTTTCACGGATGATGTGGTTCTGTTGGCTTCATCGGGTGAGGGCCTCCAGCTCGCACTGGAATGGTTCGCAGCCGAGTGTGAAGCAGCGGGAATGAGGACCAGCACCTCCAAATCTGAGGCCATGGTTCTCAGCCGGAAAAGGGTGGAGTGCCCACTCCGGGTCGGGGATGAGTTCCTGCCCCAAGTGGAGGAGTTCAAGTATCTCGGGGTCTTGTTCACGAGTGATGGGAGAAGGGAGCGGGAGATCGACAGACGGATTGGTGCTGTGGCCGCAGTGATGCAGCACAAGAAAAATGAGCAGAGAATCACCTGATGTCCAGCCACACCCTATCATCCTCCCTCTGTGACCTCACTGCAGCACGGCCTAAAATAAAGTTTAAACTTTAAAATAATTTCCTTACATTTCTCTTGTACTTTAACATGATTTATCAGTAACTACATGAAGATACTTTTCTTCATGTCTCATTAAATTTATGCTGTTTTATTATTAGCTTAATCACACATGGATATCCATTTCAACATAATCTCTTGTTAATTGTGCTCATCAGATCAGAAGAGAGAGAAATGAGACACATGCATCACAGTATCAGTGTCCTTGAATTTCATGCAGCCTCTGAGGAAACAAAGTTTGAATCACCTTAGAGGGACTCTGATGACGCACTTTGTAGTCTGTACAGGTCAGATACAGAATCATTATGCACAATCACCAGATAAACAAAAATAAAGTCCAGGTTGCACAAAAACAAAATATCTCTGTAAATTTCTAAATTAGAGAAATACTCAAAGTGTTTTTGTTTCATTTATTTTGTGAAGACATGCCAGCAGTGACATGATCAAACCTATTGGTTTTATTTTAGTTGGTTTTAATACTCTGCTAGGAGCCACATGTCCTTTGTCATGTATAGTGATGTGATATGCTAACTATATACAGTTTATATAATGACACTGATTACAGCTTAATGTTGTAGGACACTCAGAACTTGGTGGAGCTTGAAAGGCTGACACTGTGAAAGTCATGAGTGGGCTTACTGCAGTGGGCTGGCCCTGTCGTCCTGGTTTGACCTGTTCCTTTGCCTACAACCTTACAATATGTATATTTTACACACAACTAAACTTTGCTTTTGTTAAATGTTCACTTTTGTTTTCCCAGATAGCTCAACCTGAAACACTGAAGTTTGAGGACCAGTTCCTAAATACCAAATTGCCTGATTGACATAAGGACAACGAATTATAATTCTTCTCACTGGAATATTGACATGTTTACAGCAGATGTGTGTAATTGTACCTGTCTGCGATATTTCAATTTTATTTTGAACCTTGTTTTTCCATTAGGGTTAGGGTAATTATATACATATATACATAATTATAAAAGGTGTTCCTGATGTTGCTGTCATTCGGAACCGCTACATCGATCACTACGGCCGTCTTCTTCTGTTTGTCTACCACCACTATGTCCGGTTGGTTAGCCATCACCATTTTGTCCGTCTGTATCTGGAAGTCCCACAGGATCTTAGCTCGGTCATTCTCCACCACCCTTGGGGGCATCTCCCATTTTGACCGCAGGACTTCCAGGCCATATTCGGCACAGATGTTCCTGTACACTATGCCGGCCACTTGGTTATGGCGTTCCATGTATGCCCTGCCTGCTAGCATCTTGCACCCTGCAGTTATGTGCTGGATTGTCTCAGGGGCATCTTTACACAGCCTGCACCTGGGGTCTTGCCTGGTGTGATAGACCCCAGCCTCTATGGATCTTGTGCTCAGAGCTTGTTCCTGTGCTGCCATGATTAGTGCCTTTGTGCTGTCTTTCAGTCCAGGATTTCTGGATGTTTGGATGATTATTGAATATGTATGTATTTTCTTACAGTGCAGGACCTCCTGGTAGAGGACTCAAGCTTGAGGAACACAAACATATCACCTAACAGCGGGGTTAGATGAAGATTTTCATAGATACAACCTTTAGTAACTCATATTTGTCACTAATTAGTCTTGTGATATTCCAAAACTGAACCTTTAGAGTTCTGTAATGAAGAATTTCTACCTGTGTCAAAGTCCCCTGATGAAAAAGATGAATGTGTGGTAGAAAAAGAAACAGAGTAGATCCATCAAACATACGGGTTCTTCAGTGTCTGTTACACTGCTGCAATACCAATTCCCCTTAGGAAGAAGTAGAGTACTTAATTTACCGAATGATGGATTGATTATGCATGGTTGCCATTCACTGACCGTGTCACTGGAAGCACAAAGATAAATGCAGGAGCAGTCTGTCTGCTCAGAACTCAGCTGAAGCCCATTGAACATGACATCATCATTAAGCACACGCCAATCCTAAATACATATGGACAGCATTCAAAAAGCTGTAGAAGGTGAAGTGTTCTGCCTGTCCAAAGTTTGGTGTTTATTTATTGTTTGGTTTGTTTGTGCCAGCTGATTATTTCAGACGGATGATCTGATATCCTCGTGTCGGTGTTGTTCCCAGACCATCATGAAAATGTTGTTCCAGGTTCAACATTGCAAGTGACCAATCACATTGTTGTGACGTTATTCCATTCGTGCATTTATGAAATTCCAATGAGGCAAGGACAATATCAATTCTGCTTACTGTTTATTAAAGGGTTACGGTTAGGGTTAGGGTCAGGGTCTGTTGATCGGCGGACAGAGGCGGTTTCACGCAGTTTAAGTACAGTTTTTTGTTTTACGGCGCTTTTTCCCGAAGTCGCAAAAGTATGACGTCACAACATTCTGATTGGTCACTTGCAATGTTGATCCTGGAACAACATTTAGTATGATGATCTGGGAACAACACCAACACGAGGATATCAGATCAACCATTTCAGACACTGTTGCATAAATGAATGGAAACACACTACAGCGTAGGTGTCCAAGATAATGAAGTGTGACTGTTACCCATTTATCAGTAACAACAACATTCTGTGGCACAGAAGGAATGAAACAGGAATCACAGTGTCGGGCCTTCAAAAACACTGATTAGTGGGATACAGGTATAGTGTTTTATATTTTCATTTGATTGGTGGCAACTGCACATGATATGACTCAATTTAAGAGTAACAGCCGGAGATAATTATCAAAATAAATAATAATCACCAATAATAAAACGTAAAATGAATGGTTAAATAAACTTTTTTTTAAAAACGTACCATCATATATATTTATGATAACTGGAGTCAACTACATTTTACATTTAGTTAGCTTGTAACACTCAAGTTATTTTTTTATACAGTTTGTTACTGATCAGTGAGTAAATGGTAAATGGCCCGTTTCTACTTTAGCACTCAAAGCACTTTATAAAACATGCCTCATCAACAACTTGGGGTTCAGTATCTTTCCCAAAGATACTTTAGCATGCAGACTGAGGCACCCAGGAATTGAATCCCCAGGTTCCATTTACCACCATCCAATCAGTAGATCTAATTATGGAATTGACCGTGCTAGCTCCTGAGCTACAGCCTACAAAATTTTGAGTGGAAATCTTGTTAATAAAACTTTATCAACATCATTCGATGTCACAGTTTAACATCCTCTGATTAGTGTGTACTTTTTGGATGCAACCTTAATTTTACAATCAGACATATTTTGAGTCTAAATATAACCAAAGAAAAAATAAGACCAGTTTCCAGGTTAACAGTCTTGATTTAAAACAGTCCACCTGCTAATTATAACGTTCCAAACAAACGTGATATTCATTATGATCATTTCATTCTTTGTTGTAGTGAAATAATTTGTAAAGGCTTTTGCGTTTTATTAACCATGGTTATTGTATTTCAATAATAAAGTCAAAACACGCAGTGGTTGGTTTTCAAAACACACAAAATCGTTTAATTTTTAACAGGACAAAAAAAATAAAAAAATACAAATAAAATAAACACTCCATGCTCAATAGATAAGAATAATAACATAACAATAAGCAGTCATTACCTAAAATGATAATTACTTCAAGCCATGGCACAAGGGTCAGTGCTGGATCATTTCATAGAAGAATCAGTAAAGTCTCAGATAATCTCCGTCGTACCAGCTGTTTCAAAGACATGTGTAGGATTTCCTCATTATTTGCACATGCTAATTCTAAGAAGTGCAAAGTACAAACACTGTGGCCTGTGTGCTCTAACACGGTGGTGAACTGTGAAGACGTCATTGAACTTCCACTACACCCAAAGCCTTTTCTATTTGACTTGGATCCAGAAGTAAAGATGACAATAAAAATAGAAAAACTTTAATGAACATCAGTTTGTTTTATGCCAAACACTAAAATAATATTTTCTCCTCATAAATCAAAAGTCATCCACTGAATAAGATGAAGCGAAACTTCTGCATAAAACAATAAAAGACATGAATGTCACAGAAACAGAAATGGAGTTCCTGTCTGTTGTAAACCATCCAGTATCTGGTTTCTTAAAAATTATGAATAAATACTAATATCATAATTTTTATGTGAATTTGCGATGCTCTCCAGAACTGAAGCTGTTGATTTACCAGTCAGTCTGCATCCCTACCCTCACCCAGCTTTGGAATGAGACTGTGGATACAAGGGGCAGGAACGAGCTTTCTCTGAAGCTGGACTCAGGCTCAGAGATGGTGTGAAAAGTTCAGTCTCTGTCATCGCTGTACCTGTTATCTGTCAGCTCAGACAGCTTCACAGTCAGTAACACAAACTGCTGCGCTTAAGGGATGAGTGCCTAGTATTTGACCTAAGATCAACAGTACTCTGAAATGGTAAACACGGTCAGTCACATACTATAATTCTATCATAAGCTATTTATCCATCAGATGCATTCACCATCAGCAGAAACCTCTGTGATCTGATGGAAACATCTTTGAGGTATTTTGTAGAGGAGCAGGAATGAGTTAGAAATACTGTCAGGACTGAGCTTCGTACAGGTTGTTCTTCTAGTTCTCAGCACCCTTCATCACTTTGTTGGCTCATAGCATTGAAACAGCATTTGTATCTGTGGCACTTTGAAAAAGGATTAAAGATGTGGCACTTGGCTGCTTCACTGTTTTATTATTATGACGTCATTTCCTTTACATGTTTGTTTCGCTCCAGCAGACCTTTTTGAAATTTTAGACCGAAACATTTGACGATAATTATGAAATAATGTTATGAGTCTCTTGGCCAAGTCAGGGTTAAAAGGCAGCTTATAATACTTCCTGTCTCAATATCAGGACTACTGAATTTCATAACATGACCGGTAATGAGAGCTAAATATTCTTACATTCATTTGGAAGCTCTGCCATCCAGAGTAATCACCGTGTGTTTTAAAGGTGCAGTATGTAAAATATGGTTCCAGTCCTAAGCCCAAATAAAAGGGGAGGGTTGTGTCAGCAGTGGGATTCTGCCAAATCAAACATCAACAAGAATGAGATTTCTGTATCGGGTCAGTCAGAGCTTGGGTTAACAACTACAACCTCCGGTGTGTTGGCAAGCATGCTGTCCAAGGAAACTGTGTGCTGTTGCCCCAAACATAGGAGGAGAGGGTGAAAACCTTGGAGGCAGGGAGAAAGAAGGCAGGAGTGTGGAGGTAGGGACTTTACATGTACTATGGGACTGGTAACTGGAGCAGATGTTAGTAGACAGAGTTTATGAGCAGATGTTGGGTAGACATGGGTTAGCCCAGGGGTCTGCAACCTTTAACACCAAAGAGCCACTTGGACCCGGTTTCCACGCAGAAGAAAACACTGGGAGCTGCAAATACTTGTTGACATCTAAAATGAAGATAACACTGTATATATTGTTTTTTACTTTTATGCTTTGTGTGAACAACTAAGGTGTGTTGCTTATGAAATCCATGAAGTGCTACAGAGAAAATTACATTTTATTTAAGTAATTAACACATTTTTAACTCTTAAAGAAATGCAAAAGCAAAGACACCCAGCTGAACTAAAATGATCCAGCAAACAAAAACTGCTGTGAGCCACCCTTATATCGCCTTTGTGCTTTTGGAGCATTGACCTGACTTTTAAAAAATAACTGGGAAAAAAGCTCTATGCTGCTAAAAAAAGAAAGAAAAATAAATATTTACAAAATTCTAAATATGTATTTTACCTGGTTAATGTGTGTGGCGGGGCGTGGTCTGCAGCGCCGCTGCAGGGGAGGCGGACGCACCTGAGCGGCACCCGCAATCACGCCTCGCCGCCTTAACGTCTGTGCGATCTATGCTGTTGTGTTGGTGTGTGTCGGGCTGTGAGCTGCAAAGCTACAGCCGGCTGTGTGCGTACGGCAAGGCCTGCCGTGATATGTTTACAACGGGACTTCTGCTCCTGAACCTCTGCGCACAGCGTCTTCAAATCGGGGCTGTACGAAGTCACTTTCATCTTTACGAAGGACTGTAAGCTGTCGTCTGTGAGGCGTGAGCGGTGTTTGTTTTAACATAGTTCACGGTGGAGCTGCTGACATAATGTGGATCCGAAGATCCATAATTGGCCTACCTGGGGTTGAAAGTCTCGATAAATTAATGGTGTTTTGGCGAGTACGCCGGCTCCCGCGAGTGTGACGCTTATTTTGAGCAATGAAGAAATAATAGAATATAATTGTATTTTTGTATTTCAACATCACAATAATCTAACAATTTAGAACTACAAGTTAAAAAAGAACTAACATAAATAAAATACACTTCAGCTAAATACTTCTAATTTATTTTCCCAAACCACGCGGAGCCCCACTGTAAGGACTAAAGAGCCGCAGGTTGCCGACCCCTGGGTTAGGGTATACTGGTGGTGTGTGGGAAGGCAGAGGTAAGTACTAAATGGCAGTAACTGAAGAAAGAAGAATATTATCCAGGAGGAGCTGAGACAGGTTCTGGGTTTTAGGGACGAGTTACCAGATGACTGGGAAAGTAAAGCCCAAGTGGTGAGTGAAACAGTCAAGAAGGTATTTAGTGTATCTCGTGGACAGAGGAAAGAAGACAAGGAGACCTCTCTTGTGGTGGAATGAGAAAGTATAGAAAGGTATCTCAAAGAGAAGTGGAATAATCAGGGAAATGGAGAAAGCAGACAGGAGTGGCGGGATGTCAGGTGTCCAGCAAAGAGCGAGGTTTTACAGCAAAATAAACTGGAAACGAAAAGGCTTATAGTTGTATGAGTTATATGTGATCCCGGACAGAGAAAAGGACATGTACTGATTGGCTAGGCAGAGAGAGGAAGCTGTAATGATGTGACGTGGGTTAAGACTAAGGATAGACAGCAGAGTACTAAGACGTGTGTTTCATCTTTGTAACACACTGTTGAGGAGTAAAAGGAATAAGCTGAGGGACTAATGAATGAAGAACATGAGAGAGAATCAGGAAGTGATGATTCGAAAGGAGAACGTGAGGGCAGCTACGAAGCAGAGTGGGAGGCAAATGGTCCGATGACACACCTGTGGAGGTATAAAAAGGTCCAGGAGAGACTGTAGTGGACTTTTGTTAACAGAGAAGTATACAGAAGGTCAGAAGGAAATCTAGAGAAAACATATGCTAGGGTGCCTGAAAGTAACTGTGGTACTACGTTAGGAAGTCAGGAGTGGCAGAGACATATGTGAGGGTGGTGCAGGACATGTATGAGGACAGACACTGAGGTGTGAGGTAAGAGTTGTGTTTTATTGTTTGGACAGTATCTGTTAAGAAGAGTCATTATAGACAGCAAGCTTCATTTAAATCATCTACAAAGATTTTACTGCAGTTATGATTCAGAGAGAAAATATGTTTTTGACTAATTATTTTTTAATGGGATTGTACCAGTTTGTGATAAAACATGGGGAATGGTCACTTACATCATTTAGTTGTCCACTTTTGACATTCTTGCCAAGAACATTTGTAAATAATGAGTTTAGGACAGTGTGAGGTGATTTTCATTGAACGAGTGACTGAGGGATAGATGCAGACTACTGTATACTGTATGTAGGAAATCTGTAACTGATCTGTATCAGACTTACATTAAATTGACATTCAAATATAAACCATTTTCTTATCATTGAGAGGATCATATGACCCTAACGGTAAACGTTTTATACATGATCCAGGGGTCATGATTCGTTTCCTTCGTTTTCTTTTTCCGTCTGTCGGGTTCATTCTGTTTGACAGCCTGACAGCATTCCAAGAGAGGAACTGGGATATTATATGAGGAAATTAGGAGTGGCAGAGCAGCAGGTGAGGGCTGCACAGGACATATATGAGAACAGCAAGGCAGCGGTGAGGTGTGCATAGGAGTGACAGATGGGATCAAGGTGGGGGTGGAACTACACCAGGGATCAGCTGTTGGTTGCAATGGTGATGGGCAGGTAAAGAGATGAGCTCAGGCAGGAGTCCTCCTGGCTATGACGTGTGTGGATAAAACTTTTATCTGTAGTGAGAGTGGGGGAGCAGGTGGAAGAAAGCCTGCAGAGGTGGAGGTATGCAATGAAGACAAGAGGAATAGAAGTTAATACAGCAACATTTATGTGACGTTCTCTGTCACAAATACTGTCTCACGTGCTTCTCAGAGGCGATCAAACCATCAGCCTTCCCATTGAAAAACAAACCCGCTCTACCTGCTAAGCCACACCCACCCTCATGATGATGTCATGTTTGGTATGTGCCACCATGTAAAAAGATGACAACAGCACAAATTTGCTGTTGGCCAAACATTTAGGCTAGCTGCTCAGTAGATATCTGCAGGTGAGTTTTATCAGGTGTTGGTAAGAGTTACTATTTTTCCTGCTCTATTGACCATCAATTTTAGATAATGCACCTTTAACAACTAATTAATACTAACTAATAACTAATCCGTTTGTATTTTGTATGTGTTATTCCCTACCGAATATAAACTGCGATATTTCATTTTTAAGCTAAAATTAAAAGTTCAGGTTTCCAGATGTCTCGGAGCTCATGTTGTAGGATCCATCTCTGCACTACAGAACCTACAGGAGAATGTTTTTTCACGTCATAAAATTCCCAACAATAGTGACCTGCTGAAAATGCAATGTACAGCATACTGAGTAAATTACAGATAACGATGTTACAATCATTATCTGAACACTAATGAGTGGACACTTGAGGTAAAAGATGAATTTAAAACAAGGTTGACATCCAAATATGTCTCAGTGTAGTAATGGCATCAGAATGGTCATGGATCCTTTCAGCCACAGAAACAGTTCATACATGTAGAGTTTCCACAGGCTGAGAGACTCGGCCAGCGTGATCTGCACACGCCTTCTCCTGCTCTGAGTTTTAGTCCTCTTGTGCCTGTCAGACAAAGCAGAAGAAAGAGGAAGTGGTTATGCCTTTGGCACAGTCTGGGTCATAAAATCAAGATTTCTCTCAAAAGCCATTTCTCATGAGTTTCACACAAAATCACAGACAATTGCACGAGCCATCATCTGTTTACCACTGTGGGAATAGTGAGGACGTTTGCACTGTGATGCACAGAAGAATGAATCAATGTGCTCTGTACATGTTCAAAGCGTTAGGAAAATACATTTTAAAATGTTGTCAAAGGAGCTTGCAAAGAAAAGCGTCTGGACTTCTTTAAGTTACTTGAAGACGTTAATTTAAAGAAGTCCAGACGCTTTTCTTTGCAAGCTCCTTTGACTACGATGACCTGGATGACTGAGAATCTTCACAGACATTTTAAAATGTTGTTGCCAAACACACAAACAGAATATGGTGCAATCAAAAGAAACCACATTTATTTGTAAAGTTTTGTTGTTTTTTGGATGACAATGGTAAGATGTTAATGAACACACAAATGAGAATTTACTTTCATCAGCAGCCCATGGAGCCCTTCACTTCAAGCCCAGGTTCTCATACCATTAGTCATGGATAAATTGGTATTGAATATTTGGATTCTTGACATTGTTCATCTAAATGGAACCAACCTGCAGCCCAACTGGACCTTTGGGTAGTTTCATAGATGTAGTTTTCTTTAGCCACATTCCCTCACTATCCTCTGTTCATTTAAGCTGCACAAACCCAGTGAGATGTGCTGTCCACATTGGAGAGTCCATTTGGTTCTTGGGTGTCCTATTTCAATTTTTAAAAACTGATGCAATTAGAACAGGTGATACCACATTTTATCAAAAGGTTTTTTCAGTGCTCCAAAGAGCACAAAGAATATTTCATTCACCTCCATTACATGTATGAAATCTAAGTCTTGGTCAAACTGTCACTCAAAGTAACCTCCACATGTTTGCAACATACAGCAAACAAAACACCCTGGTTATTATATTTGATTCTTTTTCCACCTACCATAAAGCAAAAAGTTTGCAGTTTGAAAACAAGGTAACCTCTAAAGAGCCGTCACTCATGTAAATTCTATGTTACCAGTGAAACATGTCAAAACTCACAGACCAGCCAAGACTTTGATATGTTAACAGATTCTTATGTCATGTCTTATGTCACCTCTTTCTGAAAGTACATTTCTTACCTGGCTATGGCTCGTATGCAGCAGCGGGACATGTTGATGAAGGATGAGGATGAGGCCCTGGTCTGTAGCGTGGTCTCAATGCCTCGCAGCAGGTCATTGGTCTTCAGCAGCAACAGCATCTGCCGGGGAACTCTGTTCAACAAGTCGCTGATCTGGGGCAGGTACAGGCCTGCATTGGTCCTTATCTCAATATCCTGCCAAGTAAGACACGCAACAGGAAAAGTAAAACTCAGGTTGCATGTATATGTGTAAGTCCATCAATGGCTGCTTATACCCAGTGAGTGTGAAAAAGATAAAACACTTGAAGTGGACAGAACAAGGAGAAGGAATTGGCTGATCTTATCAAACTGTAATATTTTCATATAATCAGACGAAGCAGGCCCCCGGGTCAAAGTACTGTTACTGACTATTAATAATGGCTCGTGGCTACATACGACAGATGACACTGACAGTGTAGGCTGATCAGTTGCTTCAAGTCACTACTTTGGCTCTCGGAGGAGGCGGACGCACTTTTTCTCCTCTCCCTTATCTTCCCTGCTTATGTCCTTGTCTTGTCTCGTGTGTTTTTTTGTATTACTTTCCCTGGAACACTCTCTCACAGTCTGTTTCTAAAACCTAAAGAGAAGTCTGGGCTCGGGAGAGCCCAAGTGCCCTGGAGGTACTTTCCCTGCCGGATACACGATGGACGGGTGGCAGACATGGTGGATCGTGTGCCTGGCGGGACTGTCGATCGAGGACGCTGAAGATATCTACCTATTTGGAAGCATGATAACAGGGTTCTTGCTGATCGGAGCTGGCTTGGCCCTGGCTTATCGGAGAATTAAGAAAGCAGAACCGGCTGTTCAAACCCCCCCAAGGCTGCCCGCTGGGATTAGAACGATGGGACGAGGCGCAACTTCTCAGAAAGGGCTCACTGAGTGCAGCATGGTTAAGAGCTTGGAGGCGCTAACGGCTGCAGTGAAGGCTCAGAATAACACCTCTGGGCGGAAGCTGGATTACATCGCGGATCAGTTGGCTGCGGTCGTGAGGTCTCAGAATCTGCTCTGTGAGCAAAAGCCTGAATAGACCACGGAATTGAAGGTAAATAACATCATGGAGAAACTCGCAGCTATTAACGGGAGATTGAGAGACCAGTGTCGGAGTGTTAAAGAACAGCTTTGAAATTCTCATGAGTTGTTGCAAAAGACAAACCACCATCATAATGCGGCTATCCCTTCGGCGCCAGCTGTGGGCTCAAGGCTGGAGCTGAACAAAAACTCCCTGATAACGACTGTGTTGAGTCTGTTCCTTCCCATTCCACTCAAGGCCACCTGGGTTGGCTGGAAGACTGTTTACTTAGCCTGGCAGGGCGAAGGACACTGTCTCAGCTGAACTATGGACACACACACACATACACATACTGATACTGATAAGCACTCACTGACGCATCACCCTCCCTACCCTGGATCCAACGCCACCTCCAACGCTTACCTCCCCTCTGATGTGGACATCGGGTCAGTTGGAGGCGCAGTCAAAGATTGCAGCGGTCCCAGATCAGATGTACACACTGGAACACTTTCCCATGTTGCTGTCTGTGTTTATTGTGCTGTGGTGTGTTGATATCTGTGCATTCCTGTATTATCCTTCTGTGTTACACATTTCAATGTTTTTTTTTCCTCGCTACCTAGCCTGACCTGTCTCCCCAATGTGATGTTTGTATTGTATGTACGGTCGGCAAGGTCTGTCATCTCGGTTGTGGGCAAAAGACCTGCAACTGACAAATAAAGGCCATCATCATCATCATCATCATCATCAACTTTTAATCGCCACATGCAGTAAACTGCAGTGAAATGAACCCGCCCCCCGACCTTACACACACAACACAGACATCACATGGGGATACAAGTCAGAGAACGGTTGCATTACAGAAAAAACCACTGAAATGTACACTACAATGGGAAAAGTACAAGAGGAAAAAAAGAGACCTCTGCTCATGCTGGGCTATAGAGGACAGCATGAGAACAGGAAACAAAAAAACTCCTCTGCACAAAAAAGCACTTAAATGTCCACAGCACAACATTATAGAGCACGTGACCAGCAACAGGGTTGGGTAGGGGAAAGGAGTAATCCCAGGCAACACAGCAGCCATCCTGCCACTGCGCCGACTCACCAGCGCGGGCCCAGACCCGCCTCGTGTTCCCAGGAGGCAACAAGCATCGAAGGCATTGGAAGGGGAGGGGGGATGTGTGAGTGCTTATCAGTGTAAGTGTATGTGTGTGCGTGTCCATAGTTCAGCTGAGACAGTGTCCTTCACCCTATCAGGCTAAGTAAACAGTCTTCCAGCCAAACCAGGTGGCCTTGCATGGGATGGGAAGGAACAGACTCAACACAGTCGTTATCAGGGAGTTTTTGTGCGGCTCCAGCCTTGAGCCGTGCAGCTGGCGCCGTGGTGTTCGCATGTTGATGCCGTTGATTTTTCTTTTATGCGAGCAGCTTAGGAGAATTTCAAACCTGATCTTTAACACTCCGACACTGGTCTCTCAATCTCCCGTTGTAGAGCCGCGAGCCTCCCCAAGATGGTATCAAACTTCTGGTCCGTGGTGTTGTCATTCTTGTGATTCTGAGACCCCACAACTGCAGTGAGCCGTTCTGCGATGTGATCCAACTTTCGCTCAAGGTTCTCATTTTGAGCAGGCCTCTCTCTGATGTATCCCATCATACGCTCAATGGTGTTATTTTGAGTCTTCAGGGCAGCTGTAAGCGTCTCCAAGGTGTTAACCATGCTGCGTTCGTTGTGAGAAGTCGCGCCTCAACCCATCGCTTCAATCCCAGCGGGCAGCCTTGGGGGGGTTTGAACAGCCGGTTCTGCTCTCTTAATTCTCCGATAAGCCAGGGCCAAGCCAGCTCCGATCAGCAAGAACCCTGTTATCATGGTTCCAAATAGGTAGATATCTTCAGCGTCCTCGATCGACAGTCCCGCCAGGCACATGATCCTCCAGTTCTGCCACCCGTCCATCGTGTATCCGTCAGGGAAAGTACCTCCAGGGCACTCGGGCTCTCCCAAGCCCAGACTCCTCGTTGAGAAAAGGGTGTCAATAGCATTCAGAGACCAGTTGATCAAATCCATAATTCTCTTTTAGGTTTTAGAGAACGACAGTGAGAGACTGTTCGAGGGAAAGTAATACACACGAGACAAGACAAGGACACAAGAGGCTAAGCAGGGAAGATAAGGGGAAGGAGGAGAGGAGAAAAGTGCGACCGCCTTCGCCAAGAGCCAAACGAGAATAGGCCATCTCATCACATCATTATTGTTCTGTCTAAAGCAATCGATGTGTCAATACAAATTACTCTTCCACATGTCATCAGCCATGTTGGCCTTTCTATTTAACATCAAGTCATCAAGAACATTAACAAAACATCCCAGTTATAAAGTGATGTCAACATTTTAAATCTATTTTTGCAGTACACTATAAAAATATCTGTAACACGTTTAACACATGTTTAAGTAATAGGTTTTACTGAATTTTTCTGTTATTTTTAAATATGTGATATATATGTATAAAATTACAAGAATAAAAATGTACCTTTGTATAAAAATAACTTTTTACATTTAAATTATAGAAAGTGTAAAGTGTATTTTTTCTACACACAAAAAACTGCAAAACAGTCACAAGTTTAAAACAATTTCACAAATATGTTTATTTAAAAGATTAAACTGTTAAATTCTGTTGTTATGCTGTAAATACATAACTAAAATTTGACTCACTTATTATAATATGACATGCAAAAGTGATGGGACAAAAGCTATGAATGTTTTTTATGAGTACAGAACATCTGGGAACCAAAAAGGTGCTGCTGAACTAGGCCCCGGTCCGGATGGGCCTGGGCCCCCTTTGGCGGGTTGCAGAGTATCAGAATCAGAATCAGAATCAGAATGGGTTTATTGCCAGATGTTGAGGTTTACAACATTAGGAATTTGCTGCGGTGCTTCAGTGCAAACAATAAGGGTGCCACTAAATTATTGAAGTTCAATAATTTATGTTTTTTTAACACATGACAGTGGTGGTGGGAAGTCTGTTTTTTGTCAAGTAGTTTTAAACTTCTTTTATAAATGTTTTCAATAGTTTTAAGTGTTGTTGGACAAGCAAGTGACCAGGACGTCAAACAATCCGGTCGTTAAGTGATGACGTGACGAATCCTACTTCCGGGTCTAAAGTAGTCTGCGTTTAATATGGCTTTTGTGTTGTTAACATGTTTAGTGTTATGTATTTTCTTCTATTTAATCTCAAAAAGCTCCTAAAACAGTCAGTGATCACTGTTGACCTCCCTCGGCTTTTATTACCGCTAATCATTTATTTAAGCTCAGTTTTTAAAACCTTAGGATGTAACTACAGCCCAGCCCATGCAGCAGTATATGAATGACTAACCTCGTGTTGTGGATGGATTATCTCAGTTGTTCTCCTGGCTGAAGTTTGGTCCTTTTACAGCATCCTGCCATGCGATTACATTTGTTCCTGACCACCGAGAACACTCACGTTAACTTTTATCGAGTGGAAAAAAAGTTAGCTTGTTTATATTATGCTAACATAGCTGTGTCGCTAGCGGTCACGTAGCACATCATTATATACCAGCTAGCCCAACTTCAGTAACCCTACAAACGTCACTGCTGTTTAGTTTTCTGTCTTCATTTATGCTGGAAGTGATAACAGAGCTGTACGTTTTAATTTGTTTCCAAAACCCTGCAGTCAGGACATGCTATATTGTATTTAGATAGAAGCTAGCAAGCTAACTTCCTGCTAACTTCTAACTCCGTTAAATGTCATAAATTCCGTTTTCATGGATGCCTGGATGTTAAACTCAGTTGTTACACCTGGTAGAGCAGAACACTGATCATTTTATTACAGATGAAAGACTTTAGACAGTTTTTCAACTCTCAGTAATGCCACAGTGATCGTTTGATATATGGACCTGCAGCGGAGTTTAGACCCAGACACGACTAGTGACGTCAGACTTAACGACCGGATTGTTATTTTTGTATGTGCCCTGGTTACACTCCGCGTTGATTATTGTAATTCTGTCTTTTCTTGGTTACTTCTCCATAGTCGTCAGCTGGTCCAAAATGCAGTTGCTCGTGTAACTACCAGAACCGCTTCTGTAGAATATATTTCTCCTGTCCTTCAACAGCTTCACTGGTTGGCTGATTTTGAGAGATAATATTGGACCTGCTTTTCACTCTCCCCTCCAGCTCCTCCATGTTTGTCAACCTGCCTGTGTATGCACTGTGCTTGAAACGTTGGGGGAATTATCGCTGTTTGTTCTTTACTATGGTGGTGACAGATTTTGGATTTCTGCTGCAATATTCTAATGATAAGATCAGAATTTGGATAAAAACATGCAAACATTCATCCTGTCTTGTATCAACGGTTCAGTCTGGTTGTAGTGGTGCAATGGTGCGGAGGATATTGTATTGGCACACTTTGGGCCCAGTAGCACCATGAGAGCATTGTTTAAACACCATTGTATGACCATGTCCATCCCTTTAGTACCAAAGTGTACTCATCTTTTGATGGCTGCTGCTATCAGGTCGCAATGTAACAAAGCTCAAATAATCTGAAACTGGTAAATTCACTGTATTCAAATACAACAACTGCATCATTTCAAAGTAGATCAAAATCTCGGAGGAATGTTTTCACACCTTGTTGCCATGAGCGATTAAGGTAGTGCTAAAGGTAAAAGGAGGTGAATCCCAGTACTTTGAATGTATACCTGATAAAGTGTCCAGCAGAAAAGGAAGAGTAGATTCACACAAATAGGCTTTCAGGTATTGCTTCAGTACAAACAGTAAATGACGGTACACAGAAAGAAGTAATGACAAAGGAATAAGGGGACGGAGGGATGATGTTTACCTCCATGGCAACTATTTGTTCTCTTTGATGTTGAAGATGGCTGCTTGAGTTGCTGCATCAGTGTCTTGCTCTACTCTACTTCAAAGGACTTTTCCTACTGCACATCAATGCAGCTAAATTACACCATTAGTCATGGAACAAAGTGATTCCAAAGCCTTATTCATTTTGCAATCTTTAGATGGTAAGTATGTCAAGAGGTGAGCAGAGGTGAGTCTGTACAAGTGCTGGACAAAACACAAGTAAACTGAACAACTGCATAAATGCAGACTAATTGGATGCGTAATATAGAAATACCTATTCACGTCATCTGAAAGTCTAAATAGATGCACAAATTATTGGTCAAGGTTAGCGCTGGATATATTTTCAACTTGGATGCATTAACATTACAATCAGTGCTCTAAAATTACAAACGAGGGATGTTTTCAATCACAAAGAAAAATTTGGTACACGATGATGGAATAAAAAACATTTTGTTTTCTGCGAGATTTAAAGGTTTGTGTTCATACACTTTTTTTTTTACAGCTCCAGTACAAATGATTCATAGTTATAGTTTTAACAGAAGATAAGAAGCACTTCACTTGACTTAGCAACAGAGCTGAAGGAGTCCTTTTCAATAAATGAAAAACAAAGTGACCCTCACTTTGTTTTTAGGAGTGGTAATGAGTGGATTTGGTGAAGCGATGTTGTAAAAAGAGAAAGAATGTAGCAGGAGGGTCAGACTAATACAAAGTGCAGTTTTAACTGCATCCTCGGGACTGTTTTCAGAGTCAGTCTCCTAATAGCTACTTTATCATTCTAAAGAATAAATCTGCAATGTCAGATACATAAACAACTACATTATTAAGGACCATCAAACGCATCTCAGTGGTGCTCCCGTATCCAAACATCTTCAAATCACAGGGGAGCAGGATTTACTACAAAGGCTTCAGCTGCCCGAGAGCTGGTAGATTCTAGAAGGTAAAAAAAATACAATAAAATAAAATAAATCACCTTCCAGGAATAAAAGTGTGCGCCAAGGTAACACAGTGACATCACGCAGGCTGAGATGAGTGAACTGACAAAATCAAACATCAGCATGGAGGACTGCTGTTCATCCAAACTACAGGATACACTTTCATTAAACTGTATTGCTCCACAGCCTTATGTGTTCATTATTGTAACCACGATGACACAAAGCTTCTCCCTTTTATTTTAACAGGGTTACAATCATAAGACTTGCCTTACAGCTGTAGGCTTGTAGCCAAACCTTTGTTGGTTGGACAGTTATTATATTTCATTACTCACCATCAAAAATAACAACGGTATGCTTCTAGAGATGTTAGATAAGCTGTTGCTATTGCATCACTTACACCAGAACTGGAGAGCAGACAGAGTTTTTAATTTAAAAAAATAAAATGGCTTTTTTTCCTTTGAAAAAATATTATTGTGAGAAGAATTTGATTTATCGAATTAGATCCATCAGTAGTGGTTCCTTGATTTTAATGGCTGACGTATGCCTGTGATACACTGTGGCCGTGATGGACAGTTTTCAAACTCTCTTTGTTTCATGTAAGCTTTCCATACACCAAACTAGTTTCTGATTGTAACCGATGCTTCATTTCATACTACCAGCAGGAATGCCAAGACAAGGATCGCTGTGTCCACAGGGTGCTGAAGGAAAAAACAAACTACATTTTAATACTTAAGAGAAGAAACCACAGTAGAACCATCTGTTACCAAAAGCAGCTAGGGAGAGTACGACACCTGTACGATCTACAAAGTCAGCGCTATCTAAGTAAACATCCAGAGAAATCTTTGAGCACCAATGAACTTTTACTAATACTAATACTAAAAATATTGTTATCCAGATTATAATGAGAGAAACACATCTGACAACTCTACAGTGCTGACTGTAAAGCTTTTACCTTTTTAAACTGCACTGGAAGTTAAATCTAATTACTTTTCAATGCACTTTGAAGGAAAATACCATTAACAGTGAAGAACTGTGCATTTGGATTTCTGGCAAGTTAGAAGCTCAGCAGTTAAACTTCTGATGTATGTGAGGTTCTGACTATGGACATATATAAACAGACAGATATGAGCAGGTGTTTAAACTGAATCTTATAAACCTTATTTTCATTTGCTACACAAATATTATTTACTTTTATGTGCTGTAATGTCTAATTTTTAATATCTTGAAAGGCAAATGTTTTAAACAGAGAGTATTTAATTAATATTGTATATTAATGTTTTTTATTATTTTATTTAATAAAGCCATTCATAAAAATCCAATGGTTTTTTCACTGTGTGAATAACAAACATTGGTGCCCAAAGCCCTGTGTATATTCTTCTCCAGACTAATTATATGTGCACGTGTGTGTGTGTGTGTGCGTGCGTGCGTGCGTGCGTGTGTGTTAGCAAGATTTTCAGGGCTGTCAGTCCAGATAAACATAGATTTGACATGCACAGAGACAGACAGACACCATTCTGACACAGATAAACTACTCTCTGTCTCCGTCTAATGCCCACAGGAAATGATGTGAGAAAACAACTGCAATGCAGCAAACAGCATCTGATTCATCTACATTATCTCCCACCTACACACACGCACACACACAATTTTATTCAATTCAGTTTATTAACGTAGTGCTAATTCACAGCAACAGACAGCCTCCTGTGAGCAATCACTTGGTGATAGCGGGGAAAAAAATCTCCCTTTCAACAGGAAGAAACATGCGGCAGAGCCAGGCTCCGGGAGGGACAGCCATCGCTGCGACTGGTTTGTGGGACGTGGGGAAAGAACAGAAAAGAAGACCACAGGGAGACGGCAGAAAACAGAAACCAGTGATGTTCTGCCAGGACAAGCAAGGCAAGCAGTGCTTTACTTGTCAAATCTAAATTTAGACATAAATGAAGAAATACCAAAGTAAAGCGATCTCATACAGCACTGTCATAAAGTTCCTCAATTCCATTAAATGCAAAAAAGACCAGCAAGCAAATAAACGCCATGAGGAAATGCTACAGTGAGAAGAAAATTAACATTTCTGATATATTCCCACATATGAGGCCCATTGTCTAGAAGGAATGTATGAAAGCTGTCATACAACACTAATATGATTTATCTATTTTTTTATTCCTGAATCAATCACTAGTCCAAAAACTGACTGAAATGGCGTCAAATACAACCTGAATTTGTTTCGGTCAGCATCAAGTAATTACAACAGTAATAGCAATTATGTCACTCCTGGATTTGCTTAAACCACTTACAAGTAACTGCTCAGTATACATCATTTCCTTTATTAACAGTAAGCACTTCACTAAAAGTGGTCCTATTGTGCTTTCTGTCGTATATATGCTGCTACAATGGCAGATAGAGTCCCGATCAAAAGTTTAAGACTTTTGGAGAAATGGCAAAAAAAATCGTATCTTGCATGGTTGGATCTTAACAAGGTTCCAAGTAGAACTTCAACATGCAACAAGAAGAACTGGGAGTGAGACAAAAAATTTTGAGCATGCAATTTATTGAAAACACCACTTAAACACACCACTTAAACTTAAACACACAGGCTGTTTTACAGCTGATCAAAAGTTTTGGACCACATAATGCAAAATGCAAAAATGTGGATTCATTGTCATTTTCTGTCAGGTAGTCACACTGTCATGATGTTCTGATGGCAAAGGCAAAAAACATTCCCCTTTTGAACATGGCCGGGTTGTTGAACTGCATAAGCATTGTCTCTCACAGCACGCCATCGCTGCTGAGGTGGGATGCAATGAGACATTTGAAAATTCATAAATGATCCCGAGGGTTATGGAACAGACCCAAATTAAGGCCGTTACCGGTGCCGACTGCAGCCCCCATAACCATCAGATGACATCTGAGACTGAAGGGCTTCAAAAACTAAAAACGTCTTCAAAGGCCTCGTCTCCTTGAACGCCACAGAACTGACCATTTGGACTTTGCAAGAGAGCACCAAACATGGGACACTGAAAGGTGGAAGAAAGTTTTATTCTCTGATGAGGATAGTCCTGATGGTTTCCAACATTACCAGCATGACAAGCAGATCCCGCCTGACACGTTTTCTACGCTCCGCAGTGGAGGGGACGCCATAATGGTCTGGTGTGCTTTTTCCTTCAGTGGAACAATGGAGCTTCAGGAAGTGCAGGGACGTTAAACGGCCACTGGCTGTGTCCAGATGTTGCAGAGAGCGTCCTCATGACTGAGAGCCCTCGTCTGTTTGGTTACGACTGGGTTTATCAACAGGACAACGCTACAGCACACAACGCTGCAGGACAAAGGACTTCTTCCAGGAAAAGAACATCACTCTTTTGGACCATCCTGCGTGTTCTTGTGATCTAAATCCAACTGAGAACCTTTGGGGATGGATGGCAAGGGAAGTTTACAAACATGGACAACAGTTCCAGACAATAGATGCCCTTCATGCGGCCGTCTTCACCACTTGTTCCCACTCACCTCATGGAAGCGCTTGCATCAAGCATGCCGCAATGAATTTTTGAAGTGATCAACAATAACGGTGGAGCTGCTCATTACGGAGTTCATGTTTGGAACTTTGATTTCTGTTTTTGGGGGTTTATGGGATTTTTGGAGGTGTGGTCCTAAACCTTTGATTGGGACTGTATTAAACATGCCCAAAATCTCACCTAAGGCCGCCTGAGGTCAGTATGTAATGATCCCTGTGAGCTGATAGTTTTCTCTACTCTTTTTTTCTTGATAATATCAATGAAACCAGATATCCTAAATGTGATTGTATCTAGCATAAAGCTCCACTCACGTATAGTTCAAAACCTTTCATTTACGAGGGGCACCCAATCAAAATAAAGCTGGCATACAAGAAGAGGACAGGAAGCTAAAATGACTTGTTTCAGACAGAGGACAAACTGAGGGACTGTTGTTTAAGATAAACAGGGATTCTTTTTAGTTATCAATCATACAAAGCTATTCTAATAGTGCAAGAAATTAGTAAAGTAGGTCCCTTGAAACATAACTAGCAAATGCAGAACAGCTGCAAGTACCATACTGAGTAGACTTACTGTAGTCTAATTTAATCGAATTCTTTGCTAAATCATTTTCTGTGAATCGCTCTAAACTCTCCTTTGTTCACTAAATAAGTTACTTCACATCTCATGTTTTTTTTCTTTATTTACTTTTTAAAAAATCAAAACCAATCGTTAACAAGGTAGAGACATAAACCTACAACATAATACCACATCACAGCACCCCAGTCCAAATAACAGGGTGCTGGGTGTTCTGAAGTGCTATGCTGATGCCTGCTTGGGGAATAACAATTAGTAGTAATTATAGGAGGTTGGGTAGCAGGCCTCACAGCTGTCAGGCGGGACACAGAGAAGGTGACAGGGCTCTCATTTGCATCTGAAAGCTTCAATAAGGACATATTGTATTGAGAGTGGCGCAATAATAAGCCAAGCAAAAGGAAAAGGGAATTCATCTTGGGGGAGGTGGAATCTGTTCTGGCGATTTTTCTTTCTCTCCAGTATATTAGAGTTAACCAGCTGATTTTGTACCACAGACAGACATAAGGGAAGAATGTCAGACACGATTTAGCAAAACCAAGTGTCATTCGTACAGAGTACACAAGCAAATTGCTACTGTATGAAGTAAATAAAATTTACTGAACCAATATGTACTTATAAAAAAGGCACCTAATTCAAGAGATGAAACATAGTTTGTACATAAATGAGAATCAATTATATCTTTAGGCACCTGTCACAAAAATACATGATTGGTTCCCATTTCATGAGCTGAATCTACAAAAAAGCCAAATATGAAGGTGTTCACTAACAAGCTGATACCCAAGAGCTTTTAGCCAAAAACTTGCCATACCTCTGCATGGAGTGCAGTGTGTCTTTTAAAAGTCTGAGGAAACTACAGGGAGTGCAGAATTATTAGGCAAGTTGTATTTTTGAGGAATAATTTTATTATTGAACAACAACCATGTTCTCAATGAACCCAAAAAACTCATTAATATCAAAGCTGAATGTTTTTGGAAGTAGTTTTTAGTTTGTTTTTAGTTTTAGCTATTTTAGGGGGATATCTGTGTGTGCAGGTGACTATTACTGTGCATAATTATTAGGCAACTTAACAAAAAACAAATATATACCCATTTCAATTATTTGGTTTTACCAGTGAAACCAATATAACATCTCCACATTCACAAATATACATTTCTGACATTCAAAAACAAAACAAAAACAAATCAGCGACCAATATAGCCACCTTTCTTTGCAAGGACACTCAAAAGCCTGCCATCCATGGATTCTGTCAGTGTTTTGATCTGTTCACCATCAACATTGCGTGCAGCAGCAACCACAGCCTCCCAGACACTGTTCAGAGAGGTGTACTGTTTTCCCTCCTTGTAAATCTCACATTTGATGATGGACCACAGGTTCTCAATGGGGTTCAGATCAGGTGAACAAGGAGGCCATGTCATTAGTTTTTCTTCTTTTATACCCTTTCTTGCCAGCCACGCTGTGGAGTACTTGGACGCGTGTGATGGAGCATTGTCCTACATGAAAATCATGTTTTTCTTGAAGGATGCAGACTTCTTCCTGTACCACTGCTTGAAGAAGGTGTCTTCCAGAAACTGGCAGTAGGACTGGGAGTTGAGCTTGACTCCATCCTCAACCCGAAAAGGCCCCACAAGCTCATCTTTGATGATACCAGCCCAAACCAGTACTCCACCTCCACCTTGCTGGCGTCTGAGTGGGACTGGAGCTCTCTGCCCTTTACCAATCCAGCCACGGGCCCATCCATCTGGCCCATCAAGACTCACTCTCATTTCATCAGTCCATAAAACCTTAGAAAAACCAGTCTTGAGATATTTCTTGGCCCAGTCTTGACGTTTCAGCTTGTGAGTCTTGTTCAGTGGTGGTCGTCTTTCAGCCTTTCTTACCTTGGCCATGTCTCTGAGTATTGCACACCTTGTGCTTTTGGGCACTCCAGTGATGTTGCAGCTCTGAAATATGGCCAAACTGGTGGCAAGTGGCATCTTGGCAGCTGCACGCTTGACTTTTCTCAGTTCATGGGCAGTTATTTTGTGCCTTGGTTTTTCCACACGCTTCTTGCGACCCTGTTGACTATTTTGAATGAAACGCTTGATTGTTCTATGATCACGCTTCAGAAGCTTTGCAATTTTGAGACTGCTGCATCCCTCTGCAAGATATCTCACTATTTTTGACTTTTCTGAGCCTGTCAAGTCCTTCTTTTGACCCATTTTGCCAAAGGAAAGGACGTTGCCTAATAATTATGCACACCTGATATAGGGTGTTGATGTCATTAGACCACACCCCTTCTCATTACAGAGATGCACATCACCTAATATGCTTAATTGGTAGTAGGCTTTCGAGCCTATACAGCTTGGAGTAAGACAACATGCATGAAGAGGATGATGTGGACAAAATACTCATTTGCCTAATGATTCTGCACTCCCTGTACATACTTGGACTACAGATATTTAGAAGTATATGAACTATGTCTGAAAGAAAGTCCAAAAATGCACCTGACACAGGACCTGAGAGATGCATTTGACCCTTCAGTTGATCCATGTAATGTACACACTGATGCCTCAGCTGTCAAGAAGCTAATCTTAAGTAAGGGGAAACAGGGAGGAAAGGCTGGGGTACACCAAATTACACAAGACATGAACTAAAAACTAGGGGTGGGGGGGGGGAAAGCGACACTGCGTAGTATCGCGATATTTTGTTTGCTAATAATGTATCGATACAGGGACAGCAGACATCGATATTTTATTACAAAAACTTCCAGTCCACCAGCCGGTGCGGTTGAGCTTTTTCTCTAGTGAGGTCAGCAGAGGTTAGGTCAGCACATGGGAAAATTGATCAAACAAAGATGGAGGCAGAGCAAGAAATCAGGAAACTGCCATCTGCGTTTAAATCGAACGTCTGGTCGTATTTTGAACATTTTTAACAAGGATGGGACAAATGAGATGGATATGACATACTGGATTTGCAAGGAGTTTCATATGAAAATAAAGTAGTCTGGGAATACTACGAACATGAGGGCCCATCTTACATTACACCATCCAAAAATAGCATTAACCACGGACGGCAAAGCTAGCTCTAAATCAGCTCAACTGAAAAATCGACCAACACTGGACACTCTTAGCTTAACAAAGCTATCTGCCAATTCAGAGCGAGCTAAGAAAATGACATAATCTATCACGTACTTCATCTGCAAAGACCTGCATCCTTACAACATTGTGGAAAACGAGGGCTTTTCTTATATGCTCAAGACGCTGGAACCCAGGTATGTCAAGTCAAGTCAAGTCAAGTTTATTTATAGAGCACATTTAAAAACAACCAAGGCTGACCAAAGTGCTGTACAGTAAATACAGATAAAAATACAATACACAGGTATGTGACACCATCACGACGTTTTCTCGCGGACACAGCCGTACCCAATCTCTACATAGACGTGAAGCGTAAAGTTGAGGAAAGTTTGAGCACAGCAGAAAGGGGTGCATTAACTTGCGACGCATGGACCTGTGTAATTGCTACAGAACAATTTATGTTATACTTTGTTATTGCTAGAGAAGAATATTTATTTTATTATTTTACATATAAATTTTTTTTCCTGGGGACCCTGTGACACCCCATTGAAGAGCCGTAGGCTGGATCTCTTAAGATCTCACTGTTGGGTTTGTAAGGCCATGTTACTCCTAAGTTTCTATCTTGTTCAAAGAGAAGATATAAAACAAAGTTCTAAGCTAATCGACCTTAGTGTTCTCCTTTTTTAAAAAGAATCGATACGAGAATCAAATCGTTAAACAGAATCGAAAATGGAATCGGAATCGTGAAAATCTTATCAATACCCATCCCTAGTTGTCACCGACAATACTTCTAATATGACAATTGCCACTCAGCTAGCGGGATACCTGCATGTGAAGTGTTTCGCCCATAAGCTCAATCTGGCATCACAACAAGCCTTAAACCGCCTGCAGTATCCAGGGTCTTGGGGAGAGTGCGGCGCATAACTGTGTTTTTCAATAGAAACTTGGTGGCAAACCACGCTCTGGAGCAAAAACAGAAAATGTTACAGCTCCCGACTCACAAGCTCAAGACCGACGTCTGTTTAACTTTTTTTTAGGGCAGCAACAAACAGGACAGTTTACTTATTTTAATTTAAGACAAAATGTTTTATTTTATTTAAATTTAAAACTTTTTATTTAATGTAAAATTATATTTTGTTTTAATTTACTTTCACATTCTTCAGTTAATGAAGGGGCCGCATAGTTTTTACAAATTGCTATAATTGTACCAGATGGTTGCATTTAGTTTAGTTGGACTAGACTGTAATACAAACCGTTCAGTTTGTCAGCAATAAAACTGACTGAAATGAGAGAACGACTGAGTGTGAGACTTTGTTATTAGATAAAATTAATATTGATAAAGTTTACCTTTATGGACAGAATCTGCAGTAGAAAAAATGTGATAAATCGCAAAATATAATACTCAGAATATCGCAAATAATTAAAAAAAATTGCAATAATATCGTATCGTGAGTGAAGTATTGTCATAATGTCGTATCGTGGGGTGTATGGTGATTCCCACCTCTATTAGCCACCACCTTAAGTAGTGGATGCCTGACTAAGTCATGAGTCACAGGTGAGTTGATTGCTGACAGGTGTGTGGGCCAAATGTGGGAACCCACAATGAGTAATGAGGAGGGACAGGAAAGACAAGACAACCTCAGCAGGAGGCCTGTTAGCTGTGTCCTGATGGGTAAAGGTACCTTCTATTAAGACTATTTTGGCCAGCAGTCATGAATAGGGATGGGTATCGAAAACCGGTTCTTGTTGAGAACCGGTTCCCACTGTTTCAATTCCTTGGAATCGTTTGCCACTTTTAAAAACGATTCCCTTATCGATTCCAGTCGCCCCGAATGACGTCATCACGTTGAGTAGCGTCTTTTACCCAGTAGGAAACACGGCGCCTGAGCGGCACAAACGCTCAAAAGTTTGGTTACACTTTATGAGAAAGGATGACAACAGGGCAACGTGCAATACTTGCAAAGTAGAGATTTCATCAAAGGGAGGAAACACTATGAACATGCAAAAGCATTTGCTCAAAAAACACGCGATTGCGTTCAACGAATGTCGTGTTTTTGATCCGCTCCGGACTAGCGAAGCTCAACCCAGCAGCAGCGGTAGCGTTTCCACGTCCTCTCCCGTTAATACTGCAGGTAGGCCACAGCCAGGCTCCACCATCAGCCAGCAGGCCACATCCAGCAGACCCAGCCAGGCTCCACCATCAGCCAGCAGGCCACAGCCAGGCTCCACCATCAGCCAGCAGGCCACAGCCAGGCTCCACCATCAGCCAGCAGGCCTAGCCAGGCGCCATCATCAGAAATTCCGCTTCCGGGTCCCTCGTGGTGGCCGCCTCGTGCTCTCGCTTCAGTATGCCACCCAAGAAAGGCCCAACACCAGAGGAGGTTGAGGACATTAAAACCTCCCTCGGAGCGCTGTGCGGAGACGTGGCCGCAGTCAGGGCACAGCAGGAGCTGCTTCTGGGGCTTCTGGAGGAGGTAAAACAGCTACGCCTCCAAAATGCCGAGAAGGACAGACGGATCATGGATCTCGAGCGGCGGGTGGATGAGCTGGAGCAGTACACCCGTACGAACGACGTGGTCATCAGCGGTATTAAAATCAAGCCGCGCTCGTACGCGCGCGCGGTGGCCGGGAACGTCGGGGAGCCCAGCGACGAGGAGACCCGCTCGGTAGAGCAACAGGTGGCGTCCTTCCTCCAAAGCAAGGGGATAGAGATGGACCTGGAGCACATAGAAGCATGTCACTCACTGCCCAGGAGGAGTGACAGACCGCCGGCCGTCATTATGAGATTTGTCAATCGGAAGAACAAGGTCGCACTGCTGAAACAAGGACGCAAACTGAAAGGCACGGACGTTTTCATTAATGAGCATCTGACACGAAAAAACGCAGACATCGCGAGGAAGGCAAGGCAACTGAAGAAGAACGGTAAAATACAACATACATGGGTAACAAACTGTAAGATTTTCATTAAGCTAAACGGGACACCAGAAGAGGCAAAAGTACTGATAGTGAGGAACATGGAGGATCTGGACAAGTATAACTGACACCAATGTATCAATTACACCAGGAAATGACATGGACACGTTGAAATTAGTTCTTCAACAGAAAGTAATTGATCTAGATTGTGAATATAAGGAGCATAATATAATAGATCCAGAAATAGATTCTGAAAGTAACTTTCTCTCTTCTTTTGTTAAAAATTGTAATTATTTCACTCAGGAACAATATGAAAAAGAAATTAACCTAGACGGGAAGCTCTCATTAATTCACTTTAACAGCAGAAGTATGTACTCTAATTTTGATTTCATTAAGGACTATTTGCAACAATTTTCTCGCCCCTTTAGTGTTATAGCCATCACTGAAACTTGGTTCAATGTCGATAAAGGAATAGATTTTTGTTTGAATGGATATGATTTAAAATACATGAATAGATTAAATAAGGCGGGCGGCGGGGTTGCTATATATGTTCATAACTCTATAAAATATAATGTTGTAACAACTATGTCTATGGCTATTGATGGAATTTTGGAATGTTTGACTATTGAGATTATGAATGAAAAAAAGAGAAATGTTATAATAAGTTGCATATATCGGACACCCAGTTCAAGTATTGACACTTTTAATGAATGGATAGAAAAAACGTTTGCTTCGGTGAACCAAAAATTACTATTTATCTGTGGTGACTTTAATATTGATTTGCTAAACCCAACAAGGTTAAAAGCCATTGATGACTTTACTGACACAATGTACAGCTTATCACTATATCCAACAATAACAAAGCCAAGCAGAATAACTTCACATAGCGCCACTATTATTGACAACATTTTTACTAATGTCATGGATTTCCAAATTAATAGTGGTCTGCTTGTCTGTGATATAACTGACCACTTACCAGTTTTTACTTTGTGTGACTGTGATTTAAAAAAAATAGATACCAAGATCATGATAGCAAAGCGAACAATAAATGAAGAAGCAATTCATGCCTTCAATTTCGATTTAGCACAACAAGATTGGAGTTCGGTGTATGAAGAGTCAGATGTGGACAAGGCTTATGATAATTTCCTAGATATTTTTACTATGTGGTACAATAAACATTGTCCTGTAAACGAACACATGACAAAGAAAAAAAAGATAAAAAGTCCTTGGCTCACAAAAGGAATTATTAATGCTTGCAAAAAGAAAAACAATCTGTATAAACAGTTTATCAAAGTAAAAACAAAAGAAGTGGAACAAAGATATAAAGCATATAGAAATAAATTGACTGATATTATAAGAACGAGCAAACAACTTTATTATAGAAGAAGATTATATGAAAATAAAAACAATATAAAAGGAACTTGGGATGTGTTAAACAACTTAATTAAACAAGGATCTTCTGGAACATCATATCCTGAATATTTTACTGATGCAAATGGTGAAAATCACAACATGAGTAATATTGTCGATGGGTTCAATAAATTCTTCATAAATGTTGGCCCTGAACTAGCAGCGGACATCCCGTGTCATAAAAATGAAAATATCAGTAATATAAAATCAAATCCCTTTTCACTGTTCCTCTCAGCTACAAATGAGCAAGAAGTAATAAATATCACATTAAAATGTAAAAGTAAGTCTTCAATGGATTATCATGACATAAATATGTCTGTAGTTAAACAGGTTATTCTGAATATTGCTAGTCCCTTAACATATATCTGTAATTTATCATTTCAGTCCAGTTGTTTTCCAAAAAAAATGAAAATTGCGAAAGTAATACCACTATATAAAAGTAATGACAAACACAGTTTTACCAATTATAGGCCTATTTCTCTACTGCCTCAATTCTCAAAAATTCTAGAAAAACTTTTTAATTCAAGATTAGAAAAATTCCTTGAAAAACATCAAATAATAAATGTTGGTCAGTATGGTTTCAGAACGCAAAGAACCACTTCAATGGCGATAATTGAGGCAGTAGAAGAAATTACTGATACACTGGATAAAAATAAATATGCAGTTGGTACTTTTGTTGATCTCAAAAAGGCCTTCGACACAATCAATCACTCAATTTTACTGGATAAATTGGAAAGATATGGTATTCGAGGGAAAGCTGGTAACTGGTTAAAAAGTTACCTAACAGGTCGGGAACAATATGTTAGCATAGGGCATTACCATTCAGAGAAACTTGGTATTACATGTGGTGTTCCCCAAGGGTCAGTGTTGGGACCAAAACTTTTCAATGTATACATAAATGATATTTTTGATGTTTCTCAAGTACTTAAACTCATACTGTTCGCAGATGACACCAACATATTTTTCAGTAGCGATGATTATACTGATCTTGTAATGACTGTAAACAGGGAGCTAAAATTAATAAAAAAATGGATGGACATAAATAAATTATCATTAAATATAAATAAAACTAAAGCAATGTTTTTTGGTAATTTAAAATATAATATAGAATTACCAATTATCATTGAAGGTGTACCAATTGATAATGTGAGTGAAAACAAATTTTTGGGAGTTATAATTGATAACAAAATTTCATGGAAACCCCACGTCAGACACATAAAAACCAAAATTTCCAGAAGCCTCGCAGTTTTGAACAAAGTGAAACAATTCCTTGATAAAGATGCACTTCGTACTCTGTACTGTACCCTGGTTCTTCCATATCTTACATATTGTGTGGAAGTGTGGGGAAACACATATAAAAATACAACTAATCCATGAGTCACAGTACAGAAACGAGCACTGCGTATTATTCACAAGGCTGGTTATCTAGATCATACTCACAAACTCTTTCTTCAGGCAAAGTTACTTAAATTCCAGGATCTGGTTAATTACAATACATCCATAATTTTGTATAAAGCTTTTACTAAACTTTTACCGGCAAATTTACAAACTAGATTTGAAATTCGAGAAAAGGTTTATAATGTGAGAGGCTTTGGAGAATTCAAATTACCCAGAACTCGAACAACCCGTAAAGGCTTTTGTGTGTCTGTATGTGGTGTGAAAATCTGGAACAGTCTGAGTTTACAATTGAAACAATGCAAAAATATTCATAGATTTAAATTTCTCTACAAACAGTTGGTCTGGTCACAGTATACTCAATGATGGGTTTTAGTGTGCTCTGTAATGTCTGTCCTCTTACCATTGCTGGTATGGATTCCAAAAAATAAAAAATAAAATAAAGTGTGCGTATGTATGTACATATATGTACTTGTGTGTGTAGATATATATGTATGTATATGTATGTGTGTGTGTTACTTGTAGTTATTACTGCCTGTTACCTGTGGTAATGCAATTTATAATTTATATATTCTGTATTCAGTTATGAAGGCTCTAATTGTTGGTTGCGAGCTGCCGCTTAGATGCTTGTATCTGCCCGGGGCTGTTGATGGGTCTGTATGCAATGATGGGCGTAGCTGCGGGAAGTTTATTGTTTTTTTTTGTTGATGAGTGAGTATAGGGGTGGGATTTAATAAGTTTTCTTCGTCCCACTCCTTTTTCAGGCAATTTTTGTTTTTTGTTTTGTGTATTTTATGTTCAATATAGGTATTTGTTGTGCCTGAAAATGAATAAATAAATGAATGAATGAATGAATGAATGAATTAGCATTGCATATTATGTTAGCGCGATTTACCTTATTACAAAACCTGCTATTACTGTGCGTTGCATTTAGATAACCATGATGAGACAGACAGAGTCTGGCTCAGATGCTGGCAGTTCTCGCTGCAGTCTACCGGTAGCGTCTCCTTTCAGGCCAGGATAGACGAATGTCACCGAGCAGTGTCTAAGTTTGTGGTCAAAGGCTTGCACCCATTTGCCACAGCACATGCCCCGATTTCACTTTGGTAAGTGAATGTGTTTAATTGTAGGCAGGGACATTACTGGATATTCTTGTGTAATTGCTACAGAATAATTTATGTTAAACTTTGTTATTGCTACAGGAGAATATTTATTTTATTATTTTACATATACATTTTTTTTCCTGGGGACCCTGTGACACCCCATTGAAGAGCCGTAGGCTGTGGCTCTCTTAAGATCTCACTGTTGGGTTTGTAAGGCCATGTTACTCCTAAATTTCTATCTTGTTCAAAGAGAAGATATAAAACACAGTTCTAAGCTAATCGACCTTAGTGTTCTCCTTTTAAAAAAAAAAAGAATCAATAAGAGAATCGATAAGGAATCGAATCGTTAAACAGAATCGAAAATGGAATCGGAATCGTTAAAATCTTATCAATACCTATCCCTAGTCATGAACTTACAATTTGTGCAGCTGGTGAGGAGTTTTAGTCTTTATTTCAATAAATGTTTCTGAATTTACTGTCATTGATTAAATTTGTCAAATTCAGTTATTCCTTTGCTGATCTAACTCTTGACCGTGGTGATCCTTATTGAGTGTTTTTGCAGTGTGAACTTTGTTTACCTTCTCAATATATGTGCTTGTCTTGCTATTTCTGGATTTTTCTTGGCCAGGTGTTTACTGATATACAGACTGGTTCATTTTAGTTTTATTCCAGTTTAGTTTTAAGAACATTCATTGTTAAAAGGGGTTTCGTCACCTTTATTTCTTCGAGGCAGAGGGTTCAGTGTCTTCACTGGCTATTTGCTTTCTATGAAAATATCAAAGTTATAATATTTTGTTGTTCCAGTGAATCTATATTAGCTTCACTAAGATCCCTGCCCTCCTCTGCAGCTACATTGCTAGCACACGACCTGGGTCTGTTCTCCAGGCTGCTTATAATAACGTCATTAATGCAGGAGTACTGGTCCAGATCTGCCACTTGCCACTACAAAGGGCCATCTTTTAGGTTTCTGTAGCTCTGTGATCTGCCCCATTTTTGTCTAGTAGTGGTTTCTGTTGTTTGGTGATATCTACAGTTTAGATCCAATTTAGATTCAGATTTAAATGGAGAACAATGACTTTTTCATTTCTTTTACTTCCTTTTCTAAGTCTGTGGCTTTTTTTGGTGGCATTCTGTTTGACAGCCTGACAAGAACAATGACGTGCACCAGGGAGACCAGTATTTGTGTCAATCAACATATGAGAAGAGAGAAAGACATTGACAGGAGCTGTTAAGTGGCAAACTGAATGTTTACAACTCGCAGTACTTGCAGTAGAATACATTTATGGGCATGAAAACACCTGAAGTCAAAGATTAAGGTGTGCGGCCCAATACTTTTTTCCATATAATGTATGATAAAATACTTGTAGTGTCACCGACTGGATATATTTGTGACTAATGACTTTGTTTTCAGTGTTTCAGAAAGAAGCATTCAATTAGAAGAACATATTCCTGTATATGAAAGAAAAGCAAAAAACCCCAGAACTCTAAAAGCACTCAATATTTGCTGCGTGTGCGTGATTGCATTAACACTAATGGAATGCATCATCAGTTATTATAAAGATCCATGAATAAGAGGCAAGAACAAAGACTGAAGACAGAGCAGCAAAGGACAGAAGAGAGGAGGTGTGTGTGTGTGTGTGTGTGTGTGCGTGTGTGCGCGTGTGTGCGTGCGTGTGCGTGCGTGTGTGTGTGCGTGTGTGCGCGCGTGTGCGTGCGTGCGTGCGCGTGTGTGTGCGTGTGTGTGTGTGCGCGCGCGTGTGTGTGGGTGTGTGCGCGTGTGTGTGCGTGCGCGTGTGTGCGCGTGTGTGTGCGTGTGTGTGCGCGTGTGCAAGTGCGTGTGTGTGTGTGCGTGTGCAAGTGCGTGTGCGTGCGTGTGTGCGTGTGTGTGTGTGTGCGTGTGTGTGCAAGTGCGTGTGTGTGTGTGTGCAAGTGCGTGTGTGTGTGTGTGCGTGTGTGTGCAAGTGCGTGTGTGCGTGTGTGTGTGCGTGTGTGTGCGTGCGTGTGCAAGTGCGTGTGTGCGTGTGCAAGTGTGTGTGCGCGTGTGTGTGTGCGTGTGCGTGTGCAAGTGCGTGTGTGTGTGTGCGTGTGTGTGTGTGCAAGTGCGTGTGCGTGTGTGTGTGTGCGTGTGCAAGTGCGTGTGTGTGTGTGTGCAAGTGCGTGTGCGTGCGTATGCAAGTGCGTGTGCGTGTGTATGCAAGTGCGTGTGCGTGTGTGTGCGTGTGCGTGTGTGTGCGTGTGTGCGCGCGTGTGTGTGTGCGCGTGCGTGCGTGTGCGTGTGTGTGTGCGTGTGTGTGCGTGTGCAAGTGCGTGTGTGTGTGTGCGTGTGTGTGCGTGTGCAAGTGCGTGTGTGTGCGTGTGCAAGTGCGTGTGCGTGTGTGTGCGTGTGGGGACGGGTATTAACATCTTCATAGGGACCAAAAATTGGTAGTTTACTATACTTGTGGGGACAAACAGTCCCCACGAGTTTGAAGGCATTTTTGAGACTCAAAATGTGGTTTTAGTGTCAGGGTTACAATGAGGTTATGGTTAGATTTAGGGTAAGGGTCAGGGAAAGCATTATGTCAATGAGATGGTGCTTAAACGGTGCTCGGACCGGTGGCTAAAAAATGAAGAACACACACTTTGTCCAGAAACCTCTCTTGTTTAGCTGTTTTTTGTAAAAAGACAACAATGTTAGCCTTTTCTGCAGCTATAGGGGATTTATGGTATCACTCTTGGCTGGAAGCAGTGCTTAAACAATGGAAAAAACACCAATTCTGTCTAAAAACCTCTCATGTTTAGCTGTTTCCCACTTTTTCTTTGGTCATTTTAGCCTTTTTGGCCAGGGTGAAGGGAGTCGCCCGGATCAACAAGGTCCGTGCCAGGTGTTGAGGAACCAGGGCACCCTGACGAGAAGTGGGCTACTGGAACAAGAAGGCATCAGTGGGCAAGAGACCAAAACAGGGCGTTGTTGGAGTGCTACTACGCAAGTAACCCTGGCGGAAGGGGTTACATGAATAAACAACTAGTAGCTCAGTGTTCCAACATTCGAAAGAAGGGACTGCTCTCACAGCTAGAGATTGACGAGGTACAACATAAATGCTACGGCAAGGGGGAGCCAGGACGCCAGGTCAGGAGGGAGATATCATCACCCCCACCCGAGATTGGGTATCAAGCTCCAAGTGCGATAGGAGAAGGATCGTTGAGTGTGAGAGGAACTGACCTGAAAAATAGGATCATGGCCAAGCTTGAAACCTGGACCCCCCGTAGCCGGTTACCAAGATTACGTGAAGTACCCTCAGAAGGTCTGCTAGATGATGTTAATGCAGCACTACGGACGATACCTACAACCACGATTACCGAGACTAACAAGCTGATTTACAATACGGCAGCAGTGATCAGTGAGATGCTTGGCTACAAGTTGAACAGCGACAAGGGGCAGTACCCTCCATGGAGAAGGAGGCTAGAGGCTAAGATCAAGGTAGCACGGAGGGAGGTTAGCCAACTATTGGAGTTGCAGAAAGGCGCGATGAGGAAGGTGCCTAAGAAGTACAGGAAGCTGTCCATACCTGAGGCCTTGGAAACTGCCAAGCAACGACTCACAGCCTTGGCCAGCCGCTTAAAGAGAGATAGAAGGCAAGAGAATAAACCAGCTGTTCTCCACAGAACCAGCCAAGGTGTACTCTCAGTGGCAGGGGAACAATATGAGAACAGCACCACCAAGGCTGGAGACGGAGCAATACTGGAAGAGCATATGGGAGAAGGACACAACCCATAACGGCAATGCTCAGTGGCTAGAGGATCTGAGGGCAGACCACAGCGACCTCCCTGAACAGGGTCCAGTAACCATCACCGTGGCAGATATCCAAGAAAGGGTCTCTAGTATGAAAAGTTGGACAGCACCAGGCCCTGATATGGTTCATGCCTACTGGCTGAAGAAGCTGACTGCACTCCACGAGTGCCTGGCAGCACAAATGAACCAGCTGCTAGTTGACGAGAGACACCCGGAATGGCTAACCGAAGGCCGGACAGTCCTGATCCTCAACGACCCCCAGAAGGGACTGGTCCCCTCCAACTACCGACCAATAACCTGCCTCAGTACTACATGGAAGCTCCTGTCAGGCATCATAGCGGCTAAGATGAACAGGCACATGGGTCAATACATGAGCGGGACACAGAAAGGAATTGGCAAGAATACCAGATGCGCAAAACACCAGCTACTGGTAGACAGAACAGTCAGCCGAGACTGCAAGACCAGACTGACCAACCTGTGCACTGCCTGGATTGATTACAAGAAGGCCTATGACTCAATGCCCCACACCTGGATTCTGGAATGCCTAGAACTATATAAGATCAACAGGACCCTGAGAGCCTTCATCAGGAACTCAATGGGGATGTGGCGGACAACACTGGAGGCCAACCTCAAGCCCATAGCACAAGTCACCATCAAGTGTTGTTCTGCATAGGTCTGAACCCCCTCAGTGAGATCATTAACAAGACTGGCTACGGATACCGACTACGGAATGGAGCAGTTGTCAGCCACCTCCTGTACATGGATGACATCAAGCTGTATGCCAAGAGTGAACGAGACATCGATTCACTGATCCACACTACCAGGCTATACAGCAATGACATTGGAATGTCATTCGGACTGGAGAAGTGTAGTCGGATGATAACAAAGACAGGGAAGGTAGTCAGAACGGAGGGGATCAAACTACCAGAAGGCAACATTGCAGACATAGAGGACAGTTACAAGTACCTGGGGATCCCGCAGGCGAATGGGAACCATGAAGAGGCCGCTAGAAAAGCTTCAACCACCAAGTACCTGCAGAGGGTCAGGCAAGTCCTGAGGAGTCAGCTGAACGGTAAGAACAAGATCCTCTGTCAGTGCGCCCCAGGGCAGCTGTGGCTACAATGTAGCTTGCTATCGCCAGTGTGTGAATGTGTGTGTGGATGGGTGAATGACTGAATGTAGTGTAAAGCGCTTTGGGGTCCTATGGACTAGAAAAGCACTATACAAATGCAGGCCATTTACCATTTACAAGATCCGGGCTATCAACACGTACGCCCTGCCCGTGATCAGGTACCCTGCTGGGGTAATAGGCTGGCCAAAGGAGGAGATAGAAGCCACTGACATCAAGACAAGAAAGCTCCTTACCATGCATGGAGGGTTTCACCCCAAGTCCAGCACCCTGAGGCTGTACGCTAAGCGGAAGGAAGGGGGCCGGGGACTGGTGAGTGTCAGCACCACAGTCCAGGATGAGACAACGAACATCCACGAATACATCACGAAGATGGCCCCAACGTGCTCAGTGAATACCTCAGGCAGCAGAAACCCAAGAAAGAGGAGGGAGACGAGGAACCATCATGGAAGGACAGGCCCCTGCACGGTATGTACCACCGGCAGATAGAGGAGGTGGCTGATATCCAGAAATCCTACCAGTGGCTGGACAAAGCTGGACTGAAAGACAGCACAGAGGCACTAATCATGGCAGCACAAGAACAACCTGTTGCTCTACCTCTGGATCACTGGATCACAGTACAGTATCTTGTTTCGCTTTTTGTTGTCGTTTTATTTTTTGTAGCAATAATTGGACTGTAAGAAATTCCTGATAGTTGTTGTTCTGAATTTCACTGAATGTTGACCAAGCAGGTATTGAAAAAAATAACAGTCCATGTACCAACAAAATGAATGTGTCCTCCACCATAAACTGGAGATGGACCTTATTATCAGCATTCAGTTCAGAAGCCTGCATCTCTGGTGGCATGGAGGTACATTAGTACACATCTGGAAAGGCACCATGCCTGCTGAATAGTACATACAGGTTTACAGGCCACATATGCTCCTATTAAGACAACATATTTTTGAGAGGACGGTTTTGTTGCTTCTGTCAGGGTCCTGGATCTCTGACGAAGCATTTTGTATATTTTGGACTCATTGTTTATGTTCAGTTATGTACAGTTTTCTCTCTTCTATCCCTGTAGACCGTAGTGTACTCCATTTGTATTTATTCCCCAGTTATAGATATTGTCGGTTCTGTACACTCTTGTAATTTTACAGCCATAGTTCTCCACTTCCCTTCGTCTCTGTGTTAGGTATTCCGTTATGTTATTTCCTCTCTGACTTTGGTAGCCCTTGTCTTGTGTGTTTAATATTCAGTTTTAGTTTCCCAGTCTCGTTTCCCAGTTGCTTGGACCTGTGTGTTCCCAGCAGTTGTGTTAACTTCTGCAGTTATTTGTACCCTCATTGTGTTTTGTCTCGCTGTCTTCATCATATTGTTTGCTTTTTGTTTTTAAGTGGTACATTTTCTCAGTTTAAACATTTGATGTATTTTCTGTGTTTCTGTGTTTCTGCAAATAAAATATGGGTTGAATTCATTTGCAAATCATTGCATTCTTTTCTTATTTGCATGAATCCCCCTACTGGAGCGCTGAGGCATTACCAGTGGACCAATGTACAATCAACCCAGCAACGGTGTCAAAGCCAAAACCTAAAATGATCCATTACACTACAATTTACTCTTATTCACAGCAGTAGTAATAAAACAGTAATACCAGTCTGTCATGGTTTCAGGTCAAATTGAGAGGATAAGATGATGAAGTAACAGTAAGCTTGAGTGTGTACAAGTTCATACCTCGGAACGGGTGACAGGTACAGAACTAATACCGGCATTCACCGCCTTCCAGGACCGAGCAGTCAGTACACAGGCAAAGAGGGGGTACAGATCCCCAGCGCCCAGTCTGCGGCTGTAACGCTCCACCCCTGACATGTCGCCCTTAATCAAAGCCTGCCACAGCTGACAGTAGTTCAACCTGAAGTCTGGTTGCAGAACCTATGGAGGCAGCAGAGAATATGTGATTAAGAGTGACTGGTTCACAGGTAAGAGGCTGGGCAGTAATACCAGCACTATATTCACTGTTTTACACTGTAGTAGATCACTGAGGTCACTGAGACTTGAACCCATCTGAGATTTTCAGTAGATGCACCTGTGGTATCAACTTGAACATCCTAGGCGACTTCCTTCTTGGGTTAATGCATTCACATTTTTTTCAGAAAACTTGACTTCTGACGTCGAGGTCACTGAGATTTGAAGTTTGAAGTTATCACATTCACAAACCAAGGTGTCCAAGCAGTTACCACAGTGTCTCTTCAGGCTTTTAGGGCTTAGGGTTACAAAAAGAGAGAAATCTGCTTCATCTCTTAATGCATTTCTTACTTTAGGCATATTTAATCCCCCTGCTAAGAACCATTTACCAACTCCAGCACTTGGAGCACAAAAGCCCTGCATAGTATCCTACTGGTAATAACACTGAACATGAGTATGTGTATGTGTGTCTATCTTAGCTTGATTAATATTCTTCTCCAAAATCACAGATGAAATCTCAAATCATTAGGAATAAATTGGTGCTATTATGATCCAAGGGAAGTCTCTGTGTACTGGTACTGTGTGTCAAAAATGATGGAGTTGCATATTTATTACTAAAATCCTCTTTATGCACAAAGAAATAGGCAGAAAATAAACTTATGGAAGAATGGTCCATGTCTGTATCAGACTGTGGGTGTTTGAAAGAACGAGTGTGTTAATAATCAAGGAGTGTGTGTGTTTGTTTGTGTGTCTAGGACATGAGTGCACACATGTGCCTGTATTATTAAGGCGGTGGTGCATTCAAACACAGCACTCTGCTGAGAACAACATCAAATGAGTTGTTTATCAAAAAGCTTTTATCCTGTGTAGCTCTAATAAAAGTGTGCCTGTTAAAGTGTGTATGTTTATTTTTCATGTGCATCTTAGCTGTCTACCCTTTGACTCAAGGCCTCAGCCAACAGCATGAAAAATGGACAGCAATATTGGAACAAATGGCATTTTCTTTCTGCACAGGCAAGATCGAGATTTCCCACCTGATACAGGCCGTGATCAAGCAGAACAATCTCGTTCTTTTTGGTCTGCGGACACTTTCGGACCAGCACATTGCCTGGGTGGGGGTCACAGTGAACAAAGCCGTGGACAAAGATCATTTCACTGTACATCTTGCCCAGGTTTTCTGAGATCTGTTGAAAACATGAAGGGGAATGTGTAAAGTTAAATCAGAAAAAGAAGAAGAGAGAAGAAGCTTAAAATAAGAGTTCAGCAGTTCTTGGTTTGTGCTGTTCAAGAAAGAAAATGTAGAAGTTTTTCTGTCTTTTTGACCCAAATGCAGAAGAAATAAATGAGTCTGATGGCAGTGAGTCCAAGAAAAATGCAGTTTAATTACTACAAAGACAAAGAGGGAAAAAAAGCCTTCAAAGCTGACGGCAGGAAAAGCACTAACCTACTAATCAGGTGAGATGAGAGATGAGAGATGGCCTTTATTTGTCAGTTGCAGGTCTTTTGCCCACAACCGAGATGACAGACCTTGCCGACCGTACATACAATACAAACATCACATTGGGGAGACAGGTCAGGCTAGGTAGCGAGGAAAAAAAACATTGAAATGTGTAACACAGAAGGATAATACAGGAATGCACAGATATCAACACACCACAGCACAATAAACACAGACAGCAACATGGGGAAGAGTTCCAGTGTGTACATCTGATCTGGGACCGCTGCAATCTTCGACTGCGCCTCCAACTGACCCGATGTCCACATCAGAGGGGAGGCAAGCGTTGGAGGAGGCGTTGGATCCAGGGTAGGGAGGGTGATGCGTCAGTGAGTGCTTATCAGTATCAGTATATGTATGTGTGTGTGTGTCCATAGTTCAGCTGAGACAGTGTCCTCCGCCCTGCCAGGCTAAGTAAACAGTCTGCCAGCCAACCCAGGTGGCCTTGCATGGGATGGGAAGAACAAACTCAACACAGTCGTTATCAGGGAGTTTTTGTTCGGCTCCGGCTTTGAGCCCACAGCTGGCGCCGATGGGATAGCCGCATTATGATGGTCATGAGAATTTCAAAGCTGTTCTTTAACACTCCAACACTGGTCTCTCAATCTCCCGCTGGAGAACCGCAAGTTTCTCCATGATGTTATCAAACTTGTGCTCTGTGGTCTTGTCATTCTTGTGCTCAAAGAGCAGATTCTGAGACCTCACGACCGCAGTCAGCTGCTCCAAGATGTAATCTGACTACCACTCAGAGGTGTTGTTCGAAGTGGACTTTTCCCTGATGTAATCCAATGTACGTTCAGAGGTTATTCTGAGTATTCATGGCAGCCGTAAGCTTCTCCAAGGTCTTAACCGTGCTGCACTCAGTGAGCCCTTTCTGTGAAGTCGCACCTCATCCCAGTGGACAGTCTTGTGGGAGTTTGAACAGCCGGTTCCGCTTTCTTAATTCTCCGATAAGCCAGGGCCAAGCCAGCTCCGATCAGCAAGAACCCTGTTATCATGGTTTCGAATAGGTCGATATCTTCAGCGTCCTCGATCGACAGTCCCGCCAGGCACACGATCCTCCATTTCTGCCACCCGTCCATCGTGTATCCGGCAGGGAAAGTACCTCCAGGACACTCGGGCTCTCCCGAGCCCAGACTTCTCGTTGAGAAAAGGGTGTCAATAGCATTCAGAGACCAGTTGATCAAATCCATAATTCTCTTTAGGTTTTAGAAAATACAATAGTCAGAAACAATAAACATAATGTTCTGGAGTAAAGTGGAGACAAGAGGAGGGAGACCGAACGAACAGGTGAACAGAATCAAGACAATTACAAGGATTTGCAAAAACCATATTTTTAAACGGCGTCATGCTGCGGCGTTGCCTCAGTTCTTCACTTACACTGTTTCACAGCTTCACTCCACACACAGAGGTGGTTCCTGGAGTACTGATATCCAAGATGGCGCCTGCCAGAGGTCGACGTTGCGGAGCTCTTTGAGTCAAGTTACTTCTTTTTTTTTTTTCTTTTCTTCTTCCGAACCACACAAAAGTTCACTGTGACCGAGGGACCTTATTGTGACTGAGAGAGCGCAGCGATGTTGGACTGTGACCCGTCCTCGCTGGAATCCTTTCCTGAGCTAGCAGGCTATGCTGACTCAACGCTAAGCCGACCACTGACAGGGAGCCCTCCTGGCTGGGGGAAGGACACCCGATGAGGCACTAACACCTACATAGCCTACAGGACTGTTTCCTTGTCCTGCAGGCGTTTGTTTCTTTTCTTTTCTTTTTTACAGATTTGTAGTCAGTGTTAGCATGAAATTTTCATGGACAAAAGTTGGCCAGAAATACTATTTTTAGTTTTGCTATGAACACTCTTTCCTGTGTTTAATGCGTTTTGCTACTAAAACAGTTGTGCATAAATAAAAATACTGGTAGCCGCCAGTGCTACCCCTTAGCTTCCTAGTAGATGCACCAATAGTATTAATTTAAAGATCCTAGGTGGTACCTTTCTCGATTTATTGTGTTCACAAGATTTTCAGAAAATTTGGCCTCTGACATTGACCGTGAGGTTAAAGTCACTGGGATTCAAACATCTCAGAGACTTTTAGTAGACACACTTATGGTATCAGTTTGAAAATGCTAAGTGACTTCCTTCATGAGAGTTTGGATTCACATTAATGGGTGTCCACAGTGCCCTCCCACCCAGGTGGTGATGACAGTACCCATCAGCCTTTTACAGCTGAGGGGTGAAAAGATGACACACAGGACGTCAGGACACGTCCTGTGTAGATACAGACGGGTGGGAGGGGGGACAACCGTCGCACACAGCTCACACCTGCACGACCTTGAATATTAGTCAGTAAGCTATTAACCATTAACCATCAGAGTGCAGGCAGTACCTCATTGACATTGATGCCATGTGTCTGCATGTAATCCCTGTCATTGACTTGGCCCCCGTCTGCAAACTCCATGGTCAGGATTCTCTTGGTGGAGAGATTCCAGTGGATCATGGGAATCTGGACAGAGAGATGTGCAACAGACGATGGGATGTGCAGGTTTATCCTCTATATCTTTTTCACATTTACTCACTGTTCAGTCTCCTGTGAAGCTGTTTAGCAGAGGTTCATTAGAAGGCTCAGTTCTTATCCTGGTACTATTTTAAATGAAATGAAACAACTGCTTCAAAGGAGTAAATCTAGTGTACTTTAGGTTATTTAGTAACATTCAGTTGAAAATTCGTTAAATTCCACTCATTACAGTTTACAGGAGAAAAATGTGAGTAAGAGACATAAAAGTCGGCAGAATGACAGATGAGCCTGTGAAAACAATTAACAATTACATTTGTTATTGGACCAAATTTGAACAAAATCATCTTTTATTCTGCCAAATTTTATGTCTCTGTCAAGTTAAATTGAAGCAATAAAAATGCACAATACACCGTGACAAGAAAGAATAAAAAAAAAAGTAACATTTCTAACTGTAAGAACATAAAAACCGAACAAAGAAAAGCAAGTCTCAAAAACAGCACCAGAAAAATTTAATGATAACTGACAACGCAGCAAACGGGAAGCTCTCATAGACCATAAAAACTCTGACCTCTGTTAACTGTAAGAATCATATTTTATAAATCAAAGGCCTTAAATTAAAACCAGCTGTTTAGAATACATGTGTACACAAAACTGTTACACTGTTACTCTAAAGGGAAGTCTCATTTTCATGCATGCCCATATCAGTACCTTAAGAAAGTGAAAGTGGGCCAACATGTCGGCCACCTTCTCAGCATTGCGTCCCTCGTTAAGGAAGTCCAGCTCCAGAGGCATGTTTTTCTTGGCCTCCTCCACCAACCACATTAAGGCAAAGTCCGGGAAGAGCCAATGAACCGCCTTCAACAACACCTTCAAATTAAATACATATATCCAAAAAAGAAGAATCAGTCTCACTGTAAGCATAATAAAACAGCAAACATATATACAACGGTACCCTCTCAACATATTAATACATATTATAAGAGTGGCTGATTAGACTCTCCCTGCAAAGATCATTACTAAGCAAATCAAGTGTGAGGACAGAAAATTGCTGTTCAGCAACTCTCTACATCATCACTTAATGCCGGCACTTAGCTGCGCTCCTGGCTAAAGTGCTGTTTGGAACAGCAGACGAGATGAGCTTCATCACTTGTGAAAGAGGCTCTTCTGAGTTCATTAGTCAAGGTTAGAACTGCTCAGCATGTAAAAACAGATGCAAAATGTCTTCCTGTTGCTCTAAAGGAGTGTCGTCAAATCTGCTAACGTGCATGAGGTTAGAACAACCACGTCACAATACAACGATCTCGATACCGGACGAGGGGTGTTTCTCTGGGTGGAATCAGCTGACGAGGCTTTTACAAAATATTCCTTTCTTTCAAAATGTGGTTGAACAGTAAATGTGAAAAGTCATCTTTTCAGGCTATAACGAATACTTGAATTCAGCTCAAAATTCAACAGATATACATGGTACATAGTAGCTTCCACTTTGTTATTATACCACTTACAGTTTGCTGTGGAATAGTTCATTGTGCAGAAAGGTGACAGCTGGACTTGTTGCACAGGTGGCATCCTACCCTGGTACCTGCTGGCTAAGCTCCTGTGAACTGCCTATTGTTTCAAAAATGTTCGTCTGGCACGGAAGCGACTGGAACACTTGAATTCAATGACAGCGTTAATGATAAACCTACTAGCTGACAAAGTTGTTGTCAATAAACTGATCATAAGTTTAAACTGATTGATTTGCATTAGGCCAATGGACCAGCCCCACATGTCCTAACTCATTCAAAAGCAGTTGAACAGACAGAGACTCACTTCCATTACTAGGATGTCGTTGGCGCTTTGTTTCTGGACTTTGGGGTGTTGGATCTTGACTGCCACCGTCTTTCCATCATGTAGCACTGCCTTGTGGACCTGTGCTAAGGAAGCTGCACCCTGAGGCTTCTCTTCAAAGGAGAGAAATAATTCTGACAACTGGAGGAGACAGAGGGGGGATGAGGGATTATGAAGGGAAAGAGGTGAAGAATTAGGAGATGGGAACAACATCAAAGTACACGCACACACACGCACACCCTGCCTGCTAGCATCTTGCACATCCTCTTGTTATGCACTGGATTGCCTCAGATTGTGTTTTCCCACCTTTGCATCTGATTTTTAACACACTGCCACCCTGTTTGTTTCACACACTCCGAGAATCAATAAGTGGCCCCATCACAATAAAATCTGCTGAGAAGTTTCCCTCGCAAAATCAAAAAGCAACGGAAACCATAATTGAGTCTGAAATTGGCACAGTTAACTCCATAACTGACTGTAAAGTAAGAACATAAGACAGCTGAGTGGGGAAGTAAAATACTTCTGTTTTTAAAATAAATACTTTGTGATGACGGTCTACAGCAGGTAAAACACATCAAAATCACAGCTGCTCTTACAGTAACACACTATCTTCAAGTCCTTGGGTTGCCTTTTATGTTTAAATGTTTCTATTAAATATGTCCATGCTATGAAAATTATATATTTTTGAACAGTTTTGTCAGATAAAAATGCAAATGGGGGTTATGATTATTAAAAGTTTACTAAATTAGTCAGTAAGACAATGAACAGTTGAAGAATACAAAAAGCAGTTGGTAATAAAAGTCCAAACTATCAAAGAGTTCTGCACATGTTTATACAGGCAGTATTATTAGAATCCATAACAGACATTTTCATTGCTATGCAGATGATACCCAGCTTTATCTACCCATGACACCAGGTGACACACACCTTTTTACATCACATGAATGCCTTAAAGACATAAAGACCTGGATGAGCGCTAACATCCTGCTTCCAAATTCAGATCAAACTGTGGTTATTGTATATTAGAAACAATGTATCCAACCAGATTATTATTATTAGAATCATCCTGTGTCACAGTGACAAATTAGTCAATGCATTTATTACTTAGTTTGACAATTGTAGTTTATTATTGTCAGGTTATCCTAAAAACTCCCTGAAACACCTTCAGTTGCTGCAGTGTCCTACTGAAAGGGACTAGCAGGACGTTTCCCCTCACACTGGCTCATTATTGTCCCCCCAGATAAAACCAGTATTAAATTTCAAATCCTTTTCCCTGGGGTCTTACATAATCAGGCCCATCTTATCTTAAAGACCTCAGGTCTGTCTTCTTCGGCTGCTGGTCTTCTTGTGGTTCCTCGGGCGTTTGAAAGCAGAGTGGGAGGCACAGCCTTACACTGCATTAGGCCTAGGGCAGGGGTCAGCAACCCGCGGATCCGGGTGGTTATTTTTTTTCATTGCTCAAAATAAGCGTCACACTCGCGGAAGCCGGTATACCCGCCGAAACACCATGCGTTTATGAGACTTTCGACCCCAGTTAGGCCAGTTATGGATCTTCGGATCCACATTATGTCAGCAGCTCCACCGTGAACTATGTTAAAACAAACAGCGCTCACGCCTCACAGACGACAGCTTACAGTCCTGCGTAAAGATGAATGTGACTTCGTACAGCCCCGATTTGCAGACGCTGTGCGCAGAGGTTCGGGACCATAAGTCTTATTGTAAACATATCACGGCAGACCCGACGATGTTTCCATGAACACGCTTTTCAGCATCTCTTTATTGACCACTTTTCACACACGGTTGCTATACGCACACAGCCGGCTGTAGCTTTTCAGCTCACAGCCCGACAACACAACAGCAGAGAGAGCACAGACGTTAAGGCGAGGCGTGATTGCGGGTGCCGCTCAGGTGCGTCCGCCTCCCCTGCAGCGGCACTGCAGACCACGCCCCGCCACACACATTAACCAGGTAAAATACATATTTAGGCAGAATTTTGCAAATATCTATTTTTCATTTTTTAGCAGCATAGAGTTTTTTTTCCAATTACTTTTTAAAAGTCAGGTCAAGGCTCCAAAAGCCCAAAGGCGATATAAGGGGGCGGCTCACAACAGTTTTTGTTTGCTGGATCATTTTAGTTCAGCTGGGTGTCTTTCCTTTTGTTATATTTCTTTAAGAGTTCAAAATGTGTTAATTACATAAATAAAATGTAATTTTCTCTGTAGCACTTCATGGATTTCATAAGCAGCACACCTTAGTTGCTCTGTGGATTCTTTTAAAAAGCAGTTAAAAACTTTTCTGTTCAAACAAGCCTTTTGTTGATCTACGTATTTTATATTCTTTACATTCTTTACATTTGATCTTTTACATTGTGTATAATGTCTATTGATTGTATTGTTTATTTTAATATTTGTGTACAGCGCTTTGTGACTGCCACAAAGCATAAAAGTAAAAAACCATATATACAGTGTTATCTTCATTTTAGATGTCAAAAAGTATTTGTGGCTCCCAGCGTTTTCTTTTGCGGGGAAACCGGGTCCAAGTGGCTCTTTGGTGTTAAAGGTTGCAGACCACTGGCCTAGGGGCTTCCCATGATGCATGAGTGTTTCTTCTTCAATCCCCTCTTTTTACTCTCTGTGTTTTTACACCACTCTGCATTTAAACTATTATTCATCTCTGGTTTCTTCAGCATTGTGTCTTTTGTTTCCCTCCCCTCACCCCCAACTGGTCACGGCTGCCCCTCCCTGAGCCTGGATCTGACAGACGACTGTTGCTGTGATTTGGTGCTATATTAAGTCAAACTGAATTAAAATCTGACTTGGATGAGATATATGAGGTTCAGTCATGAGTGATTCAGGGTTCGCTTCATTAACCTGTAATTTGGGAGGTGCTGAAAAGGATTTTTCTGAAGAAAAAATGTGATGTGTGATGTTAAAAACCTATCTTAATCATCTGATTGTCAGCTTTGGGAGAGCAAATTTCAAAAGTCAAACATACTGTAGCACAGGGTTAGTCTGTCACACTGTTTTACAAGGTGTTTGTAGCATTTAGCAGGAGCAATACTGAGGTTTTCATTAAAACTTGGAATCAATTAGGCCTTGAGCTGAAACTGAACACTGGGGAATAAAACTGCATCATCACTTTGTTTTGCAAATAATTTTTAAAATTATGTAAAATAAAGTTGCAAAAACCAGTGGCGCTTTTTCAAATTCTTCTGTATTGAGTTGTGATTCACACAGATTCATATCCTGCTGACTGTTAAGTTTAGTGCTGGTCACATGCGATGAACATGACACTGCATTCACAGGTGAAAGGGAAATTTAAAAACCAGAACTGAGACTTGTATGTTTAATGTATGATTCATGATATCTGTTTTTTTCATATCAGATGTTAATATTTGCTGTATGTGTGACGATGTTTGTGCAAAGTTTCACTGGGTACACACAGACGTTACAATCGTTATAGGAAGATCATTACATATGAGAACATATTTGTTAACCGACTGTTAGTCACTTTCCAGCTGAATAAAATCTACAGCAGCCAAGAGAGGTCATCATACTCCAACATATGAAACAATTAGATTAAGAGACATTTTAAATACAGTGGGGCAAAAAAGTATTTAGTCAGCCACCGATTGTGCAAGTTCCCCCACTTAAAATGATGACAGAGGTCAGTAATTTGCACCAGAGGTACACTTCAACTGTGAGAGACAGAATGTGAAAAGAAAAATCCATGAATCCACATGGTAGGATTTGTAAGGAATTTAACCGTAAATCAGGGTGGAAAATAAGTATTTGGTCACCTCAAACAAGGAAAATCTCTGGCTCTCACAGACCTGTAACATCTTCTGTAAGAAGCTTTTCTGTCCCCCACTCGTTACCTGTATGAATGGCACCTGTTTGAACTCATCATCTGTATAAAAGACACCTGTCCACAGCCTCAAACAGTCAGACTCCAAACTCCGCCATGGCCAAGACCAAAGAGCTTTCGAAGGACACCAGGAAAAGTATTGTAGACCTGCACCAGACTGGGAAGAGTGAATCTACAATAGGCAAGCAGCTTGGTGTGAAAAAATCAACTGTGGGAGCAATCATCAGAAAATGGAAGACATACAAGACCACTGATAATCTCCCTCGATCTGGGGCTCCACGCAAGATCTCATCCCGTGGGGTCAAAATGATCATGAGAACGGTGAGCAAAGATCCCAGAACCACACGGGGGGACCTGGTGAATGACCTGCAGAGAGCTGGGGCCAAAGTAACAAAGGTCACCATCAGTAACACACTACAACGGCAGGGAATCAAATCCCGCAGTGCCAGACGTGTTCCGCTGCTGAAGCCAGTGCATGTCCAGGCCCGTCTGAAGTTTGCCAGAGAGCACATGGATGATACAGCAGAGGATTGGGAGAATGTCATGTGGTCAGATGAAACCAAAGTAGAACTTTTTGGTATAAACTCAACTCGTCGTGTTTGGAGGAAGAAGAATACTGAGTTGCATCCCAAGAACACCATACCTACTGTGAAGCATGGGGGTGGAAACATCATGCTATGGGGCTGTTTTTCTGCCAAGGGGACAGGACGACTGATCCGTGTTAAGGACAGAATGAATGGGGCCATGTATCGTGAGATTTTGAGCCAAAACCTCCTTCCATCAGTGAGAACTTTGAAGATGAAACGAGGCTGGGTCTTCCAACATGACAATGATCCAAAACACACCGCCCGGGCAACAAAGGAGTGGCTCCGTAAGAAGCATTTGAAAGTCCTGGAGTGGCCTAGCCAGTCTCCAGACCTCAACCCCATAGAAAATCTGTGGCGGGAGTTGAAAGTCCGTGTTGCTCGGCGACAGCCCCAAAACATCACTGCTCTCGAGAAGATCTGCATGGAGGAATGGGCCAAAATACCAGCTACTGTGTGTGCAAACCTGGTAAAGACCTATAGTAAACGTTTGACCTCTGTTATTGCCAACAAAGGTTATGTTACAAAGTATTGAGTTGTATTTTTGTTATTGACCAAATACTTATTTTCCACCCTGATTTACGAATAAATTCTTTACAAATCCTACCATGTGGATTCATGGATTTTTTTTTTTTCACATTCTGTCTCTCACAGTTGAAGTGTACCTCTGGTGCAAATTACTGACCTCTGTCATCATTTTAGGTGGGGGAACTTGCACAATCGGTGGCTGACTAAATACTTTTTTGCCCCACTGTACATACACAGCAAAACAAAAACACAAACTCACACAGATCACACAAATACAGTCGGAAATATTTTCCAGGGATGCAAAAAATAAAACCTGTGAGGAAATTTTTTTTAATACAGACATTTAATTTACTTTAAAATCAGTGAAGTTCTCATGTTTTAGCACACAAAGGGACTCACCCTGAACAGAAGGTCCTACTGGTGTCTACATGTATTTGTCTTTAGGGACAGAGGGGGACAGGGGCTTTAAGGCTGGAAGAGCAATCGATAAATGCAGTACATTAACGTTTATCATTCAGAGACGCGTCTCTGCAGTGGGAACAAAAGCAAATTTAACCCGTTTCCACACAAATCTCCACTCTGTCTATGATCAGACTCAAAGTGTGATTGGCATTCTGACTGATCAATGCCTGCCGATTGTCAGTAATCAGTAACAGCCTGTTCAGCGTGGCCCAACTAAGAACTGATACAAGGTCGGTGAGTCCTGCAGGTGTGTGAATATTAGAAATGTATGAATGGGTGAAGAGTGCAGGCTGGGACTGTATAAGTGTTACCACCCTCATCTACCACAGCATCGTGTTCGGCAGGCTCGCACTGATATTTTCACGTCATCACTGGGACAATTGCCCTGCTTTTTTTTCCTAGTGAAACATGAAAAGAGACTAATTTGAACACGATGTCGGCCCATCGGGCGCAGGCTGACCGGGAGGCATGTGGAAGATGCCATAGGACAATGAATTATGCATGCAGCATGAGACTGTGTGGGAACAACAGAGTTATTCATTATGCAAATATGCTAAATGGAATGAAATTGTCTTTGCTTACCAATGTCTGCCCACTGTGAGAAGGAGCATCCAGTGGGATCTGACATGCAAAGAGAGCCTTCATGGGTTAAGTAAACGTGTAATTTCTAGATGAACCTGTCACTTTAGGGAGCTGTGAAAAATCGGAGGAATCCCAGTGAAATTTAAACATCTGTGAATCTTAAAATTTACATTATTGTAAAAACGATGTTGAAAAAAAGGCTTGACAGCAACAGTCCAACTCTTTATCACTGTACAGCTTCTGTAATCAGCGCCCTGTTTGCAGCCTCTGATTCATGTACTCTCCTACACACTCACTACTTAATCTCAGCTGTGTTGTTAATAAACATGGTAATGTGTGCATGTGGGGCCTGCTCCCACAGGGCAGACCCACAGTGACATACGTTCCCTGAAATGAGTTGTGGCACAAATAAAATGGCCCCTGAGGTCTCCCAGTTAAATGGCAACACACTGGTGTCTGTATCTGCAGTAAGGTGGTCATTTTTCTCCATGGCGGCGCGCCACGGGCCCAGCTGGAGGAGGTGACATGAATCATTACAGTGCAGAAGAGAAGAAATAAAAACAGATTACTTAGCAGAGGAAAAGAAGTGAAAGGCTCAGCTCTGAAAACTCCAATATCCTCCTCCCCGTCTTAATGCAATGCAGATGTAACATACGAACAATACGACGTATACACACTGTCCTTTCACTTTTTATCCCACCATTGTGTAAAGCAGCAGCTACACGTACAGTTTGACAGCTTGGACCACTGAGTTTGTCTTTATGGACACTACTGCATAACGTACGCCGTAGCGATGGCTGGTAAATGTGAGGCTTTTATTTCCTCGCTGGGTGAAAAATGACGAAGCCTTGTTTCAGTTATTAAGATGTTGGAGTGCATCTGTGATCACTACAAGGTCACAACTGCAGCTAACGCTTTACTTTGAGCAGCAGACGGACACAAACATGTGAAACTGAAAGAATGGGCCTCTGTATCGTTGACGCATTTCATTACACTGTGACAAGATGTCTGTGTGGGTCCTCAGTCATCCAGGTCATGGTAGTCCTGAGAAGTTGTAAAGAAGCCACCTGGCCCTAAAGATCTGTGAGGAAGACAGCTGGCTTCTATCAAGCTCTAAGCAGGACTTAGAGTAAGTCCGTTAAATTCAGATTTGCCTGTTTGAGCTCAGTGACTGTAGTGCTTTAATGTCTTTTTAATAGCAGCACTTTCTATTACAGCTCGGTAATAAAGCGATAATAGTCAGGTAACAAGGCCAACACAAGTTATTACCACTTAGTTATCAAAGTAATAACCAGTTAATATACAAGTATTCTCAAGCAGCAACAGCAGTTAAAGAGTGTAATAGTACTAAACTGTATGTAATTGGAAAATAGGGGCCCAAAAACAGAGGAATAATGTGGAAATGTCAAAATGTCATGTCCATGAGGCAAAACTTATTAATGACAGTAACATAATACCTTAGTAACAACATGATAACCTGCCAGCTACAAGAAGTAATGTCTGCGAGTTTGGATTTTACCATTTTTATACAGAGATAAACTGTAATAACCTCATAATAACACTGTAATACTGGCTGCTGTTTTAGCACATTTGGGTAGTATTACTATATTATAATGTTTGAATTAATCCTACCTTAGGTTCCCAGAAGTCTGCCTTGCTTAGAAGCAATGATGTCAATATTATGTTTAATGCTCTGGTTGAGTAAATGTTTACATCTCTCTGGTAGATTTTGCTTAATATCAGGAAACAAATGCAAAATACAAACCTGTCTGTTTCTATTCAATAGCACATTAAGTTTGCTTTAATAGGTTATTAAAGTGTGATTGTTACCCAAAATACCTGTGATAAATTCCTGCTTATTACACAGGAGCTAACACTAACAAATGATTACAAGCATCAGGAAGTCTGGACTGAGCTGGAAACACTGATCCAAATCCACATGTTTCAAAGACAGGAAGAATAAGAAAACAATAATTATTGTTTTATCATGGATCACAGAATATAAAGGTCTATTTAACATCGTTTTTTCCAAATTTTAAAGGAATAATTTATACGAATACCTCAGACTTTGATGGGATTGCAGAGGACCCCCTTTCACACCACACCTTATATATGGATGACAACACAGTGCGGGAAAAATATTTCAGCTTGGACAGAAAGTAGTTATGGAACAGATATTTAAAATGTCCAGTACACAAAAGTAAGATCCCATCCATGTTCTCCTACTTCTCCAGCCCAGGGTTCTTCCATACTGGAAAATTAGATTTTTGAAATTAAACCAAGAATGATTGAAGTTGTTTGAGCAACAGTTTCACATCATTATAACTTTGCATGAAGTAAATTAATTAATTCATCTTTTTCAATTTTCTTTTGGAATATTTCATGTCTATCATTAGAAATAAACCATGATAACATTCACTCACATAGCTACAGTCTGAATGAACTGTTGAACATAGGGTGCTTAATTATATCAGTGTTATCTGACAGTCATATTAACGACATCTGGTTGTTTATCCATATTTATTATAATAATGTCATCTTATTTCAACACAACCTTGTTTTTTTGCAACCTTAGCCTCCAGTAACATTAGCTACAGTTAGCTACTCCCTCAGTGGTGTAAGTTCATAGCATGTGGTTCAGGTAATAATTACATTTGTGGTAGTTTCTGTGTAATAAGCAGGAACTAAAGCTGCAAAACATATAAAGGCTCACCTGCTCTTAAAAACCGACATAGATGTAACAGTGTGTGTGAAGCTGGATTCTTAAAGTTAGTTTTAAAACATCCTGTCCCAGTATAGAGCGTGACATCATCGGGTTGGTTGGTTGGTCGGTTGTGATCAACAGACTCTCATTAGTCTGCAGCTTTCTTTGTGAGTATTTACCACACGGCCTGTTCTAAGGTTCATTTTTTAGCACCCGACGGCTCTTTTTAGCTTCTCGTCTGTATACTCTGTATACTATTTCACGTGAGTCAGTTTATTTTGAAAAATCTCAACTTTTATTTATACGTGTGTTTTATATCCATTTTAATACCACATTAATAAAGTATCAGCTTACTAAAGCTTATTCATACAAATACCAAATATACAGTTTATTAAAAAAAATAAAAATGATCAAGACCAACGTACTTTTCTGTAATCTCAGTTTTTAATACTACTGTAAGTAACATTAGTCACTAAGTTAATCGTATATGGTATAAATTAATAACTACAAATAGATGACGGTAAATATAACTACAGCAGCTGCTAGTATGTGGCTTTAAATCCAAACATGCTATTATAATCAGCTGTTCTAAGCCAACATGGATCGCGAGGCAAGCCGAAAGGTGGCTAAAGCTGGCAGCTGGAGCCCTACTTCTTTGTCTTTATCCATGGGGAAAACAGAAAGTGCAGATTCCCAGTAGGCAGCAGTCTGCCACCTACTGGCAGAACCCAGATGATAACACGACCTCTGCTGTAGAATATGGTGTTCTTGGGTATTTTGCAAATCTTAGTCGTTACAGTTATTATCAGCTGCCATGGAAGCTCCGGTTGTTGTTGTTCAAGATGTAGTTGTTGTGTTTGTTGTAGTTGTAGTAGTACATGCAGAGTAAAAGAACATATTGTGCATGTTTAGCAGGTTTACTCTAGAGGGAAATGAGAACCAGAAACAAGGCAACGTTCCTCACATGCATGCACAGCGCCGATGCACATCTCACCACATATGGCGCTGAAAACAGCAGCAGACCACATACTGCTCGTGACAAACCACTTATACATGAGAAAATCCATCTGACGTTAGAATGCACACATATTTAAAAAGATAAATGTGTAGTCGATCGGAAATGATGGCGAAGCTTCGCTGCTGCCTCCAGAGCTGCTCATCAGCGTCACTTCTTCTCCTGCCACTCCAGAAGCGAGGGGGGCTGATTCATTCTGCTACCTTCTTTGTAGACACACAAATTATATTACTATCTTTTCAGCGTTAATGATGCCCTACTCTGGAAGACATCAAACTGAATGTGGACCTAATTAAAAACATGAACAAGAGAAGACTGATGTATCTGAGAGCAATTAGAGAAAAGGTCGATTCTCCTTGTTTCTGCGGGTTACTGAGAAGGACTGCGCAGTTTACTATGAATATTACACTAGTTCTCAAATAATGGCTAGCATTACCCATGGTTGTAAATCACTGATATGCATTATTTTGGTATCTACCATTATTGCACTGTGAATTTTATCATGAAGGTCTCAACAATGATTCATTAATGCTGTGTCAGCATAATCCAACCCTAACGTGGTTGCCTAAACAGTCGTAGGAACACCGCGTTCACCTACCAAACCCGTTCTTGTAGCACATGCACACACAGGAGAAGGGGAAGAGCGACACACTGTGTCTAAAAATAACAGAATAATTGCTTTCCTCCTGCAGTTCTAAAAGGCTGCCATCACCAGCAGTTTGAATGTTGTGCTCCACACTAACAGCAGCATTAACAGCCTCTCGGTTGTCATTTAGCAGTTTTAAACTGATTTATTCGTCCCCACTTCTCAGCTTGCTACGAGAACACGTGCACAGAGATGCTCCGACTATTACAGTGAAAGAAACTCCAAATAAAAATGATTAAACTACAGACCGAATGAAAGGCAAACATAAAGGTGTTTGGTAAAAGTCATTCTTTACTGGAATAAATCTGCTACGATGCTGACAGAGTCCTCTTATCTGACAGCTGGACTCCCTGATTCTGTACTATGACTCTGTTTCCTAATGTTGGAATTTTCACATATGTTGTGTCATTCTCTCCAATCACCAGTGGAAGACATGCAGTTGTCCACAGGTCTCTGAGAAAACAACCCTCAGCTCTCGTCACGTAAAACCTCACTAAACACTTTCACTTGTTTAAAGACTTGTTAAAGAAAACATGATGTTCATTTTGTTTTAAAAAAAAGAAAAAAACCAGATAAAACATCAAGAAACTGACGAGCTGTCAGCCTATTTTGCAGATTCAGCCCTTACTCGTCACATCCACACGACAGAGATATGTGATATGGGCCCATTAAGAAAAAGGAAAATGTGTGTCCATGTGGAGAAAAAGTGGAAATACTGTTTTGAGGGGGGGAAAGTTGAAATGTGGAAATGTTGCTTCAAGCCAAACAACTGCCACAGCTCCTCTCTGAAATGCCTCGGGTAGATACTGTGTGGCTTCAAAACACCAAGACGGCAAGAACAAAACACTTTATAGAGACAGTGGCGAGGTCACTGAGGCTGCATCCGTCTTTCATATAAAATTCCGTCTCAGACTTTTAATCTTTTTCAAAAAAGTACCCAAGTTTCTCTCTAAGAGTGAGAGACACCCATAAATGTAGATCAGCCATCATCTTTCACTCCTGTGTCATGTATAGTCACTGCGGGGACCGTTGTCACCCATCTTTCTGCTCACTTGAATGAAATAAAATTTGACATAAGTGAGGATGGCTGTTGTTCAGATGTTTTCAAATGTTCCACTGTTAATACGTCTGTTTTTACATTTATGTCTAGATTGGAAATTAGGGTGAAATCACTGTTGTTAGGATGCCTTATCATGAGAGGTGAAGCACACAACGTAATGTTAAAACTCACACATACGCACACAATTAAGACAGGCTCATGTGAAAAATCACAAAGGTTCATGCCTACAACATTTGGTCTTACAGTAGATCAAGTTTATCTGCTCTTACTTCCTTGCCAAGGTCTTCTCTGATAACCTGCTGGATCTCCTCCATGCTGCTCTCAGGAGCTCGGCTGTGGAGCACCTTTAGCGTAGATGTGTACTCCTCGGGCAGCAGGTAGTCCAGAGCACCAAGGTGCTGGCCCACTTTGATAAAAGTGCCCCGGTTGGCACAGCACAAGTCTCGAAGACGCTCTGCCGATCGCCTGTGCACCTGCAGGAGGTGACGGAAAACAATCATGACAGTTGATTAAAATGTATCAAGGTTGTTGCAGAAATGAAGACTTTCAGGGACAATGAAAGGCTAAACACTGTTCGATGTGTGGCATGGCACTTCGTCCCAGTGCTTTAAAATGTTACTGTACCAGTAAACTTGCTAAAGAGACGAGGTAAAAGCTTGAAGCGTGTCTTTGGGAGCACTGACACACTGGAGATCATGGCAAGTTGACAACTGTGGCACAGCAGAGCAGACAAACTATTCCTTTTGTTCATGTTGTCATTGTTATGTTGAAACAGGAGCAAAAAGCTATCGAGTACATTTTGGTTTTACTGGTAATTTGAATCATGACATGAAGTGTTTACATAAAATACTGCTATTTGCAAAAATATATTAAAACATTCAGCTGTTCAACCATTAATTTATATGACAATGGTGTTCAGCATAGAGTATGACTTATTTCTATCAATCCTTTACAAATTTCTACTTACAAAAAGCACAAACAACCACAGAGAGAATCTACTGCAATAGAAATAAATCTACTGATGATCTCTTTGCTGAAAATGCAACAAATCAAATTTAGGATACGGGTCAGAGGGCTGCGCCTGGGATGGACTACATTACTACTTTAGTTCACTGAGCTTTGTGGGTATTTGTTTACTCACAGCTGTCTAAGGTCCCACCGTAGGACTTCAGTCAGGTGTGAACATTAAGTCTCTGTCTGCCCCCCAGGTTTTGACTTCTGCTATTTATCACTCGTTTTTTTTCTTCATTGTTCGTTACCCAGTTTCTTTTCACCTGTGCCTCCTTTTCCCGAGCTCCCTCGTTGCCCTCTAGTGTGCATATAGGGCATCTTCCTCTCAACCCTTGTCACAGCGTCTGTTTTTGCTCCTTGTGTCACACAGTCTGATTTGTTACTGGATGGATTTCAGCAGTGTTGAGTGTCTTTTAATGTCATGTAACTCATTTAGACGTCTAGGAAACTTCAAACTGCATGGTACAAGGAGCAGCTGTGACTGGCACCACTGTGTGGTACCGTGATGTCATACCAACTGTCCACGTGAAATCACAGAGCAGGTCAGCGGATGCATAGTGTGCAGAGTCATTCACTACAGAGCTGCAAACTTCATGAGGTCTTGAGATTAGCTCTACAACGGTGCACAGACAGCTTCATGAGCTGAGCTTTCATGGCTGAGTAGCTGCATCCAAGCTGTACAAGGCAATGCAGTGTAAAGCACGCCACAACTAGACTCTAGTGTAAACATGTTCCCTCAAGTGATGATTGATGGTTCTCTGTCTGGCGATGGACCAGTCAGAGGTTGCCAGATGTGGTGTTTCTCAGGAGATGGGCTCTGCCCCTCAGTTCCAGTGAAAGGAACACGCAATGCTGCAGCACGAATGCGCTTCTGGAAGGATGGTCAGAAATTCCCATTAACTTACAACCAAACCAGAAGGCTTGAAGCTATTACAGCTGCCAGTTAAAACCTTAGGAATAAATAACAGGATGTCACTCATGTTCGTATACTTGTGAAGGCAGATGCACAAACATTTCTGGCCACATAGTGCATTTAATTCCTGTTTACAGAGCTTCAGAGTCAGAGATTCCTGTTTTGGTTTTACTTCTGAAAGAAAAATGAACCAATGTCAACACAAAGGTCCTGCAAAAATAACAGGAATCATATTAATACAATGTATCTTCAAACTGCAGCTAAAATATAACAAAACAGTTACGAACAAACAGAATACAATACACATGTCTATAAAATCTAAATGAAAAACATCAATAAAAACAAATGACACCCTAAGCCTCTAGAAAGCATCTTCTGTGCTCTGGTCTCTACGTGTCTGCATGTCTGTGCTGGCAGTCCTGTCCCGTCTGTCCCATTTGAACCAGCTGGAAGTGATAATGCTTATAGAGCTCGTCTCCTGAGGCCAGTGCAAATAAAGAGGCGTGAAATTAGCTCCCCTTAACCTCTCTAACCTCCAGCAGACACACATGAAAACACTCCAGGGCGCACACACATACAGCCACGCAGCATGCTCCCATAGGACCGTTTGACATGAGTGTCATCTGGACGATGATGACAAAGCAATGACAGGAACAAGTCACCAGAGATTACCAGATGAGTCTTTCTGCTTAGCCATGCACCAGGACGCCTTTTTGTAACAAGCGCCATCACCAGAGCCACACTGTTAATGCGGTGTTTCAAAAATACTAAGTTTGCATTTATACATTTTATTCATATACATTACTTATTCTGCATGGCTTTCATACTGAAATCAGCACAAATTCTATCAAGATAGCACAACAGCAGCACTTACACAATATGAGTCTCTGAATGTAAATTCATATCCAAGACTATACGCAGTAAAAAGCTTTTAGTTCTAATATTTGGAGATAAGTAATAAAAAGAAGACGTTTTGGGGGAAATGCTGCTTTCACATGTAGAGAGGTTGAAAAACGAAAAATGTAAAACAGAAAGCCTCGTGCCATTAAATTATTTTAAAAATTATTTTAAATGAAAAACTAATATTGAACATCAGAAGTTTAAAAAAATGCAATTTCTAAATTTTGACCTTTGTCCTATGGCTTCAGTGAGAAATGATTTCTTTTGTTTTAATAAGGCTGCAACGACTCCTGGAGTTATTGGAATAACTGGATTATATTATCAGAAATCCTCGATGCGAATTGTTTCCTTAGATGCTGACGCACCTGTGAAACGCCACGGCAGACACGGAGACATTTTCGTGCTTTGCAGCACGCTTTACTGAGGCTCACTATTTACACAGTCCCGCTGCCAGCCGTACTCACATCAACACAACAAACCCCCAACCACAGGACCCAGTGGAAAAAACACCTGATCAACAAACTGACATGAAGAGAAGCGAACGTTGTAGCTGCTCCATCAGTAATGAAAGTTTGGGACGATGGTGAAGTTGGGCCGCCTGCTGAAGGCTGAGGCAGTGACCTGCAACAAACAGGGGTGAGTCTAAAGGGGGGCATGGGTGTACTAGACCATATTTATGTCTGGCTTTTGTTATTTTACTTTTGTACAATATTTTTCAGATTTTAAGAGAAAATATTATCTGAATAAAGTTGTATTAAAATCTTAAAAATATAAAAATACAAGCTTTTTTTCCCCTACAGGCCAATAAAAATGTACACGGGCTACTGACCTGGGCCACTGAATTATTATTAACATTAATTATTAACATCTACACCACAGCTGTCGAACTCCAGGCCTCGAGGGCCGGTGTCCTGCAGGTTTTAGATGTGTCCTTGATCCAACACAGCTGATTTAAATGGATAAATGACCTCAACATGTCCTGACGTTCTCCAGAGGCCTGGTGATGAACTAATCATCTGATTCAGGTGTGTTGACCCAGGGTGAGATCTAAACCCTGCAGGACCGGCCCTCGAGGCCTGGAGTTCGACACCCCTGATCTACACCATTATAACATCTGTTTTTGCATCAAAGCACAGAAATTCTAATGTTGACATGCCCACTTTTCTTCATTACAGTCACCACCTCTTTAAAAGGCTACCAACACACACTCATTAAACACACACACACACACACAAATCTATGTCATCCAGCAGATGATTTTTGCCACCTATTAATGTAAGAAAGCCTTCCAAGAAGACAGAGTATAGGTAATTTTACTTTATGCTTTAGTTTAGATTGTTTTATTTGAAATTATCGTACTTGAGATCATTTATTTCAATTTAATTTTAATATATCGTGTAAAAGCCACGCTAGGTTTTTTTTGCTTGACAGAGATTGTACACAGTTTTTAAAACATTGCATTTCTAAATTGTAAACCAAAGAGCAGTTCATTTTAAAATACCTCTCATTTGAATATTTATTAATGCTCTATTAATAAGGCAGAAGACTTTTGTCCAATTACACGGCTAAACGATGGAATAATCAATTATTTTTGTTCATCAAATAATCAGGAATAATCTTAAGTAACACAGACGGCCTCGGCCATACAACGAGCGATTATGCTTAAACCGAAGGCCCATTTTGAGCCAGGGAAAAACAAGCAACAACAGAAATCAGGTTAGTTAACAGTTCAGAGAAAGGTGTGACTCAGTGTAACACGACCACTCAAAGTTTACTTTTATTATGTTTTCAAATTAATTTGTATTTGTGGTACAGAACATCCAGGTTTGCTTGGTTATAAAGATCATTTCTGTGTAGATGAAGATATTGTAACAAAAGAAAACAACCTTTAACTTAACCTGAAGAAAAAGCTGTGTAAATAAATCTGTGTCTGAACAAATCCTTGGCCTTTGACTCGTACAGTGAGTGAATCCAGTTCCTCTGTTATCCTCAGGGGCATCTGTTGCCCTCTGACAGAGAAAGGTCACAGCAGATCAACAGTGATCGCCTTTATCCTGTGACAAAACATTTCTGCTCTAGGGTTACAATAGCGCCATCCACAGGACACGAGGCACTTAGCTGATTTAATGAATCGCAGGCTACAGTTATCAATAGAAGATATTATCAAGAAGAGCTCCGAGACAAAGAGCACTGAAAAACGTTGTCACCTGTGTGTAGTTTGGTGTTTAAGTACTACTGAAGAAAATACAGATAACTGTTTAAAAAAAGACAACGTCCACATCTACTCAGGTGTAAATAGCTTAATAAATGAAATCATCATTTTAAAGCTGTATTTTGTATTTACCCAGGTTGTCTTTGTCTAATAGTAGAATTTGTTTGATGGTCTAAAACATTTAAGGTGGAATCAGGACGGGGTAAATTCTTTTTCACAGCTTGAATAGGTTGCTGACCTCCATGACCCGAAGCTGATTTAGCTGTTAAGAAAATGGATGGACTGAAGAAAGAGAACAAAAATATCCAACGTGCATTATTCATAATCTTCATATCATTGCTACAACAAAACAGAGATGACATACTGCTCTTTTATCTCCGTCTGGTCAACAGTCTTCAAACTGCCTAGACAGTTCTCGCAAAATATGTTTGGAAGCTAATTTTGAGGTTCCTCAGAACGAAACCGTGGCGTCAGTTTGTCACTTATTGCCTAATTATCAGATCGATCTTCTCTCCTCTCACTCGCCTCCCTTCCAGTAATCGGGAGCCTTGTGGGATGCTGGCAAACTCACAGCTTGAGGATGACATCACCATGGTAATGCGCCTCTGACAGCCTGAGGGAAATGCTGCTCTGGGATAGGCTGATGCTCACCACCGCCCACGATCTACACAAATGTGCAGTCCCACCAAATGGACCAGTTAGCAAATTAGATGCATTAGTTCATCTGTGGTACAGACCAGAGCCACAGGAGCTGAGTGTAGAATGCATTTGCGTATCTCTATGTTCATCCTCTTCACACAGTTGGTGAGGACAGAAAATAAAGGCTGGAAAACCATGTGTGTTTGTGTGAGCTTCAGAGGGCGGTGTGTTCATGGATAAAAGGATTAGACAATGAGGGAAGAATGGAGGGATAAGCAGAAGTGAAACGGGAGTAAAGGAAGGTGATAAAAAGGAGGCACGGGAAGATGTTGAACTAACAGCAGCGGCATCTTTGTATCTGTGACGAGTTCAAAGTCTGTTAAACATGTATATTTACCTATACCTGTCCACTGGAGTGGCACTGAACTAGTGGTTCAGGAAATATTCATAGTATAATAATCCACTGTATACACCAAAAAAAAAAATCTCCAAGAGGAGACAGAGGTATTTGGATTGAGAAATATAAAAACTGCTTAATTTATCCTAAGCATGTCTGCTCTGCAAATTTATTATAATTAACTAAAATAAACACTTATGCTATGGCTACAACCCTGGTTGTCCAATTAGCACAAGTAGTTGTCTCATTATAACGAGACCTCCAGCGTGGCCTTATCAGAACCACAAACACCATTATGGCACCAGCAGGCCAGGTGCCATAATGGATAAAGGTAAGTGGTCATTCTGTCTAAATACCCTGAGCTCTGTCCATGTCAATCTGCAGCGCAAAGACTCAACATAAGGTATGGAGCCGGTTTTGCTCTTCAGGGGCGAAAGGCAGACAATAAAAGGCAGCCGACAGTCTTCCTTTCCTTTTCCAGATGTCCAGAAAATATTACCCAGAAATATCTGCCAGATGCACCTTGATCGGTGAGAAGGCCTCATCCATTTCAACCAGAAACTGCAGAAATGATATAATCACTACAACAGAGGACTGAAATGCAGTTCTCACCAGATGTTGCTAACAATCCATCTAACCTACACGTGCAAAGACATCAAATCATAGATTTCCACAAATTAAGTGTAATAATGAGAAATGACGCAGGGAAAACGTATTGAACACATGACGAAGTGGAGGTGTAAAAAGGGGAAGTCACGACACCAGCTGAAATCCTTTAGTAATTAGAAAACAATCCTGCAACTTCATGCAAATTCATATCAGCTAGTTCAGCCCCAAATGGCGACCTATAAAAAGGTGTGTCATTGCCAAGGTGTCGCACAAGAAACATCTTATGATGGATAGAATAAGACCTTCACAACCTTAATGTTGGGAAAACCACTGCTGACACTACTAAAGGTTCTGATGAGCAATGTTGGACATCTACGGTTTGATTTCTTTGCATGTATGGATTGGACGGGTTGTTACTGACATCTGGTGAGATTTATCAATAGCACTTTTTTTTAATGTTATATATATACATAGTTAGAAAAAATACGTATTTTACCCACTGTATTTACCGCTGTACCAAACAAAGGAGGTCTCTGCCTACTGTCAATGGTCACTGTATGCTAGTGTGTGTAACCTAGGGGACCTCCTGCTTGTCTGCTGATGTATGCAACAACTGTAGAATTTTCTTACCTGACTAATACATGATTACCTTTCAGCCAAGGGAGGAAATGTTTTAGCAACAGATGAACTGCCAGCATTTCCAGACAGTTTATGTGGTTAGAGCACATCTGTGGGCCCCATCTCTCAGCCCAGACCATAAGACAGAAATCTACTACTTTCCTGACTGAATCTGTCATCAAGGTAATGCCCTGAATCAAGGAACTTTCACTGGTAACAAGTACATAGGGATTTTGTGGAGACCCTTACTGCCCAGTAAGGCCACGTGGCACCAAACCCTTCCACATACAGGTGTCCCAGTTGTATTGCCACTACAGAGGAAGCCATCAGATCCAGTAGAATTGTCACTGTTTGAGGATAACAGCATTGACCCTGAAGATTTCTGAGGATAGAAAAGCTTTCACTAGGAGGAAGATTAAACTGAGTGCTCTAAACAAAATGCAAATAACCAACGAGACAGGCCAGACTCAAACACAGGACTCAGGAGATCAGATATGGTGAGTTTATTTACAGTGCTCGTGAAAGGAAAACTATTTACAACATCTTCAGGCAGGGATAAATCCACAGTCTCTCTTTTCAAGTTCCTTGGAAAGGAAACCGAACAGGAACAGAATCGTCTCCACAGCTCTCTCACACATAAATCGCTCTCACTGGGGAAAAACACCGGGGCTTCTGCACAGAGGAGGGGACACGTACGTAGTCGTTGTGCAAACTGGAAACAGACTTACTGATCAGAGACGGTTTCACAGTGTGGTCGGTTCAATGCTCTGGTGAAGACCGAAAGTTTGCTCCCAGCATAAGTAGTGGCAGACTGATCAGCAGACGGCAAACAGGTGATCTTGATTACTTCAGGTGTGATGGAGAGGAGGTAAGCACACACACAAACACACCACACACTTCACAGAGAGAGAGAGAGACGCACAGAAGGACTTGAGGACCGTTAGAGTAGCACCCAAACAAGAGCCTTCCGGCGACCCGCCAGGTTTATCAGGATGGTTGTCTCTAAGCATGGTTTTATCCAATATGGCTGATTGAGGAACCCAGGAAGGTTCCTCCAGCATGTACCCCTCCCAGTTCACGAAACGCTGAAGCCTTCTCCCACGTCTAACTTCCATGAGCCGCCTTACCAAATATGTTGGTAAGCCATTGATGAGCTGGGCAGGTGGGGGAAGGTTCAGACGCAGGGCACAGAGGACTCGAGACAGGGTTTCAAATGAGAGACAGAAAACGTTATGGATTTGCATATTGTGCAGAAACTTGAGACGTTCAGACACAGGGTTGATAATGGCATGTCTTCAAAAGGGCTGATAAATTTGGACAACATTTTCCTGATTGAGTTCTTCATGTGCTTAGTGGAACGCCAACCCTTCCAACCTCGTCATTAATGGGGTCACTTGATGCGTCTGTTGGCAAGGTGCTTATTCTGCTCCTTGGTGGCAGCTTGACTGACCACGCTGCTTTCTAGAGTCGAAAACACTGTGACGGTGGTGCTGGATGGATAGAACAGTGCACTCACCTTCAACTGATGTAAACAATGGCAGCTGATAACCCAAGGATGCCTTTAAGGGTGAGAGGCCGGTGGCAGAGGAGGTAAGGGAATTGTGTACGTACTCAATCCAGGACAATAGAGTGTTCCAGGTGGAAAGGTTGGAGAAATCAGGTTGGACACTTTTTACCCGAGTGTCCAGAAGATATGGCCGCAGGTCTGGTGATACGATTACAAAATCGATCATCGACCTGTGGCTTGGTAGCCATCTTGGTAGCCGGGGATTAGTCCGCCAGGGCCTCTACTTCTGGCCGCCGCCTGGCACACAATGCACCCAACCCCTACAGAGCCTCCTGTGGGTGGTGGGCCTGTAGGAGGATGTGCCCATGTCCTTTTTTCGGGCTGTGCGTGCCGGGCCCCATGGACTAAGACCCGGCTACCAGATGCTCGCCCTAGGGCATCCTCCCTGGGCCTGGCTTGAGGACAAAGCCCCGGTAACCCTATCCCGGGCAGGATGAACTGTTCCCTTGGTGTTCTACTTGTAGGGGTCTTCTGGATTGCTCTTTGTCTGGTCCATCACCCAGGACCAATTTACCATGGGAGACCCTACCAAGGGACAGAGCCTCTGGAGAACATAGCCCCTGGGGTCCCTGGAACACACAAACCCCTCCACCATGATAAGGTAGCGATTTGCGGAGGGTCTAAAATTAATTATTTAGTAATTTTTATATATAGATGTGTTATTTTATAATGATCATACAACAGTTTTTGGAAAAATAAAAACAAAAGTAAACTGCCTTCACAATACTGTATGAGGTTCTGTCTATATCTGGTTGCCTGTTGCTAATGTTAAACGAATTCTGTGTTAGTAGCAGGTTAAACCCTTAAATATGTTTTTACAGAGGAGTACCCTTTGATTAGAAACGTATTATTTTCTTTCTCTTTAACTCTGTGTCTGTTTGCACATGTAATTAAAGCCTCTGAGCTGGGTCCTCGCTGTGCAGGTTGATGGACAGTCTTCAGATGCCGTTAAGCACAGATGGTAAATTATTTTCAAGGAATAACTCCTACCCACCCTTTGTGCTCTCTGAATATGTGCAAGTGATAAAGACAAAGTCACAAGTTCTTGGCCAGTCACTCCATCACCTCAGCCAAACTGCTATGAAAACATTAAGTGTTCTTTAATTTTATAATATTCAGTCTATGGAATGAATATTGGTGGATGCACCAACAAGAACCAAAAGACTTAGAATCTACTTTTAAAATAATATTTTTTTGTATGCATACAGTGCTTTCACAGATTCAATATGGACATCATACATAACAGCTGTCAATATTACAGATGCCACTATGATGGAGTTCTGGATCCAGCAGAGAAACCAGCCTTCTCCCCTTAACATCGGGCTCGCTAATGTTCAGGTCCTTAACAACAAACTGGACAAGCTGCGCGCACAGATTAAGCATCAAAAGCTCATCAAGAACTGCTGTGATTTTGCATTCACAGAGACATGGCTGGAGCCCAGTGTGCCTCCTGAGCTGTTTACACGAGGTGATATATTGGCTCTGAATGCAATGTGCAACGTTATTAGTGATTCAGAGAATTCTAAACCAGAGGCAGCATTCATTGTTTAGGGAGACTTTAATAGAGCCGGTATGGAGACAGTTCTCCCAAAATTCTATCAGCATATTTCTTTTTCTACAACAGGCGATCAGACACTGGATCATTGTTACATCCCATCCAAACACTGTTACAAACTCCACCCCTACCCTGCACTTCAGACGACACACCACAGTTCCATACTGCTATTTTCTGCATACAGGCAGAAACCTGAACAGGAAAGCCTAGTTTCCAGAAACACTTTCAAATGGAATATTAGAAAGTGGTCTCCAAGACCAGACATCCTTCCAGATTGAAAGTCTCAGAGTGTCACCTCTACTCCTCCCTGAGATCCTGGATCCTCTTCAGTTTGCCACAGACGACGCCCTCGCCTCCTCGACTTAGAAAAAGGGAACACATATGTGAGAAAGTGAAAGATGTCTATCTGCAGATGGATTTCCAACTTCATGAAAAGGACCCAGGTGGTGAGAGCTGGTAAATGCACATCCTCCTTGTTTATGACAAACACAGGAACGCTACAGGACTGTGCTCTTTACTCATAACTGTGTTTCTAAGCACAGCTCCAATGTCATCACTTTATTGCCAAATGACACGACCGTTGTGGGCTCAATCACAAACAATGATCAGCCAGCCTACAGAGAGAAGATGAAAGCACTAAACAGCTGGTGCCAGGACAATCTGTGTCAGCGTCACTAAAGGGAATGATAGTGGACTGCAAGATTGCAACATGGAACACTGACCCATCCATATCACTGGTGCTAACGCTGAAAGAGTCAGCACCTTTAAGCTCCTCTGTGATTCCAGTTCTTTTCTTCACACAGACATTGTGGTTACCTTGGCCTCCAGAAACACTGTGAGGAACCTTGGTGTCTTTTTGACCATGGTACATCCTTGAGTGCACATATTAAACAAATGTGTAGGACTGGTTTCCTGCATTTCGACAAAATTATTTGCACAACATACATAGAAACATCATGTCTGGCAGTGATGATAAAAACTAGTTTATGCATTTATTACTTCCAGGCTTGACTACTGTATTTCATTATTATCATCAGGTTCTCAGAAGCTTGCTGAAAAACCCCAAGTGTTCCAAAATGCTGCAGCACAAGTACTGAAAGAGGCCAGAGACCATATTTCTCCCATACTAGCTTCTCTTCAGTGGCTTCCTGCTAAATCCAGACTAACTTAAAATTCTTCTCCACATATACAAGGTCCAAACCATGTCCTGTCTCATGGTGCTGTATACCCAGATAGAAAAATTCACTCTTGGACTGCTGGCTTATTTGTGGTTCCTACGGCATTCAAACGTAGAAAGAGAAGAAGAGCGTTCAGCTTTCTCCTGTTTTCACTCTCTCATGGCACATGCCTACACCTTCCTGAGAAATTGTTTTCTTATATGGGGTCGTCTGATTGTTGGGGGTCTTTGCTAAAGCATATAGTTAGGGCTGGACCAGGTGACCCTGAATCCTCCCTTAGTTAAGCTGCAATAGACGTAGGCTGCCGGGGGATTCCCATGATGCACTGAGTTTTTCCTTTCCAGTCACCTTTCTTACTCACTATGTGTTAACAGACCTCTCTGCATCGAATCATGTTATTAACCTCTGTCTCTCTTCCACAGCATGTCTTTATCCTGTCTTCCTTCTCTCACCCCAACCAATCACAGCAGGCCCCGCCCCTCCCTGAGCCTGGTTCTGCCGGAGGTTTCTTCCTGTTAAAAGGGAGTTTTTCCTTCCCACTGTCGCCAAAGTGCTTGCTCATAGGGGGTCATATGATTGTTGGGTTTTTCTCTGTATGTATTATTGTAGATTCTGCCTTCCAATATAAAGCACCTTGAGGCGACTGTTGTTGTGATTTGGCGCTGTATAAATCAAATTGAATTGAAATTGAAAAGTTGGGTCTTTACAACATAAAGTGTCTTGCATTGACTGTTGTGTGAGCTATTATACACAATATATTTGTATAAATTGAAATAATACAATCAAAGCCTTTCTTTCAGTTACTGCATCTAAACATTTCCACTATCTGTTCATCATTTCTGCACATTGGCTTTGAAGTTTTGCTCATTACAACCTTCATGACAGAATCAACTTGGTATTTAGGAGTTTTTCTTCACAAAAACTACTTAATTAAAGTCCTTTCAGTAAATTTCAGTTGGATGAAGATAGAGCTGGGCGATATGAGATTTTTTCATATCACGATATGTTTTTTTCATTTCAGGCGATAACGATATCTATCACGATATGAGCCAAATAACTATATTTGTAAGATTTAAATGTGCCGTTGCTCACAAGTAAAATGTGAAATAATCAGCAGCTTGTTTTTATTTAAATATTTATTTCCCATAATAAGTTCAACAGGGTAGATGTACTTAAGGAACATGAGACTTTTTCAGATAAATAAAGGCAAATATTGCAAACTACACAAAAGGCAGCCGCTAAAGCGTTTAAGTTTCAAAATAGAACAAACGAAACAGACTAAACTGTCAATTCCACTTAGAAACAAAATATTAATTCTACAAATAAATCTTAGTTTGTTTTACAGAAGAACAGACAAAACTGACTAACTTTTGTCAATATCAAATAAACTGAGAATTAAAAGGAAATTCTCAATCTCTCCTTGTTGTATAGCTGAGCTTTTCAAACAGTTTTAACAGTTACTTTAGTCTGACAAAAGCCGAATGACGAATTAGTGCTTCCAGTCAGAGACTGAGGCTACGTCCACACGTACACGGGTATTTTTGAAAACGGAGAGTTTCCGTTTTCGTTTTAAAAAATAATCCCGTCCACACATAAAGGCAGAAATGAAGGAAAACGCTGCTATGAACATGCCAAAGCAGCAGGTGGCGCTAGATTCCTAACCGTGCAGAAATGTTGGCCAATCAGAAGTCTAGAAGCCTCGGTGGGAAAAAGTAAACAAAGCTGGGGCATAGAAGCAGAACCGAGTCGTAAGTGTGGACGGACAGTAACTGTGTGTATATGTAAGCATTTAAACACTGCAGAGAGTAGAATTAACAGTATTGTAGAAATTCATTTCACCGAAACAATAACGTGGCGCACAGTGTGACGCATGCACCAGTTTATTGTATTTCCAGACTTGCTTTCGGCACAATTTACAGTGCACGCTACTCTGTTTTTTGTCAGACTTGAAATAGCCGAAATACCTTCACACTACGGAACTTCTATGGCTCTTCCGTTCGACAATCTCTCCGGCGTTGGAACCATCATCTGTTTTCTCTTCGATCACGCTCGGTTGATTTTTCTAGTCGGCACACTCATTTCCTCCATTACCCGCTGGCTGCTTCCCAAACAAACACACGTGCGGCTTGGCACTTGTGCTGTACGTAACAAGTCACGCGACGTGACGCTGCGGCTGTGATTGGTTCGGCTCTGCGCTACTTAATTTGGATTGGCTGACCTTTTTTTTTTTTTTTTTTTTTTTTTTTTTAAAGAGGACAAGAGCGGCGAGGTCTATCGCGATAGCTTAATTTCTCTATTGAGTAAAAGTTATATCGCGATACATATCGTTATCGTTCTATCGCCCAGCTCTAGATGAAGATCTGGAAATTGATTTAGATATTGTAAAACATTATGTTGTACTTTGGTAATTATGGCTGCTGTCATGCTGCTTGACCAAATGTGATACAAAAAATTAATTCTTTCCCGTCCTGCTGGTGAGGCATCCTGGCCAAGGTCTAACAGCCTCAAACCATAACACTAACACCGCCGTGGTGCACGTTAGGGACGAGGTTCTGAAGCTAGACTACAGTCTTTATTCTTTCTCCAGACACAACATATGATTTATATAATGAGCATTTAAAGTTTGAACGAGGGTGGTGAAGATTATCTGACTACTTTAGATAACTGACATTACAAATGCATAATGTCCTACTGTGAACAGTGAGGTGACAGTGTGTTATTTGCAGCTGGACAGCAGCATAGAGCAGCTGCAGTAATTGATTTCTGCTGTCACACCAGGGCTAAATGACTGGGATTAGTGGACTATGAACAAGGCCTATTTATTACTGGGACACTCGTGATTAGCTCGTTACTCAGTTCACTGAGGTTCATCTCGCTGCCTGTCACGGGGGAGGGGGTGATATGTGTGTTTGTGCTTACATTTAAGCCCGGACGGTCAATAGGCCTTGTCTACAAGTATTATAGTTACAAAGCCCAAGGCGTTAGCAAAGCCATTCACAAGAAATCCTGCAACAGTTAATACAATAAGGCAAAATATACAGTTCCTAAATAGACTGAGTGTGGACCTGGGCGCTGCTCCATTTATTAAAATGCCACTTATCTGAACACAGTACACAACAGTACAACAAGGTGGAAAATACAAGCTATTTGTTATCTCTCCCAGCCAAGTGTAGGCAAAAAGCACTCACTATATTTCTGCAGTGGTGCTGCTTTCTTTCACTGCAATATGAGAAGAGCCACAAGAATATGGGAGAAAGTGAAGAAGGGCCAAAAGAAGAAGAAATGATGGGGGAGGGATTTCAGTGAGAGCCACAGCTCATTTGATAACATTTATACTCCTAGATAACCGAGTAACATGGAAACACAGTACTGGGGATTTACACTTCTGCTCGAAATCTGCATGGTAACTACTAGGGCAGGGCAATACGGCCAAAACTATTTATCATATTTGAAAATAGGGCTGTGCGATATGACCAAAATCTCATATCCCGATATAAAACATCTATCGTCCGATAACGATATAAATCACAAAAATTTTATATTTTCTGTCAGTTCTGTGAATCTCGGGTAGCTGAAGTGTTTCCAGCTGCGTGTCGTGTACCTGGAGTCGAGTGTTTTAACCGATTTAAACGATACATTTTTAGACATAAGTTGTAATGGCCGCCGTTTTTTTATTACACGGCGTGCTGCGAGGAAAAGCCTGTTATAACGTTTGAGTCTAAGGTTTATTTTTTAGCACCTGACAACTCAATAATACTTTTTCACGTGATTCCGTTTATTTTGAAAAGTCTCAACAGGATCTTGAGCTTTATTGTGAAAGGTTTATGTGGAAAATAAACAAACGGACATGCGATGGTTTTACCGTCGTTGTTGCTAACGACAACCCATAAAAACAGGCGCTTGTCTGTCCGTAGTGGGGTGATATTAAATATAAGAGAAAGAGAGAACTTTAAGTAATATAGCCACCACAGTGACCATCAAAATGATGAACAAATATTGCCGTAAACAGTTTATTTTGCGACACCACGAAACAAACGATAGCGTAAAATGAAACAATAGATGTTTTTATATTGTCATCCGATACATATCGTTATATCGAACAGCCCTATTTGAAAATTTGCAATAACCATATAACTGACGATATACACGAGACAAAACACAACTCCACAACTTTATTAGTGCAAAAAACCCCATCAATGTATTTTCACTTAAACAAGCAGCTGTTTTTTGTGCATTAAAGTTATATAAAACATATATCCGACATATCCTCAGCATAACTTAAAAAGAGGCCATACACACACAATACGGTAATATAATGTTGAGGCGCAGTACGTATCACTCCGCGAGGCTCCTGCCTACGATAGCCGTAATGCTCCGACAATCCATCGAGCGGTGCGTCTTCGTAGCTTAGCAAAGTCGTACTAAAACATTTTTTGACAGATTTTCGAGCGCCGTGTACGACATCAAATCGTTTCGAGGTCAGTAAGCACAACTAGAATTCATACATAAGACGCACCAGATTATAAGGGGCACTGCCGAGTCTTCAGAAAATCAAAGGATTTTAAGTGCGACTTATAGTGCCGAAAACACGGTAATAACAACGGCCCACTAGCATGCGCTACCAAAAATAGTGCTTTGTTGTGTATCTGATGGACGAAAGCTAAACCAGTTCCACACCACTGAAGCTGCAGCATTTTTACAAACCAGTTCAGGTTCATCTGTTTCATTCAACGTTCCACTTTCACCCTTCTCATTCTCCGTCGCCGCCATGCTTTGTCCACCATGTGCGTATGAAAACAAAGGCACTGCGCGTGTTACCCATATTCTATCGCAATACTTCATTTTCTTATCATTGCCCAACATTACACCGGTGTTACTATAAAAGGTATGATATGGCCCAGCCCTAGTAACTACATCGTAGCTGCAAACCCCTCTGAAACCCTACGGCGTAATGAACACTGTGTCCTGAAGTACGACACACCTGAACTGCTAACTGCTAAACATAAACGGACCACAATAATTACTGGGGACCTAGGTGAGGAAAAGCCACAGCAGTTTCTGTGTTTCTATTGACTGGCACTGCATATAAGACAGCAGGACACAGTATTTAACACATAATGTTGTACCAGTGCCAAAGACTTCACGCCCCAAGGACCTCAACAGCTACAGGCCGGTGGCTCTGACATCCCACCTGATGAAGACCCTGGAGCGGTTGGTCCTGGCTCAGCTTCGGCGCCTAACAAGCTCATCACTGGACCCACTTCAGTTTGCCTACCAGCCTGGCATTGGAGCGGATGATGCCGTCATTCACCTCCTACATCGTTCCCTCGCTCACCTGGAGACCGCTGGAAGCACTGTGAGAATCATGTTCTTTGATTTCTCCAGTGCCTTCAACACCATTCTTCCCTCGGTTCTAAAGGACAAGCTGGTGAACTCTGGAGTGGACCATCACCTCACTACCTGGATCCTGGACTACCTCACCGACCGACCACAGTATGTGAGGACTCAGGGCTGTGTGTCGGACAGGGTCGTCTGCAGTACGGGGGCCCCACAGGGAACGGTTCTGGCTCCGTTCCTCTTCACCATCTACACTGCAGACTTCTCCCACAATTCCACCCAGTGCTTCCTGCAGAAGTTCTCTGATGACTCTGCAATAGTCGGCCTCATCACTGATGGGGACGACAAGGAGTACAGAGGACTGACTCAAGACTTTGTGGACTGGTGCCAGCTGAACTACCTCCAGATCAACGCCAGTAAAACCAAGGAGCTGGTGGTAGACTTCCGCAGGCACAAGCATTCTCCACTGCAACCACTGAACATCCAGGGTATGGACATTGAGGCTGTGGACAGCTACAGGTACCTTGGTGTTCATCTGAACAACAGACTGGACTGGACTCATAACTCAGACGCCCTCTACAGGAAAGGGCAGAGCAGGCTGTACCTGCTGCGGAGACTCAGGTCGTTTGGAGTGGAGGGCCCACTCCTGAAGACCTTCTATGACTCTGTTGTGGCTTCTGCTATCTTTTATGGTGTGGTCTGCTGGGGCGGCAGCATCTCTGCTGGGGACAGGAAGAGACTGAACAGGGTGATCCGAAGGGCCAGCTCTGTTCTAGGATGCCCTCTGGACCCAGTGGAGGTGGTGAGTGACAGGAGAACGGCGGCTAAGCTGTCATCCCTGATGGACAACGTCTCCCACCCCATGCAGCAGACTGTGACAGCACTGAGCAGCTCCTTCAGTGGGAGACTGCGGCACCCACGGTGTGGGACGGAGAGATTTCACAGGTCTTTCCTCCCCACTGCTGTCAGACTCCACAACAAAGACTTTAACTGAACAAACACACACATCCACACATATGCAATAATACTAAGTGCAATAATCCTTTCTGGCATCGTTGTATTTTTACTCAGTTGTATATAGCATTCGTATTCTATTTTTATCTTATTGTATATTTTTATTCTATTTTATTCTACTGTATATAGTATATTATTTTATTCTATTCTGTACAGCTGTGTACTGTATTTATTCTTATTGTATTCTAATTTTTGCGTCATAACTTTTGCACTGTCCACTTCCTGCTGTGACAAAACAAATTTCCCACGTGTGGGACTAATAAAGGTTATCTTATCTTATCTTATCTTATCTTATAATGCACCACACACAAGTACAAATACAACAACAACGCTGGCCATTTATGTAGGTTAAAGCTTTATAAAGTTTCCTCACAGAAATCTAAATCAGGCCTAAATTTTACTCTTTGTCCGCTTCAGTTAGTCTATCCACCATTTTTTGGGGGGGGGTATCCATCACCAGGGCACAATGACTCTTAGGATAGGGGAGGCCACAAAGCATCCTTCAAACCCTGGAGAAAGAAAGACACACTTTGGCCTGTATTTAGAGAAGCCTTCAAATACAGCCTTTGTGATGTAATCATCCTCCAAATTACCTAAATTATTAGCCTTCTCTCCCTGCATTGGTCTGCATACTCCCTCCACCTCAGTCATTGTTGCTTTTTGCACTTTATTCACTTCACTGGATTCTTATCTCTCACTGCACAGCAGCTTTTGTTAAGAGACCAGATATCCAGATATACACAACAGAAAATCAGAGACTAATTCATTCTAGTAGGAAACACGACTGTGTCTTAATTTACAGTTTGTGCAAAAGTCTCATGAGGAGGAAGCAGAGTCATCAAATCTCAGACCACCAAGTGCTCCATCCCCCCCATCACACAATGCAATGGTATATTGAGTCATCAAAGAAATGAAACACAGCAAACCAATTCTCACACTGGAAGCAGGAAACGCCCTTTTCACTGAGTAACTGACCATTTAATGCTCAGTGAAATCTATTACATTTTCAGTCAACAGTCTAACAATCTGAAAATCGGCTTCTTCCAATGCAGATCAGGCTTTTTATCAAAAAAGTAGGCCAACCTATGTAATGTAAATGTGGTGTCTTAGTAACCTTTTAAATTAAACACCAAGATGCTGTATTTATCAGCTATTTAAACCAATGATCTGAAAACCTTTTGATTCTCTACCCAAACAACAGGATGGGGCTCACCCAGCCCATCAGATTTTTATCTCCTACAGTCATTTGGAAAACTCAACAACTGCTGCAGAGAAATGTCACAAAGCCATTTTTCATTGTGATGTTTAAATAAATCATCAGTAACGCTGAGGTCCAGGCTCTGAGGAGGCCATTCCCAATGTTGTACATACAATATTTGTGAGCCACATTTGCAGAAGTAATGCAATGTGATTACAGTAATGCATAATCACATTACACTTTTCAACAATGCAGTAAGCCTTACTGTACTAAATTACGTAAATACATTACAATTCCAATAAAGTTGACAGCTTTGTGCTCTGAAGCGCCGTACCAGCTGCTGTTAGAGCCCTCTGGCCTGGGTGACACAAGGAAAGCAGCAGTGACAAGGAAATGCAGTATTACTGCTGCTGCTGCTGCTGAAGATCAGCCTGTCAGCTGTGATCTAACTAAAGCAGGCAGCTGGGAAGCAAATGTTAAACACTCCCTCCTGTCCATATCCCTCAAGGATTCTCCTGCTTCAGACTTGTTTGGCTGATAAGCTGCCATCATGTGCTTGTCAAGGTCAGCAGTTATCAGGACACACCCCCAGTATTTACAGTGTGTCCCTCAGAAGGGCCAGAGCTTAAGGAGAGGCCAGATTTATGTGAACAGAGCACTCTCTTTTCTTTCCCATGAAGCAGCAGCGCTGACATTCAGAAGGCTGAGATCACTGCTGACATCTGCTGGTAAGATGGTGACGTGCACCCAGGTCTAACATCAAAGTCAGTTCATGTTTGCTCCATGTTAAATGCCAGTCTAGTTTATAGGCATGCATATGTGCAAATAACTATTTTTTTAACTACTACAACTATTGTACTATTACTACTATAGTGCAATTTTTTTATTCATAAATATAAGGTGGGGGTATTTATAGTGTGGAACATTCGTAGAAGATAAATAACATAAGGGTACGCTGCACTAAGAGTAATTGTCCTGATGACCTTAGGGCTCTCCTAGGGGTATATGGACTAAGGAGTTCAGTGAGGTAACACAGTGCAGTATTGTTTATGATTTTAAAGGTAAGCAACAGAATTTTAAACTCCATTCGGTATTTGACAGGGAGCCAATGCAGGTCAGCAAGGACTGGGGTGATCGAGGCCAACCTTGCGGTTCCAGTCAGAAGGCGTGCCGCAGCATTCTGGATAACCTGCAATCTATGAAGAAGGGTGGAGTGGAGACCAAAGTAAAGGGAATTACAGTAGTCTAATCTAGAGGTCACAAAAGCAAACTGTGCTCTAATGTTTTATTTCTTATTTTGTCTGTACTTTTGGGGGGGTTTCGTACTCTGTTACAGCCTTTTATCTTACATCTTATGTTTTAACCTTGTCGTGAAGCACTTTGGTGTACCTTCGGTTTTAAATGTGCTACATAAATAAAGTTGTATTGTAATATTTTTTTTTATTTCAATTTTGATAATCCTCATTAGTATTTACCAAATCGTCAGATTGTGATCAAAGAAAAAACAATTAGACAGACATTTGCATTACATTTCCTAGATATTGTAGGCCACATCTATAACCGGAGCAATCTCTGGGAAACGTAATGCATAAGAACCATCTTATATTTTAGGAAGGTTTCACACATTAGGTCTATGAGCTGTACTACAGCCCCAACAAGAAGTGCATTGTAACACTGTAACTCGTTATCATGCAAGATATACCAATGTTCACATTTACAACTCTTCTGAAATCCTAACAAATTCTTTAAATAATTGCTTGAAAAATTTAATAAAAAGATGTTGGGTCCCACTTTATGATGAATAAAAAAGGACACATATTACCTGCCACTCCACTCAGTCCTCTGAACAGATGCTAGCGCCACTGTCTCTGAGTTTACAAGGTTACATGAACTAGGCCTCTACCTATTAAAGTTATGATTATAGTGACCCTCCAGTTCAAAATCAATATGTTGGAGTTAGAGCCATCCGATTGGAGTTCTTTCTGGGAGCTGATTGGTACAAAACCAACAAAACGGCATACTTGTTAATCTGTCAGTGCCTTTGTGATATATGTTGGGTCCTCGGGTGTGTCAAAACAGTGATCTTTATTTTTACGATGGTGACAAACTCACAAGGGCACTAATCTGGCAGATAGACCAGGTGGCAAGCAAAGATAATCTCTGTGTAGAAGAAGTCTTCTGTTCTCAATGAGCTGTGGTTGTTCAGCATTTTAGAACACAAATTTTCAAATAGTCACATCAGATACTAGCTGCTCATTAACTAGCAAGCACCACAGATGCATAGTCACTGTGACGTTGGATTGATCCTATGTATGAGTGGCAAATGGTAAATGGACTGATTTTTATATAGCGCTTTTCTACTCTGTTTGAGCACTCAAAGCATTTTATTCGCTCATTCACAGCCAGGTGTTTTCTATCTAACATTCACACACAATTATACTCTGAAGAACACATCGAAGAGCAAGTTGGGGTTCAGTATCTTGCCCAAGGATACTCAGGGATGGATGATCTGATATCCTCGTGTTGGTGTTGTTCCCAGACCATCATGAAAATGTTGTTCCAGGTTCAACATTGCAAGTGACCAATCACATTGTTGTGACGTTATTCTTTTGCGCGCCAAGCCATTCGTGCATTTATGAAATTCCAATGTTGCAAGGACAATATCAGTTCTGCTTACCGTTTATTAAAGGGTTACGGTTAGGGTCAGGGTCAGGGTCCGTTGATCGGCGGACAGAGGCGGTTTCACGCAGCTTAAGCACAGTTTTTTGTTTTACGCCGTTTTTTTCCGAAGTCGCAAAAGTATGACGTCACAACATTCTGATTGGTCACTTGCAATGTTGATCCTGGAACAACATTTAGTATGATGATCTGGGAACAACACCAACATGAGGATATCAGATCGTGCCTCGGGGATCCAGACTGGAGAAGCCAAGGATCAGATCACACATTACCTGTTCTACCTCCTGAGTTACAGCCATGCCATAGTGCATCTAATATCCTGGTGTATTCACCATTAGTCAGTAACCATCATAAACCTATTTCCTATTGTGTGCTATGTATAAGAAATGAACCCTGTAAACCATTCACGAACTCCAAACATAAGTTAGTCACGAGTCAGCTAAATGATGAATATGCGAAGTAGAAATATGGAAGAAGTCATTGACAAAGTAGCTGATGATGCAGTCTCCCACAGTGCCTAAAAATTACAACCTTACAAGTATTCACTGTAATAAGGCTAAAAAAGACAGCTCTTTGACAATGGGATGGTGATGAAAGAATTTCCATAATACTATGGAGATGTGTTGAGTTAATCAGCATTTTGTTCTGGGGGGGCAGGGGGTGTCCATGAAAATCCACCTTCAAATGGCTGTTTCACCAAATCACCTCTGTGCTCCTGCCGTCCTTTAATGCAGCAATGGAAACAATGAAATCATTAGTCATCATTATCCGTTAGTCCTCGCTGTCACCAGGTCCTCATTTCCCCTCCTCCCTCTAATTCTCATTTCACTCCATCTCCTAAAATAACCTCACAAAGTCCACTCCCGTTTCCTGATGAGGCCGGTCTTAGTTTGCCTCACAATCACACCCTCAGTCTGTCTCCGTATATACTATCACAACATTTAGCCAAACTACTGAAGCCATGTTGATGTTCAGCCTTTAAACTGAAATTGGACATACCAGTATTACTATAAATATGATCACTGGTTCATTTACTAGAAGAAATTTCACAACAACAAATTCAATCTGGCAAAACAGCAGAAACCCTGAAGCTGTACAATTCTAACCTAATAAACAATAAGCATCCATTGTTCCATTTCCTTAGCTGCTTATCCATGTTCATGGTCATGGGGTGGCTGGAGCCTAGCGTAGCTAGTAGTACTTCACGGACAGAACGCAAGTGTATCCCATCTACAATAATGTTTATCATTACAAGTCATTTTACAGACATCTAGCCATTGTCTTTCACCTATCCATGGTCGAATTAAGGTTAGGCTAAACGCCAACACACTTTCAATTATCCTTGAGAGGATAAAGACCTGGTCCAGCGTTCCATGACAGTACGAAAACTGCACTGTTCCTACTGTATCCGAAATTCAACGAACGGATGAACGTTCCTTTCCAGTACCCCATTGTAGAGCTTCCCAGGAAGGCTGAGGAGTGTGATCCCCCTATAGATGAAACAGATCTTCTGGCCCCCTTCTCAAAGATGGGAGCCACAAGCCCAGTCTGCCAATCCAGAGACTCCACGCCATGTTGTAGAGGCGTGTCAACCAAGACATCCCTACAACATTCAGAGCCTTTAGGAACTCAGGAGAAACCTCATTCATCCCAGGGGCCTGGCATCCAAGGAATTGTTTATCGACTCCCAGTGATGGGTGAGTCGTCGACTCACACCTCCATAGCTTCCTCTACAGAAGGTGAGTAGGGTTAAGGAGATCGTCAAAGTACTCCTTCCATCACTAGATCAGCTGCCTCCCACAGGCTAACCATGTCCAATAGGATTCCTCCTTCAGCTTGATGGCTCCGTGCACCTCCCATGTCCGCCCTCTAGTGGGATTACCACCACCACAGGCACCAACCACCTTGTGACCATAGTTCCTTGCAGCAGCCTCAGCAACAGAGGTGCAGAACATTGTCCAGTTAGACTCACTTGGAATGTTGGTGTTCTGGCAGAAGTGCGAGTTGAAGATGAACTGGGCCAGGTGTTCCTAATGCGCCCTGACTATACATTTGGGTGTCGGACCACTGCCAGTAAGTTACATATAATGAGCACTTCGGGGCATTTAGTGGAGCAGAACAATGGAAATCCTACTGTTCTCACTCTCTTTCATTAAAAGTGGTATTAGTTCAGGATATAGAACTATGCTATCATAAATTCAGATGATAGCATAAAGTGACTGTTACTATTTGATTAAGCTTCTGCTTTGCCCTAGCTAAATTGTGTAAATAAAATATCCTGCATCAGGTCTCAAGATTTGGAAATTCCCATTTAAAATGTTTTTGAAACAGAAAAGCACAATTTTTTTTCCTGGCCACTTAATTTTAAACCAGCCAAATTACCGAGTGCACAAATCATAGAAGAGAGCTGCCAATAATAAGTGTGGCTGACAAATTGTACTTGTTCCACATGGCTACTCAGGAAAATATTTGAGAGCCCAGCAAATGTCCTTATACAGGCTTGATCTAGCTTCTGCATTACCTGTTGGGGAAGATCCTTTGGAATCAATTTAGAGCCTTTGGGTTGATTCTGGCAGATCCAACATCTTCAAAACAGCAATCTTTCATGTTTGGACGTGAATAACTTCAACAGTAATTTGGTGCGTTCTAGCTGGTGTAGCTTAGTTACCACACTGAGAAATAAAGCTCCCCATTTCTGCCATTCAACCCCCAGTGATGGTAATCTAAAAGAAAAACAAAAGTCGATCTATTTTTTGCCTTTTAAAAAAAAAACAAAAAACCACATAACCAGTGGATTGAAATGTTTTCAAGAGTTTTTTTTTTAAATTAAAATAAGTAAACCAGCAGAAACCATCATCTTTAGCTAAATAAGACGTTGTGGAACTTGCATAAAAATCATTTTACACACATTTGTCCAGTGACCTGCAAAATAAGCATTTGAAGGACTGCCGCTAACTTCAAGGATCTTTTTGTATGTTCATGGATGGAGTTGATTCGGTCTAAACTCCATCTCTAACACCATACTAGTTATTTGGACATTTCGATGTAAGAGATGAAGGCAATCTCTTCGTGAGATTTACATTTTTACATGTTTAAATACTGCATTTTAATCCGCTTTAAATCTCTATATTTGAAACAGCCAATCCCTCCCAACCTTGCCCACAGGCCTGTACCAATGGCCATGAATTATTCATGTGGGTTAAAGAACCTTCATTTAATTTCCAATCATTTTCATCTGTTTGCATGGCTTGTAATGAGATGCTAAGATGCCTGAACTCCCTGAGACAGGGAGAGAAGGAAAACAGACAAAGGGACAGAGTAGCACTTAGGATTGCATAATCAGTCCAGAGATAAGGACCTATCTCCATCAACCAGCAAACTCTAGTGTTTCTGCTTTTCTCTTTATTGATGTGCATCTTCATTTCTCTCAGTCTTTTGTCTTTAAATCAAGAACAGAAGAGAGCACTGGGAAAGGCGAATGAGAAAAGTAAAGGACTGATGCTCATATAGTGTTTTTCTACACTAACTGAGAAGCGACTGCAGGTTCAGTATCTTGCCCAAGAATAATTTGCCATGGAAACTTGAGCAGCCAGCGATCAAACCACTAACTTTCCAGTTAGCAGAGGACCTCCTCTACCTCCTGAACCATAACAAGGCAAAAGAGTACAGCTTTTTTCTAGACAATGTACAACTCAACACAAATCATGGCACATGTGAATAATTATAATTATACTGCAGATTGACGGCTTGAACAGAGAGCTCGGGACCGTTTTGGGCTGGAGTCCCCAGCCCTACGTCAGGTGGTGGAGGTATGTGGTGGGGTGTGGTCTCTCTCCAAGCGTAAAGTCTGTTTTCTGTCACCGCAAAACAAGCCTGCTGCTCAAGCACACGGTGCTTTTCTGTAGGTGCACTGTAACATCAGGACATGAGATAAAACCTTCATTCTAACCTGCACTGTGTTCAGCAGACGAGTTGGCAAAATATAACATTAGAAGTCAATGTCAGAAAATAATATTAAAATGCATTATTTCCATAACAATGCTGCAGTCGTTCAATTTAGCTTTATTTATACAGCGCCAAATCACAACAACAGTCGCCTCAAGGTGCTTTATATTGTAAGGTAGATCCTACAATAATACATACAGAGAAAAATGCCCCTATGAGCAAGCACTTTGGTGACAGTGGGAAGGAAAAACTCCCTTTTAACAGGAAGAAACAGTGAAATGCAAAAATATGCAATTTCATAGGTAAAGCTTATTCTAATCAACAAAAGAAAAGAAAATCTATGTCGTAATATGATTAGCACAGTGACGAAAAAGGGTGCAGTAAATTATAGCTCTCCTCTCAATACTGACTCTCCTGATGGTTAATAGCATAATTCATTTACCCTTTTGGCCCTCTGGTTATGTGCACTCCCACCCCCCTGAACGTACTGTTCCAGTCACAAGTAACCAGTTGGTTTTAACAGCTCTTAAATCAACATAAAAAACATTTTTACCACCAAATTCAGTTTAGTGGGTGAGTCAATGGGTCGTTCAGTGGGCCATTCAGGGGGTCAGAGGCCAAAGGGGGCGTTGTGGGGTGGATTCCCATTCATTTCCTATGGAGGTCTCTTCTGACCGGGAACACCACAGATGTAACAAAGTTGTTTAAAACACTCAAAATTCAGCAAAAAGAGGTGCTCATCACTTTATGTGTTATATGTAAAGCTACAGTGGGCCTGGGGACAGACACAGACCTGCACTGATTTTTAGAGCAGTCCTGCTATAACAATGTAAGTTAAATGAGTCAAATTGCATCCAAACAGGTGCATCTATAGGTCAGCAAAACCCAAGTGCAAGCGACAAGTGACATTTCCTTAGGGTGAGAAATTAACAGCTGAATAAAAAGCTGGTTGCAGAGGACAAAAGCAGTTCATCTGTTCTCTCACTGCAGGGCATGTTTCACCTCTCGTCTGGCAGACTTGAGAGACCTCCCCTCCTTGTTCTGTGATAGACTCTAATTGACAATAAATGGCCACTCAGTTCACTCAGGGAAGCCTTTGATAAGCTTGGACGACTGGCTGCTTAAGTAGCTTTTTAAGTCAAGCTCTCCATGAGAGACTGAATATAGCTCGGTTTCTCTGCTCACAACCGAACACAGGGTGTGACAGTGTCAGCAGGACTGAGGAAGAAATCAAAGCTCATCGACTGTGTGCTCAAACATGTCACAAGAAACAAATGTCAAGCTGAAGGTCAGAGGGTTACACAGCTCCACAGTTTGTAAATCACAACCACTCAAATGCAACTACAGTGCACCTTTTGGACTTTTTGCATTTTTCTTAAAGCACTGTTGATTGGTTTCTTTATATTTTAACAAGAAAAACATTGCATTTTTTTTGGACATGGATCTCTTATTGGAGGATTCCAGTAACATTGAGCTTCACAGGTGGTCCTGCTTCATTAGAGCAAGGATAAAAGCTTTTGATCCCCTTTACAGTCTGTAGTTGCCACTTTTCAACATGAAGAGAAAGGCAGAGACACCAAGTAGGCTGAATAACATGAAATGGACAGTAAGAGAGATCTATTAACCCCTGGTATTAAACTTTGGAAACAGAACTGTTGTTCCGTGTTTTTCTCACCATTAAATTTGTATTTTATTTAACTTACATGTCATTTCTAAGCAGAAAGTGTAAACACACTGCTCAAAAATAAAGAATAATGGTTGATATATACACTGATATGAACTGGGTGAAGTTTATTTGATTTAATTACCAACCTACAGATAACTACTCAATTCAAAGGCACCCTGAAAAGCAATGTGAAAAAATGATGTGCCAGGTTAGTCCATTCAGCCAAAAGTTGGTTGCAGCAACTCACAACAGTATTTATTAATTTATTAACAGTATTTCACAACAGATGTAATATTATCTACAGCTACTCTTAGTACCATTGATGTTAAGTTAGACTCTTTTTCTCCAAGTGATCTTTCTGAGTTAACTTCAATAATTAATTCCTCCAAACCATCAACGTGTCTTTTAGACCCCATTCCTACAAAACTGCTCAAAGAAGTCCTGCCATTAATTAATGCTTCGATCTTAAATATGATCAACCTATCTCTAATGATCGGCTATGTACCACAGGCCTTCAAGCTGGCTGTAGTTAAACCTTTACTCAAAAAGCATCACCAGTCTCCTTCCTTTCATATCATCCTTGAAAGAGTAGTTGTCAAACAGCTAACAGATCATCTGCAGAGGTTTATTTGAAGAGTTTCAGTCAGGTTTCAGAGCTCATCACAGCACAGAAACAGCTTTAGTGAAGGTTACAAATGATCTTCTTATGGCCTCTGACAGTGGACTCATCTCCTCTTAGTTTTGATGGTGCTGAGCCAAAGGTTGTGTTCAGGTAACCATCCTGTCAGTGTTTTATCCTCCTCCCTGTACACAGTTCCCGTACAGGCAGGAGTGACTGTAGTGTGATTAGTTTATTCAGTGATTGGGGGGAGCTCGTGCTGAGGGTCAGGGAGGAGGAGCAGGCAGTGCCCATTTCAACTGCCTGAGGCCACTAGGACAAATAATCCCTGATCCAGGCACACAGATAGGGATAGGGAGAGGGATAAACCAGTCTTAATGAGCATCTCAACCCGTACTCCAGGAATGATGGTACTGAACACTGTCGTCTGTAATCTATGAACAGCATCCTGATAGTTTTCAGGTTGCTCGAGGTGACAGAATGCTGTGGCAGTGCGGTCCTCTGGACATCTGCGTGCCCTGCAGGCGACCTGGACGCTGATGAGTGTCCAGGTTCTGTGGGAGTCAGGCCTTTGTGCGCTGCAGGATATGCCTCTCGAAGCATCTCATGACTGCTGACATTAAGGCAACAGGATTGTAGTTGTTGAAACACTTTGGGGCAGATAACTTTGCCACAAGAGTGATGGTTGCTGTCTTCAGGCAACCTCATTGTGACAGTGAGGTTGAAACTCCTGGTCAGGCACAAAGTACTTTATCAAGTACTCTATGTGGGCCAGGAGTTTTCCTGATGTTCACAGCTTTCACCACCTATCTCACCGGGTGTTCCTGGAAGACAAGAGCAGCGCTGGTGGAATCAGGAGGCAGCTCAGCTGTGTCCGGGCTCTTCAGCAAGAGAAGTTAAAGCACTTTTAGTATTACTATCTACTCGGATCGGCTCGACGTGGCACAACTCACCTCGTTTTCCATTACAATTGAATTACAGAAACAGTATGAGGCAACACGAATGCCACAACAAAGGTGGACATCGAGCCACAATATGGCTGCTGCCCGGTCTGTGACTCTGTGTCACCACGGCGTTGTGTTTTATAGCCAGTTCCCTCATTACCGGGTTTCAAAACTGGCACTTTTGATTTTCGTGAAGGAGACGTTCTCATGACTCACCGAGTGATGCCACTAACTATCCAATCACTAGGATGAAGTCTGTTGATGTCACATTTTCAGATTCGCCTCGGATCACTTGGAACCCGGGCGAGCAGATACGAAAAAAGTACCAGCTACTATATCCTAATGGAAAACGCTGAGAACTATGGCACGCCGACCCGAGTAGGTACTAATGGAAACGGGGCGTAATTCTTCTGCCAGCGTGGTGTCAGCGGGGTGGTGACGGGTGTGGACCCTCTGTAGTTGGTGATAGTCTGTAGTCCCTCCCACTACAGAGCATCCACAACCCTTCCAGTTTCGTTTTGTGAGCCTCTTTTGCACCCTTGATGGCTCTCCACTGCTCTGCCCTTGCTACACTGTATTGAGCTTTGTCCCCTGACTTGCAGGCTGAGTTCCATTTCGTCATCGGAGGTCATTCAAGGTTTTTGGTTTGTATTGACCCGAGTACTTTTGCCCACTGTTACATTGTCAGTGCAGCTCTGTCTCTGTGTACTCCTGAAGGTCATGATGAAAACGCTCCACTCACTGCTGTCTAAGAAATCTTACAGTCAGAAGAGAACTCCCTCAGGACAGGTTTTAATGTCTTTAATGGGAGGTTTGGATCTTTTCCTGATACCTGCACATGTATGCTGGTATCAGAAGTATTGATAAGTGATCTGACAGTTCCAGATTAGAGAGGGGTAGAGTCCTGAAGACTTGCTTAAATACAGTGATCTCATTTATTCGTCCTTCTGATGAAGCACTGTATGTACTGTACAAAGTTAGGGAGTACAGACTGAAGACAAGCCTTGTTGAAGTCCCCAAAAAGCTCCCTCAGGATGGGCCTGCAGCTGTTTGTGTATTATATTGTACAGCTGGAAGAGCACCGTGTTAACATTAACATCAGGTGGTATGTTCACTGCAGTGATGATCACTCTGGGCATGTAGAAGGGTCTGCACATGCATTTCCCAGTCCAGGAAGCATGAGTGTGATCCTACTGTTCATGCACCTCTTTGTTATGATGTGGTCAGCTAGCTGAGCAGCCAAGTCCAGAGAGAGTGTAGCATAGCTCCACAGTTAGTAGCTTCAGTCTGTCGATTCTGTGGGAGATCGACCTCGCGCTGGTAAGGAAGACGCTCAGAAGTGAAAGGAGCTGTTTCCGTAGTCGTGCAATTAGGCTTCCTCTGAGAGACACAGCAAACCTTCAGGAAATGACACATTTTCAAGTGCAAACCTGGAGGAGCTGGACTACCTCTGTGGGGTCCATGTATCACCTTAGTGGTGACACTGATCCAAAACAAATGCTTGTTACCCCTCTAAGTGTTGTTAATTTAATTAACACCAAAGAACCAAACAAACAACCCCTCTGCTACTTAACTCACGTCATGCTATACTAAATATATTTAAAAATGTTACATTAATTTTTTGAGCAGTGTATTTGAAGAAATGTTTGTGTTGCAACAAATGTAACTGTAACAGTCTCTGTCTTTCAGTGGTAATGGTTCTGTCGACACTATAAAGTACAGAGGTTTAAACTGTGGCTCACACCTACCCAATCCACACAGGTCTGAACTGTTTTTTTCAAGCAAATAATCTAAATTGAAACTGCACCAATTTGATGGACCTTAAGCCCATCAAAAATCCCAAAGGGACTTTTGAGATTTTTCACTGCTTCTGACAGAGGAATTCACTCAAAAACAGAGAAAATCCCACCAACAAACTGATCAGATGGATCAGACCAGACGCCTAATAAGGCTCAGCCAGTGACAGGAAGGAAAGAGGGCGAAAAAGGGTAGAGTTTAGCAGTTACTAAAGTTTAAGTGCAATCATTGTGGATGAAAACAAGGAGAGAGAAAAGAAGCGAGTGACAAAATGCTCAGTGCCGTCTGAGACTATGGCCACATCAACTGGCCTAGTCTTTAAAAAAAAAGTAAAAAATTTCACGACTCCGATTCCATTATCGATATCACTCATGGATTCATTTCCTTTTAGGTCCTCTTATCAGTTCTCACTGGCTCCGCTTTGAAAGTTGCCACCATTGCTAAACAGCATATCGAAGTAAATATATACGTGCAGATTAACTGCATGTTGTGTGGTCAAATGTTTGTGCATGATGGAGGTACTTCCCCTCTTTGTTGGGCTCAGTGTGGGAAATACTGTTAGCGAATGCAAACATATTACACAAAGCACTTTTCTTAAAAGTAATGTAATATGCACACACGTGATCTGTCTCTTAGTGATTACATCTGAACAAAAATGCTAGAAGCACAAAGACACTATCCACAGTGAACAGTTAGAAATCAAGGCTTCAGTCTGACTCCTCCCCCTGTTTATTATCTGTTCTGAGGTCCTCATTCACTCAGCTTTAACCTCACTCTGGGTTCTTTGCTAGCTTATCGTTAGCTTGCTGTCTGTGCAGGTGCTAGCAAAGAGCTAAAGTTCTGTTAGCAGTATAATGCAGATGTTTCTGTCCTGGGTGCAGTCTGCAAATTACCACTGCACTCTCGCCCTTTTGTACAATAAAAGTATTGTCCATGTGTGGCACCGTTTTCCTCCGAAGCTACACAAACCCTGCTCATTGTAGCACAAATGTGAACGCAGCAGACTAACAATTCAAAGGAATTTGAACATGTCAACTTTAAAAAAAACAGTGTCATGATTAAAGTCACCTTATAAACATGAAACAAGGTCTGTATGCAGTGAACAAAACAAACACTGGTCACTGTGCCCCACTGATCTGGATTCATTTGTAACGTTGTCATTTAACCCATTTGTCTGGATCATGTCTAGTAATGGGTAATAGATTACAGAAAGTAATCTTTGAGGTATTTTAGAAATGGGCTCGTCACATAGTTTGTCCAGCAGAGTGTGCCCTACTCCACTGTTTAAACTTTAAGCACTGACTGAACATTTAACTGTGATTTACAGTGTATGCACAAGTATTCACAGAGCTTCACTTGTTCCAAAATGGACTGAATTCATTAATCCGGTCATTCAGTCTGACGTCACTAGCCGTGTCTGGGCCTAAACTCCGCTGCAGGTCCATATATCAAACGATCACTGTGGCATTACTGAGAGTTGAAAAACTGTCTAAAGTCTTTCATCTTTAATAAAATGATCAGCGTTCTGCTCTACCAGGTGTAACTATGACGTTTAACATCCAGGCATCCATGAAAACGGAATTTATGACATTTAACGGAGTTAGAAGTTAGCAGGGAGTTAGCTCGCTAGCTTCTATCTAAATACAATATAGCATGTCCTGACTGCGGGGTTTTGGAAACAAATTCAAACGTACAGCTCTGTTATCACTTCCAACATAAATGAAGACAGAAAACTAAACAGCAGTGACGTTTGTAGGGTTACTGAAGTTGGGCTAGCTGGTATATAATGATGTGCTACGTGACCGCTAGCGACACAGCTATGTTAGCATAATATAAACAAGCTAACTTTTTTTCCACTCGATAAAAGTTAACGTGAGTGTTCTCGGTGGTCAGGAACAAATGTAATCGCATGGCAGGATGCTGTAAAAGGACCAAACTTCAGCCAGGAGAACAACTGAGATAATCCATCCACAATACGAGGTTAGTCATTCATATACTGCAGCATGGGCTGGGCTGTAGTTACATCCTAAGGTTTTAAAAACTGAGCTTAAATAAATGATTAGCGGCAATAAAAGCCGAGGGAGGTCAACAGGGATCACTGACTGTTTTAGGAGCTTTTTGAGATTAAATAGAAGAAAATACAAAACATTAAACATGTTAACAACACAAAAGCCATATTAAACGCAGACTACTTTAGACCCAGAAGTAGGATTCGTCACGTCATCACTGAACGACCGGATACCAATAATGAATAAGTGAAAAGGTTTGGTTAAGATTCTTGCGAATTGCTTTGATTTTCTGTTTCTGAAACTTTAAAACCAAATCCTGTTCCTGTCAGAATATTTGTTTCCTGGTTTTGAACATGATTCTTACAAGTCTTTGAAATCAAAGGACAATAAATGACAATTCAAACAGACACACATCAAAACCTTCTTTCGTTTTAACCCCCAGAAAGTCATTTTATTATTCTAAAAAGCCTGCAGGGTTACATTAAAGCCCAACCCTAATCTTGCCATGGGTTCAAGCTCAGAGGATTAAAAACATTACATAGTATTTTCTCTGCATCTCTGGACAGACAAAATTAGAAAATAGTCTTAAATAGGTACTGAAAACCACATTTCCAAAACAGTGATGATGATGATGTCCCTGAATAGTTAAATATGCCTTCTTTAGTTTGTCGAGGAACAAGTTTCACAAACAGGAGAAAGAAGTGTGATGAGAACAGTGGGCAGTCTGGTTCACCTTCAGCTCATCACCAACAACAACAACAACAACATTTCACCCACCCCAATTCTAAAGAAACAAAGTGGTTCTCTACCTTTGACTTGAGGTGCCAGTATTCGTCTGTGCCATTTTCCACGTGTCTGAAAGCTGTGAGATAGTCGTAGCTGATGACTGCTGTCTGCAGACGAACAAACAAATGACATGAAGAGATTTTCAACTGCAAAGTGGAAGAATAGTTACTAACCTTCTGAGGTCTAAGTCATCGTATGTGCTAACCCTACATTGTATTGTGGTTGGAGGAGAATGCTGTGAATAACTCCGTGAATGGGAATCAGAACATTCTTGCTTCTGTATATATGATTTTACATAGTTTAACAGTTTAACATCCAAAAACTAAATAAGACATGTTCACAACTTAAGATAATAGTCAATATAAACATGTATTTTCCTGGCTTCATTCTATTCGATTTTTTTTTGTGGTGTAGAACTTTTATGTGTTAAACAGTCAATAAAATCAAGTGGACACCTTTGATGAAGCTCCTGATGATCTAGCCTCTTACTTCTTGTTTTTTTATTTACTCTTTAGTTTTGTGTGAATCTGCACGCTCCATCTGCCTGTCACTTTGCTGCTAGAACACCTGAGTTTCCCCAATGAGGAACAATAAAGGATAGACGACACCTGATCCTAGCAGGGGTGGGGGAACTCCGGGTCCGGTGTCCTGCAGGTTTTACAATAGAATAATCCTTTAATTGTCCCACAAGGGGACATTTGGGTGTAACAGCAGCAAGAAAGACACATATACAAACAAACAGTACACAAGACACAGAACAGAAACATACACAATTTTTACATATTTTAGATGTGTCCTTGATCCCACACAGCTGATTTAAATGGCTAAATGACCTCCTCAACATGTCTTGTAGTTCTCCAGAGGCCTGGTGATGACCTAATCATGTGATTCAGGTGTGTTGACCCAGGGTGAGATCTAAAACCTGCAGGACCGGCCCCTGAGGCCTTGAGGTCAACACACCTGCTATAGAGGTTACACAAGTAGCCCAGCTGCTCAAGGACAGCACATTAAACCATTCCATTGCCATTTATTGTATCTCCCAAAAGTGTCTCAAGACCATTAAGAGATTCCAGCAGACAGACAGCGAGTTGTGTGAAGAGGAACAGGATGAGCACTGCCAGAGCCGTACAAAATTACCTCCAGTTTCTGACCAAACAAACAGAAAGACTTTGTGAGCGTGGCCTGAGGGCCCAAATTCCTCTAGTGGGTCCTGTGATCACTGCCTGGCACCGTGAAGCCTGATTGGAATTTTCCATAAAATACCGTTGTGGCAGGGGTGTGCTCGAGGGGCAGCGCCACGGAGGCTGAGGACAAGCTGGAAGGAATCACACTGATGAGCTCTGTTCCCTCTTTAGTGACACCGGGGACAGGCAGTGAAGTGTGGAGCCAACCAGAAAGCTGGCCACGGAGAAACCAAAGGTGCCGAGCTGCAAGCGTTGTGTGTGCCATAACGTTAAAGGAAGAAAGAAACAGTTAGGGAACGCTGTGTGGCTCCAAGTCTTTCACAACTACTGACGTTCTGTGGTGTTCACGGATGAGAGCAGGTTCACCGTCAGCACATGTGGCTGATGTGATATGTCATATCACTGAGAGGTGTACACAGTGAACAACAACACAGCACTCACAATGAAGGTTTTTAACTATAAGGACAAAGAAGCAATGATGAAAGCAGCCAGGCTGAAAAAAAGGAGATTTTCTCCTGGAAGCAGCCAGTGATGTTCTATCAGGACGTGGCTCCTGGAGTAACAAGATGAGACGAGCTCGGGAGCTCATGGCATAACATCGCATTCATGACAATAAGGAGAGGCCACATATCTGTAACAGCTCTGCTGAGACCAAAGATTTCATCAGGATCATCCAGGTAAAGAAAGGTCAGCTGGAAGTAACACAGGAGGATGTTGGAGCATCCGTGTGAATAAAAAGTATGATTTTTAAACAAAAACACTGATGACACAACAGCAGTGACGATGGCGCTGTCATAGTTTAACATGGAGTCAGTCTGCAGACAGCACAAAGAGGAAAAAGCTGGTGGGAGTCCTTCATCCAAGCACCTGATTGACAAACTCCAATGTGAAGAAAGTAACTTTGTAGCTGTTGACTGTTAACTTAGTCTGATACAATGTTTCAATCAGGCAGGTCGCTGAAGGCGCATGTCTGCTGTCCCACTTGAATCTGAAGGAGGGTGTATTACATCAGCGGTCCCCAACCCCCGGGCCGGTACCGGTCCATGAGTCGTTTGGTACCGGGCCGCGAGAGTTGAGACTCAGGTATGAAATGTATGGTTTTCAGGGTTTTTATGGGTTTTCAGCGTTATTTTGTTATCGTTTTTATCGTTAAATCGGTTTTCCTGGGTCTTTTCACGTGTGTTATGAACAGAGATGGGCAGTAACGCGTTACTGTAATCTGATTACTTTTTTCAAGTAACGAGTAAAGTAAGGGATTACTATTGCAAAAACGGTAATTAGATTACAGTTACTTTCCCGTAGGAACTCTGCATTACTGCGTTACTAAAACCGTGATTTTTTGCGAGAATGTCTCACGACAGTGACGTAAGCGAGTGCGCCGTTCATGACAACAGCTGTGTGCAGATCAACAGTGGATCACATATCGATTGTGGGAGAGAGTATGAGCGTGCAGCGTTTAAAGCGTGGAAGTACTGACCTTACTTTGAGTTTGATTCCATAAAAAGTGACAAAAACATTAGTGTCCGCTGTGCGTGGGAAGAAAACTTCTTTTTACAGCGAAAAAACCCCTAAACTTCCAAACAAGCACCGAGTAGCTACGACGTAATGGGAAACTCACAGAGAAACTCGCGGATTCTTCCACTGACCGCGGCACACCTGCACCAGGGTAAACCTCCGCCTACCCCACTCCTGCTTTACAGGTGAAAATAGAGCAACAGGACCGCTGAGTCTTTGACTTTATTTATTTTCTGCTGTGTTTTACTTGCATCTATTTGAAAGAGTGAGTGTAAACACAAAAAATATTTTATTTTATGTGCTGGAATGTGCAGAAAATAGGTTTAAATGTTAAACTAATTTATTCAACTCAGAGAATGTTGCATATAATTAAATGTTTGCTTGATGCATAAAGTTAAAAGATTAAAACTAATAAAACAAGTTTTAAAAAGAGACTTTTCCATTTGATTACATTTTATATGACACCCTGACTCTTGGTGGCGCTGTCACTTGGTGTTCGCTCGCTCTGTGGTAGAGTATCACTTCCTGTTCCTGCTCAAACACAGTGGTGTTTCTGAGTAGCTTATTTGCTTAGCGATTTAATTAACAACTTTTAAATACATTCTTCTTTCATAGTATAATCTTCACGTGCTTCCTCCGAAGCACACTTTCTGTGTACTCACTACCTAATTCATAGCCAAAGTATTCACTCACTGTCTCTGTACTGTCTCGCTAGCCTAGCTTAGCTCGTAGCCGACTCGTTAGCACCATGGCTACTTCACCTGTCCCTCCTGCACTTTCTTGCTCATTGTGTCAGATGTTTAGTTACTCCTCGGCCTCCTTTAGCAGTAATGATATCTGTAACAAATGTAGCATATTTGCAGCTCTGGAGGCCAGGATTACTGAATTGGAGACTCGGCTTCGCACCCTTCATTCACCCGCAGCTAGCCAGGCCCCTGTAGCTGGTGCAGCCGAAAATAGCGTAGGCCCCGCTAGCTGTTCCCCGGCAGGTCCCAAGCAGCTGGGGAAAGAGGGCGGCTGGGTCACGGTGAGGAGGAAGCATAGTCCTAAACAGAAGCCCCAGGTACACCACCAACCCGTTCATGTGTCTAACCGTTTTTCCCCACTCGGCGACACACCCGCCGGGGGTCAAACTCTGGTAATTGGTGATTCTGTTCTCAGACATGTGAAGCTAGAGACACCGGCAACCATAGTCAATTGTCTTCCAGGGGCCAGAGCAGGCGACATTGAAGGAAATTTAAAACTGCTGGCTAAGGGTAAACGTAAATTCAGTAAAATCATAATTCACGTCGGCAGTAATGACACCCGGTTACGCCAATCGGAGGTCACTAAAATCAATATTGAATCGGTGTGCAACTTTGCCAAAACAATGTCGGACTCTGTAGTTTTCTCTGGTCCCCTCCCCAATCAGACCAGGAGTGACATGTTTAGCCGCATGTTCTCCTTAAATTGCTGGCTGTCTGAGTGGTGTCCCAGAAACGATGTGGGCTTCATAGATAATTGGCAAACCTTCTGGAGGAAACCTGGTCTTGTTAGGAGAGACGGCATCCATCCCACTTTGGATGGAGCAGCTCTCATTTCTAGAAATATGGACAAATTTATTAAACCCCCCAAAATATGACTATCCAGAGTTGGGACCAGGAAGCAGAGTTGCAGTCTTACACGCTTCTCTGCAGCTTCTCTCCTCCTGCTACCCCCCCAAAAACCCATCTCCATAGAGACTGTGTCAGCTTCCAAAAAGACAAAAAACAAACTAAAAACCAGCAACAAACAACTTAAACATAAACAATCACAAAGAAAGAACAATACAGTATCCACATCTGAACCAAAGAGTAAAACAGTGAAATGTGGATTATTAAATATTAGGTCTCTCTCCTCCAAGTCTCTGTTAGTACATGACTTAATAATTGATCAACAAATTGATTTACTCTGCCTTACAGAAACCTGGTTGCAGCAGGATGATTATGTTAGTTTAAATGAATCAACACCCCCGAGCCATTCTAACTACCAGAAATCTCGAAGCACAGGCCGAGGGGGCGGTGTGGCAGCAATTTTTCACACCAGCCTATTAATTAATGAAAGACCAAGACAGACTTTTAATTCATTTGAAAGCCTGATGCTTAACATTGTCCACCCCAGCTGTGAAACTCAGAAACCAGTCTTACTTGTTATCATCTATCGTCCACCTGGGCCTTACACAGAGTTTCTGTCTGATTTCTCAGAGTTTTTATCTGATTTAGTTCTGAGCTCAGATAAAATAATTATTGTGGGTGATTTTAACATCCATGTAGATGCTAAAAATGACAGCCTCAACATGGCATTTAATCTGTTATTAGACTCAATTGGTTTCTCTCAAAATGTAAAAGAACCCACCCACCACTTTAATCACACTCTAGATCTTGTTTTAACATATGGCATCGAACCTGAACATTTAACAGTGTTTCCTGAAAACCCTCTCCTGTCTGATCATTTCCTGATAACATTTACTTTTACAATAATTGATTACACAGCGGTGAAGAGTAGACTTTATCAAAGTAGATGTCTTTCTGAAAGCACTGTAACTAAGTTTAAGAATATAATCCACCCACTGTTATCATCTTCAATGCCCTGTACCAACACAGAGCAAAGCAGCTATCTGAACGCTGCTCCAACAGAGGTCGATTATCTTGTTAATAATTTCACCTCCTCACTACGTACGACTCTGGATACTGTAGCTCCTGTGAAAACTAAGGCCTCAAATCAGAAGTACCTGACTCCGTGGTATAATTCTGAAACACGTACCCTAAAGCAGATGACTCGTAATCTGGAGAGGAAATGGCGTGTCACAAATCTAGAGGATCATCATTTAGCCTGGAGAAATAGTTTGCTGCTTTATAAGAAAGCCCTCCGCAAAGCCAGAACATCTTACTATTCATCACTGATTGAAGAAAATAAGAACAACCCTAGGTTTCTCTTCAGCACTGTAGCCAGGCTGACAAAAAGTCAGAGCTCTTTTGAGCCAACCATCCCTTTAACGTTAACTAGTAATGACTTCATGAACTTCTTCACAAATAAAATTTTTATCATTAGAGAAAAAATTACCAATAATCATCCCACAGATGTAATATTATCTACAGCTACTCTTAGTACCATTGATATTAAGTTAGACTCTTTTTCTCCAATTGATCTTTCTGAGTTAACTTCAATAATTACTTCCTCCAAACCATCAACGTGTCTTTTAGACCCCATTCCTACAAAACTGCTCAAAGAAGTCCTGCCATTAATTAATTCTTCGATCTTAAATATGATCAACCTATCTCTAATGATCGGCTATGTACCACAGGCCTTCAAGCTGGCTGTAGTTAAACCTTTACTCAAAAAGCCATCTCTAGACCCAGCAGTCTTAGCTAATTATAGGCCAATCTCCAACCTTCCTTTATATCAAACATCCTTGAAAGAGTAGTTGTCAAACAGCTAACAGATCATCTGCAGAGGAATGGTTTATTTGAAGAGTTTCAGTCAGGTTTCAGAGCTCAGCACAGCACAGAAACAGCTTTAGTGAAGGTTACAAATGATCTTCTTATGGCCTCTGACAGTGGACTCATCTCTGTGCTTGTCCTGCTAGACCTCAGTGCAGCGTTCGATACTGTCGACCATAATATCCTATTAGAGCGATTAGAACATGCTGTAGGTATTACAAGTACTGCGCTGCAGTGGTTTGTATCATATCTATCTAATAGACTCCAGTTTGTGCATGTAAATGGAGAGTCCTCTTCACACACTGAGGTTAATTATGGAGTTCCACAGGGTTCAGTGCTAGGACCAATTCTGTTTACATTATACATGCTTCCCTTAGGCAGTATCATTAGAAGACATAGCATACATTTTCACTGCTATGCAGATGACACCCAGCTCTATCTGTCCATGAAGCCAGATAACACACACCAATTAGTTAAACTGCAGGAATGTCTTAAAGACATAAAGACCTGGATGGCCGCTAACTTTCTGCTTCTTAATTCAGATAAAACTGAGGTTATTGTACTCGGCCCTGAAAATCTTAGAAATATGATATCTAATCAGATTCTTACTCTGGATGGCATTACCTTGGCCTCCAGTAACGCGGTGAGGAACCTTGGAGTCATTTTTGACCAGGACATGTCCTTCAACGCACATATTAAACAAATATGTAAGACTGCTTTCTTCCATTTGCGCAACATCTCTAAAATTAGAAATATCCTGTCTCAGAGTGACGCTGAAAAACTAGTTCATGCATTTATTACTTCCAGGCTGGACTACTGTAATTCATTATTATCAGGATGTCCAAAAAACTCACTGAAAAGCCTTCAGCTAATCCAAAATGCTGCAGCAAGAGTCCTGACAGGGACTAGAAAGAGAGAGCATATTTCTCCTGTTTTGGCTTCCCTTCATTGGCTTCCTGTTAAATCCAGAATTGAATTCAAAATCCTGCTCCTCACATACAAGGTCTTAAATAATCAGGCCCCATCTTATCTTAATGACCTTGTAGTACCATATCACCCTATTAGAGCGCTCCGCTCTCGCTCTGCAGGCCTACTTGTTGTTCCTAGAGTATTTAAAAGTAGAATGGGAGGCAGAGCCTTCAGTTTTCAGGCCCCTCTTCTGTGGAACCAGCTTCCAGTTTGGATTCGGGAGACAGACACTATCTCTACTTTTAAGATTAGGCTTAAAACTTTCCTTTTTTCTAAAGCATATAGTTAGGGCTGGACCAGGTGACCCTGAATCCTCCCTTTGTTATGCTGCAATAGACGTAGGCTGCCGGGGGATTCCCATGATGCATTGAGTTTTTCCTTTCCAGTCACCTTTCTCACTCACTATGTATTAATAGACCTCTCTGCATTGAATCATATCTGTTATTAACCTCTGTCTCTCTTCCACAGCATGTCTTTATCCTGTCTTCCTTCTCTCACCCCAACCGGTCGCAGCAGATGGCCGCCCCTCCCTGAGCCTGGTTCTGCCGGAGGTTTCTTCCTGTTAAAAGGGAGTTTTTCCTTCCCACTGTCGCCAAAGTGCTTGCTCATAGGGGGTCATATGATTGTTGGGTTTTTCTCTGTATCTATGAAGCGCCTTGAGGCGACTTTTGTTGTGATTTGGCGCTATATAAATAAAATTGAATTGAATTGAATTGAATTGAATATGATGATTATGTAGAAAAAGTAGAATTGGCTGAAAAATCTATCACTTTATCACCTCTTCAGGTTGTAAATCGTGTTTTTAAAAAGTAACTAAGTAATTAATTACTTTTGAAAATAAGTAATCAGTAAAGTAACGGGATTACTTTTTGGGGGAAGTAATCAGTAATTAGTTACTGATTACTTTTTTCAAGTAACTTGACCAACACTGGCTATGAATAAATCTTTTTTTCGGTACCGGTACTAGTTTTATTTTGTTGTATTTATCCGCGACACCTTAAAGGCCGGTCCGTGAAAATATTGTCGGGCATAAACCGGTCCGTGGCGCAAGAAAGGTTGGAGACCTCTGTGCTAGATGATCTTTATTTTATTATCTTTATCAAGGTTTTCCTAACATTATTTTTCAGATTCAAAGTGAAATCACCCAAAACCATATGAATTAAGCAGGTTTTAATAAAACTGTATGAATATTTAAAATATCAGAATCCCAGTGCAAATGTACACGGGCCAGAAACACTGACTTGGGTCTGTTAGGCTGGACACCGAATCATTAGTAACATTAATTCTTTTGTTAACATTAATTATTAACAGCTACACATTATAACAGCTTGTTTTCAGCAGCACAACATTTTCCATCAAAGCCCACACTGTTCTTTGAATTTACTTGATTTTAATGAGTTCATCAGTGACACGTGGTGAGCTCATGTGATTTCTTCTTTTCATCCTCACTTAATTTTCCCCAGTAAATCCAAAGTATTCACATAAGATTGAATTTGTGTTGATTCAACATGACTTCTGTGATCTATTCTTATAGTTATTGTTTTATGGTTGATTATGTTAATTTGCTGCAGTCACTAGAGTCCTCTAAACTTCATGCAGCCTTCAGATCACCTTAGGAATTCAGGCTGGAGCAGAGTTCATCTTTCAACAGGACAATGACTGCAAGCACGCAGCCAAGACAACAAAGAAGTGGCTTGGGGACCAATCTGTGAATGTCCTTGGGTGGTGCAGCCGGAGCCCAGACTTGAACTCGATTAAACATCTCTGGACCAACACTCCCCATCCAACCCGATGGAGCCTGAGAGGCTCTGCAAAGACGAGGAGAAACTGGCCAAAAACAGATGTGAAAGCCTGTAACATCGTACTCAAAAACATGGGAGGCTGTAACTGCTGCCAAAGCTGCTTCAATGAAGTACTGAGCAAAGGCTGTGAATACTTATATGCATGTTGTACTTTAGTTTTCTTAACAAATTTTCAAGAATTTCAGGCAAACTGTGAATATTTCCTGGATGCACTGTAGACCTGCCCTAAAATGATTTGGGGATTTATGCAGGAATTCTCAAATCACTTACCAACAGTGTTGAATAAATCTGACTTGATGGCTTGAATGAGAAACTAAGAAAAGTAAAGAGGTAACACAGAAAGGCTATGAGGTAATACAGAAAGAAAAAGCTAAAAGCTTCCATCGTTGTTGTTAAAACCTTAGCTTCAAATGCTAGTTTGAAATTCAAGGAAGCTTGGAACAACCATCTTCCACAACTTCCCAGCTAAAATTCTTTTTAACCCTTTGAAGGCCTACTAGGAGCAACCTTTGAAGCTCTTTTGTGAACTGAGGAGTTCCTGTCATATTTCAGGCCTGCTCAAAGAACAAAATCACTGGGTTGGAATCAGATATTAGTGAGCGTGATCTCTGCTTATGCAGTAACCACTAGAAAAACCCAGAAAAAATTCTAATGCTCAACACAGAACATTTTTATTGACATACACTAAAGGCACAGGGAGGTCATCAAATGTTGTCTTTATGGGATAAAGAGTTAAAAACCATCACTGCCTATCCCACCTGTTAAATCCTCAATAGAAAAGTGTGAATTGATTTTCTTGAATTTCTTGATTATTTTAATAAAACAGTGCTACACTGAATTCAGCCACAGATCTCTCTGGAAGCCTGAAACACAGTGGTACCGTCCAATTCTTCCGCCTACCTGTCAGACTGGATCGCTACTCAGTTTTTAAAAGATACTTTTCCAGTTGGTTTAGAGACTGGAACAATTATAAACTCCTTTCTGTCATCTGGGGTTTTCACCTCCAGATACACAGACAACAGTTAATCCAAAATGCTCCCGCCAAGCTTTTAACCACATCGGTTATTGTAACTCTTCATTGTTACTTGTTAGTTTTACAACCATTTTTAAGATTACAGGGAGTGCAGAATTATTAGGCAAATGAGTATTTTGTCCACATCATCCTCTTCATGCATGTTGTCTTACTCCAAGCTGTATAGGCTCGAAAGCCTACTACCAATTAAGCATATTAGGTGATGTGCATCTCTGTAATGAGAAGGGGTGTGGTCTAATGACATCAACACCCTATATCAGGTGTGCATAATTATTAGGCAACGTCCTTTCCTTTGGCAAAATGGGTCAAAAGAAGGACTTGACAGGCTCAGAAAAGTCAAAAATAGTGAGATATCTTGCAGAGGGATGCAGCAGTCTCAAAATTGCAAAGCTTCTGAAGCGTGATCGTCGAACAATCAAGCGTTTCATTCAAAATAGTCACCAGGGTCGCAAGAAGCGTGTGGAAAAACCAAGGCGCAAAATAACTGCCCATGAACTGAGAAAAGTCAAGCGTGCAGCTGCCAAGATGCCACTTGCCACCAGTTTGGCCATATTTCAGAGCTGCAACATCACTGGAGTGCCCAAAAGCACAAGGTGTGCAATACTCAGAGACATGGCCAAGGTAAGAAAGGCTGAAAGACGACCACCACTGAACAACACACACAAGCTGAAACGTCAAGACTGGGCCAAGAAATATCTCAAGACTGGTTTTTCTAAGGTTTTATGGACTGATGAAATGAGAGTGAGTCTTGATGGGCCAGATGGATGGGCCCGTGGCTGGATTGGTAAAGGGCAGAGAGCTCCAGTCCCACTCAGACGCCAGCAAGGTGGAGGTGGAGTACTGGTTTGGGCTGGTATCATCAAAGATGAGCTTGTGGGGCCTTTTCGGGTTGAGGATGGAGTCAAGCTCAACTCCCAGTCCTACTGCCAGTTTCTGGAAGACACCTTCTTCAAGCAGTGGTACAGGAAGAAGTCTGCATCCTTCAAGAAAAACATGATTTTCATGCAGGACAATGCTCCATCACACGCGTCCAAGTACTCCACAGCGTGGCTGCAAGAAAGGGTATAAAAGAAGAAAAACTAATGACATGGCCTCCTTGTTCACCTGATCTGAACCCCATTGAGAACCTGTGGTCCATCATCAAATGTGAGATTTACAAGGAGGGAAAACAGTACACCTCTCTGAACAGTGTCTGGGAGGCTGTGGTTGCTGCTGCACGCAATGTTGATGGTGAACAGATCAAAACACGGACAGAATCCATGGATGGCAGGCTTTTGAGTGTCCTTGCAAAGAAAGGTGGCTATATTGGTCGCTGATTTGTTTTTGTTTTGTTTTTGAATGTCAGAAATGTATATTTGTGAATGTGGAGATGTTATATTGGTTTCACTGGTAAAAATAAATCATTGAAATGGGTATATATTTGTTTTTTGTTAAGTTGCCTAATAATTCTGCACAGTAATAGTCACCTGCACACACAGATATCCCCCTAAAACAGCTCAAACTAAAAACAAACTAAAAACTACTTCCAGAAACATTCAGCTTTGATATTAATGAGTTTTTTGGGTTCATTGAGAACATGGTTGTTGTTCAATAATAAAATTATTCCTCAGAAATACAACTTGCCTAATAATTCTGCACTCCCTGTAGTTTGCTTGTGTTTAAGCCCTACACAGTCAGGCTCCTGCCTACAGCTGCAAGTTGCTGACTCATGAACACATTTTACAGCATGACTTTGTTAAAGACTTGCATGGTCCCTAAAGGTGATTGGGCTTTTACAGTTTAGACTGTAGAGTGATTTCTTCAGTCACTCTGTAAAATCGTTTAAATTTCTTGGTAAAGCTTATTTTTAATCTTTCTGCTTTTCTAAGCCACTAACGTCCTGATGAAACTTTTACCTTTGTCTGTGTAGGTTCTTGTTTATCCAGGTCATGGTAGTCTAAGGAGCTTGGAAAGAAAAAACAACTGGAGTTTCCTCAAGACGTTTCATCAGGTGATCTGAATGGGTCACATAACAGTGTGAGGCATGGTCTCACAATGGTTTCACCAAAACCTCTGCGGACCTACGCCTGGGCTCATGTGGTCAGGCACATGATCAATAGTGGGCCAACGACCCTCTTAAAGGACAGCTCCCACCTGGGATTCTCCATCATTCGGTCTTAGAACTGAAGACGTTCCTGGGATGAGAGCTGAAACATCTTCAAGAAACTTAAACTTTCTTTCCAAGCTCCTTAGACTACCTGTTTTAGTGTCAGATTGTATGTGTACTGGTTTTGAAATTTGAAACTGTTTTAAATTCTACTTAAGGTAGTTTTAAATTTCGAATTTTTATTTTCAAAATGTACTTTCACTGTTTAGCAACTTGGGTGCTGAATAAATACAAATGAAGTAAAGATACAAAGATGCTTCAACATAAGCAAGTTCACAGAAGTGTTACCAGTATAGCTGCCTAGTAGAAGGACTTGTAAGGACTTAATGCTATTATCATTAAAGGCATTTTAGAATATGAAATTTCCAAGTAGTGTTGTGCAGTAACTCACAGTCGCCACAGCTCGTCCAAAGCGGATCACACTTAAGTCACTGAGGTCCAGGTGACTGCTATAAAGGTAAAATCCAGATGAGGCAAGTACTGCTGTGGCTAGAGAGGAGACTTTGAGGAGCCGATTAGCCATGAGTCACTGCAAGAGGAAGACGAGGGAGGAGATCAACAAAGTGCTAAAGAAGTGTTTCATTCATTGATAACTCGGAATAATGCTGTGTTGATTCACTGTGGCTGATTCACATCAGGCACTTTGAATTGACACAAAAAGAAAAGTGCCTCTTAATATGAATCTACATTTGAGATCTGATCACGGCAGAAGGTTGCATCTTAGTTTGGTGAGGGTTCAGGCTTCAGACAGTTTGTGCATTACCAAGGACCCCAACAAGACTAAGAATAAGACAAATATGGACTATTTTGAACTGCCCAGAGCTCTATAAATGCCCAAGAATAAAAACGTGGAGCTAGAAATGTGGAAAATAGGTCCTTTTTTATGTTTTGTAATTCCTATCTGCAGAATTAAAACTTACTTACTCATTAAAGGGGGAAGCATTTCACCAGTAGGGGTGTCGAGTTATTGCTGTTACTGTGTAACTTTGGATCTTTTAAGCACTCCCCTTTTATCAGGTTGCAATTTAAAAGAAATGAATGTTAATGATTCACTTGTTTAAATAAGGTTATACCGACTTACTGTGATATAAACTGCCACTGAACAGGAGTATAGTCTAGCCCCAGTTCAACTTCAGCTGATACGGCTTAAGCACCAAAAAAGAGGGGAAAAAAACATCTTGTAAGTGATCCTGAAAGCATCACCTGCGCATAGAGGGCAGACTGTCCTTTATTTACGGTCAGAAACTGGGACTGTTTTTAAATAGAAAATGTCAGTTATATGTCAATCACCTGGCCTGGAGATCACTGGAGTTTATCTGATTTGTCTAAAAATAAAACAACAATATACATGCAATGTTGTCGCAATAATATCAGCTACCTAGTTTGCCACTTGATTAAAATATTACACAGTGAAAGCACTAGTCTCCTGCTTTTCTCAAGCATCTTTGTGTTGGTGCACCTAAGCCGGCTCGGCGTGTTATGACACTCACCCTGAGCAGCTAGCGGCAGGTCAGCTCAATGAATCACAAAGCAGTTCCTGCCGAGACAGCTCCAAGTAGTGTCTTTGCCTCAGACCGGATTTCGCTGGTGTCTCGTTTCTAAAAGACGCTAATAAAGAACAGGATACGGCGACTGTGAGCTTATCATCACTTGTGTTGTTGTGTTATGCAACAACCGGCTGGGTTTTGTAACAGGCGATGTATGGCTGCACCACCCAGCAGCACTCAGTGCTGACCGGCGAAACTAAACGTCTCAATGAAAGAACTACGAGCAGCTTTACCTGACTCTACAACGCGCGCTGACTGACTGCCATTTATCCGTTTGATTTGACCTCTTCGCAAAATTTCGACGCAGAGCCAAAGGATTCTGGTTAATGTAGTACGGCCTGATATGGAGCCTGTAGAAAACATGGACGACGTAACAGCTCCCCGAAAGTCTCTACTGCCCCCTGGCGTCTGGCTCCAGTATGGCTCATAAACCCCGCCTCCTGTGTGGCCCACAGGGCCGGCCCTAGAATTTTGGTGGCCCTAAAGGAGATTTCATAAATAGCCCCAAAAGATTGACTGCTCATAACTAGATGAAGATGAACACACTTCATTCTTTTAAATGTAGGGTGGGAGAAATTACATGTGTACATGTGTAACCACACAACAAATGAATTTGTTTTCAACTTGTGCAAATTATCCAATAATATTAATATGTCAAAATATGATCTAAAGGATGCAATGACACATAGCTAGAAAGTTAATATTTAACATGGAAGAATTGGGGGCAGTTTAGACCTTTCATCGAGTTTGTGTTAAGATAAAGTAAATTAAAACACCACTTATAATTATTTCCAATATTGTGAGAAAACATCAGGTTCTTTGTAACCAAAAAAGCTAGCTATTATAAATGACATTGCAGTTTTACTTAATTTGAGAAGCAAACAGCAAGTAAAGCTTGTTCTAATAAAAAACACATTAGCTAAACTAAATAGAACTGTTACGTTTTAGCTGCTGTTTGCCAGGTGAAAATTACTGCGGCTACATTCTATTTAATTTGTTCAAAATGAAATGCTAACTCCAAGTTGCAAAACAACAACAAAAAAAAAAAAAATGCACACATACACACACAAAAATTGGTAAGTAGCTAACAACCAAAGCTAACAATACAATCAAATAGGTTACTCGGTTATTAATTATGTTTACAGTTTGTCTTGAGCTGGCTAACAAGCTGAGGAAAAACAACCTGCCGTTCAGGTTAAAATGAACTGTGGCTATTTACTGTGAAATATGTTCAAACACAATAAATACAACATAGCTTCATCCTTAAGGTAATCACACATCTGTGCTGAGACGTAGCGTTATGATGGTGCTGCTCCGATCTTACCCAACCATTAGCCCCAGAAGTCCTGTTGTATTGTCGTTACCTGACAGTATGAAGCTCCTTGAGGCAACTGTGGTTGTGATTTGGCGCAATATAAATAAAACTGAAAAGTCAGCAGATTCTCGGGATTTAAATTATCCTTATGTTCAGTATACACAAACATCTTTAACATGCTGGTTCAGATGCTTATCCCAGTGAAAATGCCTTTTTACTGTTAGTTTTAAATCAAAATGAAAGTTTAAACCAAGTATGACACATATGAACATCAAAAAAATAAATAAAGACAAGCGAATGATTCAGTTGAATATATGCTCCAGTGAGACATTAAGGTTCACTAAAACTATCGACGAATAAACAGTTCATATGTCAGCAGTGCTGAAAACATGTAGGAGCAGAACTTCAGATCCTGCAGTGTGTGAAACAGGGAAGGATGTTTCAGACCTAAGGGGTAAACTTTACATCTGTGATGATCCTGTTTGTGATTACAGGAGCTGCCCAAGGATTCAGACCTCAGCACCACCCAGTGACAAAGACAGATCATCTTATATGTTCACTCTTTGTAATAACTAACTGATGAAAAAAGTACAAACACTCCCCCCCGGTTTGGATCTTTAGCATCAGAATTGTTGTCTTAAGGCCAAGAAAGATGCCAAGCAGATTTATTTTACCAAGTGGATCATCATGGCCTTGCCATATTGGTCCATTCGATTGACCTTTATTATAATTATGAATTTATTTTATTTTCAGTTGCTACAAACGGGACAGACATGACTGGGGGATAGGACGGGGAGAAAGAATGAAAGAAAGAGAGGGAGAGAAAGAAAACCAAAGGGGAGAAGAGACGGTGAGAAGGGGGGGAAGAAAGAAAAAAAAAAAAAAAAAACACCTGGGTCACCTGTATGGAGAAAAAAAACAGAAGAGAAAGCAAACAACAAAGAGCAAGATAATAAAAAAACAGCACCATCACAATAAACTAGCTAGCAGTAGATATCAGTAGATACTAAATATTAAACGATATTGTGCAGCACGCAAGATAGACAGCGCACAATGTGCTTTGAGGCAGCAGCCAAGAAAGCTTTAGTCTGCGTCTGTGAACACCCGTGTGTACACCTGTTTGCACACCTGTGTGGATCAGCATGCTTGCATTCCAAAGGTTTCTCCATGTAACGATCTGCTAGGGAGTGTGGGGGGGCCACAGCCCCGTCCTCCAGGGCATGAAGCAGGTATGGAGGAGATCCAAGCCCCCGACATCCAGAGGCCCCAGAGTACGAGGACCCGAGGAGGACCACCAAAGGGGGGGGGAACCGTGCCACCCTCCTGGGAAGAGCTGAGTAGAGCCCCAAAGGATAGGTCACCCAGCAGCTACGGAGCAGAGGTCAGAGGGGGTTGCAGTGGCGTGCCCGCGGGCTCTGCCGGCAGCCAGCTGTGCCAGAGAGGACCGAGCTTCAGGCCCAGAGGCCGGAGGTCTGAGGGCACCCCACCCCCCGGAAGGAGCCCAGCCGGGCCACAGACCCCAGGCCCCGCCAATCGACACAGACGAACAGGCACACGCGGACACAAACGTGCATTCCCACCCCATATGCACCACCAAATACTCAACACTCACCCAACGTGTAGACAGACACAAATAGACACTGCACAGACAGTCTCACTCCCCAAACATACTCTATATCCCAGGTCCAGGTACCCCCGCCCTCAGAGGGGCAAACCGCACCTAGACCCAGGAGATGTAACCCTTCTCTCTGGGGTGGAGGCAAGCGGACCAAAAGTACAAACACTTAAGTACCACATGATGTGCTGTCAGCGAAAGCTGCAGCTGTTTTCCTGATAAAGTCAAAGACAAAAAGCCAAAGGGATTAATCATCCATATAACTGTGTCACTGTATATCAGCAGAAACATTAACTCAGTTTGGTGTTTCAGTAAACTACTGATCTCAGACCTGCACAGATTCTGCTTTTAACACTGAGTGTACTCAGCTGCATGAAGAGCACATGAGATAAAACCAGATGGAAGGTCAAACATCTTCACTTGTATGTTGAACTAAAAACGTCTGATCTGGAATTCTTTCACACTGCTTTGCTAATTGTCAGCTGTGTGTCAGGCTAGGACCCAAATGTAGGACTCAGAGACGGAAAACGTACAGCAGCAGCTTTATTGCTGGAGAAACAAGCTAAAAGTAAAATACATGAACACTAAAGAAATAAAAGGCGATCTAGAACTACAATCATACACAGACTAGACCTGACCTGACAACTAACACGGAGAACACGACACCAAACAGAGGGACACTGAGGACTTAAATACAGGCAGGATAACGATGAGGCTGGGGAACAGCTGAGAAGACAGCTGTTCCCCAGCCTCATCCTCTGACATAACAAGACAAAGAGGAAGCAAAACTGAATACAGTGAGTGCAGGACAAGGACTATCAAAATAAGACAGGAAGCACGACGAAGACGTAGATGAAGACACACAAGCTTAACACTGAGAACAGGGGAGAAACTAGCACAGGGACATTACTGTGTGGAGAGACGGAGAGGCAGCATGAAACACGCAGACACGAGAAACACAGGGAAGACACAGAGACAGACACTAGCCGCTAGAAACGTTTCAGCATTGTCTGGCAGAAATGAAGGCGAAAATCTTCATTTTATCTCATTTTTCTTACTTTTATGTGTTTCAATGGTGTGCTCCTTTTGATGTTTAGGTTATTTATCTATCCTTGTCAGAGTCGGGGGGGGAGCCTATCCCAGCCCTCTCAGGGTGAGAGGCAGGGTACACCCTGGACAGGTTGCCAGTCTGTCCCAGGGCTATGGTATGGCTTGATTGTGTATGTGACAAATACAATTTCAATGGGAATTTGATTTGAGGTGTAGCAGCTTTACTATGAGCTCCTCTCAAATAGCTTAACTCCTGGCCTCTGCCTAACTAAGGGAGAGACTAGCCGCCCTTCAGTGAAAGCTAATTTCTGCTGCTTGTATCAATGATCTCAACTACCCAAGCTCACGATCCTACGTGAGGGTGGGGACTTTGATCGACTCGTAAACTGACAGCTTTGCTTTTACATTTAGCTCTCTCTTCACCACTACAGAAGGTCGCAGCATCTGCATCACTGCAACCATGGCCCCAGTCTGCCTGTCAATCTCCTACTCCCTTTACTCATGAACATGATCCCAGATACTTAAACTCCTCCAGCAACTTATCTGTGTGTGCACTCCATGCTCCGGGCTAAGGGGCATGGCCTTCAGACCTGGAGGTGCTAATTCTCATTCCCACCACTTCACACTTGGCCACTCACTGGTGTGAGCTGGAGGCTACCACCTGATGACACCAACAACATCATCTGCAAAAGCAGAGATGATTATGAAGCCACCAAATTCCGTCGTCACTTGGTTATGCATAGAAAGTATGTCCAGAACCATTATGAACAAAACTGGAGGCAAAGTTCTTCCAAAAAAGGAACTTTCCACATGTGAGGGAACGTGTTCTGAAGAAGCTGGCTCTACCTTTTTTATTTCATTTTTATAGCTTTTATTTTCATTTAAGTTTTCTAATATTCGTTTAGTTTGTTTAAAAGTAGGTTTTCTTTACAGGTATTTTGTTTTGAATTAAATTCATGAAATCCGCCCGACGACGCCTGACTGTTCTGACGTCACTCCACTTCCTGTCTCCACCCATTTGCAGCCATGATGGTAGGTTTCTCTGTCTCTTCTGTTTTTCTTGTGTTGTCTGCTCGGTGAGCTCGAGAGGTTCCACCGGCTGTTGTGTTGTGTTTGCGTTTGTGTTACGGTCGGTGTGCAACTAAACAAACAACCCTGTGCTCTTTGTCTTCGCAGCAGGAAGGGTTGGACGACGGACCCGACTTCCTCTCCGAGGAGGACCGGGGAGTGAGTGCTGTCCGTCTGCCTGTCTGTTTGTTCACCTTGTGTCTTTTCACCTGTGTGCCTGTGTGTTGGAGTTTGACGCTCTTCTGTGTTTGATTCAGCTAAATCAGCTGGGTAGCATTAGCTCGCTCATTTTTCTAGGGAAGTTAGCTGTCCAGGCTAACTTTAGCTTATTGCTAATGGGCAGTTAGCCTGTCAGCTGTGGTCAGACTGGTTCTCCAAGCCGCGAGTACAGATGATGACCCGGCTGCAGTCTTTGGGCTTAACCGAGAGCTAACGAGGCTAACGGTTACAGTGAAAGTTTAAATGGCAGCTAACGAACCACTGACTTAGTGAAGTTCATGTTGATGGTACGTGCTGCTAGCGCTGCTGTTTTACCATCAGCTGTCACATGACTGAAACGCTGCTCCGATTCTAATTGGATAATCCCTGTTATTGTCAACGAAGCTCGACGAGGGCAATTCAGTCCAAAATTCCACAATGTTGGATAAAGGTGTCCATGTTTCTGTAATTCTAGGAAACACGACACGGCTTTCATCATCACAGGGACCAGCAATCTAAAATCCAGACAGATGGACAAACAAAACCCCAAAGTCAACCTTAAATATAGTTTACTCAGTGCTCTTGACCTGACTTGGTAACCGAGCACTTTGCTTGTGGTTCAGGTTGAACTACCACTGCTGTCCCCCGAATCTAAATATTATCTTGTAAATAATTTAGGTGCTTTGTGTTCCATCTTTTCTTTCATCCTGACGTGTGTACAGAGCTGAAAGTACCCAGATGTCCAAAATACACATCCAGAGGTTTATTGTTGCTGCTTGTTGAGTAAAGAGCTGTGGTTTTATGGTAATATCGTTTAGTAAAGCTGGAAAATAATTTTTACAGGTTGTTTTACTCTGAAGCACATGTATACAGTTACATACACTAAATGATATTATAGAAGTCTTTTACAGAAGTGTCTGATTCATGTATCAGTCACAGCTTGATTTATAGATTTATTCCTAAGAACATGGTGTGCATGCAGGCTTTTCAGTATGTTGTGCTTTATGGACTTTAGAAAGAGGAAATTCAGGATCCCCTCTGAAAGATGGGACAAAGTAAAATGAGTCTTGAACCTGGCCTCAGTCAACAGACGATTTCTGTTGTACAAGAACAAACAAAAAGCAAGAAAAGTTGTGAATTTACTCCCATCTGAGCACCTTCAGTATATTTATGATGTAGCTGTTCTGTGAGGGCAGTAAGGTTCACACAGTCAGGAGATCCAAGTGTCTCAGACCTACATTCTGGTTTGTGGATAAGAAATAGAACAGAGATATATTATTAAGACACTGGTGTTATAGCTGGACTTCTATACTGTGTACTTGTGGTCCTTGTTAAAACCGTGGCAGCTGTCACACCTGTCAGAAAGGTGTGTGCTGTAGTTTTTGTAGCTCGAGTGTGTGATACTTGTCACTGTCTAATTATGTCATTCATTTATTGTTGCCAAGTGAAATTGAGGTGTCAGTCCAATAGCACACGATCGGATGGATGTGCAGTTACATGTTCTTTAATGCAGTGTCCCAGGACGTTTGTTGAACTGGGATGGCGACACAGCTGTATTTTTTGTTCCTTCTCCATATGAGGCCTCTTTTTCACGCTGCATAGTTGTTGTTGTTGTTTTTCTTTAGTGATTCCGTTTCTTTACTTTAAACTGGGCCTCGATGCTGCGCCTCGGTTCATTGGTTTTAGCTCTTGCCCCTTTTGGGTGAGACTACTTTTCAAACATCTGGTAGGTAGATCCTCTCTGCTCCAGCTGTGTGCTGAGACCATGGCATATGCATGCAAAGTAATCAGTAGAACTAACTTCTGAACAAACAAAGTTCTGTACTGTGACACAGTACGATGTAGGTGAAGAGTACACTGTAACTGACAGCTGGCTTTCGTTGTGTGTCTGTACTGCTCACTGCGTTGTTGGACACACGGTCTCTGTCCTCCTGCAGCCACGTGCAGTCAACGTGGACCTTCAAACAGACGCCATGCTGCAGGTTGACATCTCTGATGCCCTGAGTGAGCGAGACAAGGTCAAATTTACCGTTCACACCAAGGTGAGACTGACTGCTGTCAGATACGCTGACAGACCTGAACTTCGATAACACGTAACAGACCTGAACCTGCACACTGCTGATGTGCTTCCTTTTTGCACAGAGCACGCTTCCCAACTTTAAGCAGAACGAGTTCTCGGTGGTCCGACAGCATGAAGAGTTCATCTGGCTGCATGACTCCTTTGTGGAAAATGAAGAATACGCAGGATACATCGTAAGAGCAGCATGCACAGAGGACTTCACTTCACCCATAGTCACCATTCTAAGACGCAGAATAACGTTAAGCTAAGTCGTCACTTTAAATAAGCCCACGTTTTATCCTGTGTCTCATTAATGAGATGTAGAAAGACAGCTTTAGTCTTGAGCCATTACACACACACACACACACACACACACACACTCTCTTTTGGGGGAGGTTCTTGTGTTTTGGGGTTTTTATGGTCAAGCCACTTGACCTTAACCTCTATCGAGCATTCAAGTATAAAAAGGCACCACAATTACACAGAAACAGAGACACACACACTGAAACACACTCACTTATAGGCTGGCACTTCCAGAGCCTGGACTTTCAAATTAAGATAAGACAAGCTAAGATAACCTTTATTAGTCCCACATGTGGGAAATTAGTTTTGTTACAGTGCAAAGTTAAGAAAAAACATACTGTAGTAGGATTAGATAATAAGAATATGAATAAGATACTGCACACAATAGAATAAATATATATACAACAGAATAAAATACAATATTGTCAGAAAAGGAGGATTGCTGAGTATTGCTGAAATAATTGAAGCAGTGTGGCAGCATCTGGACATACAGCGAAACAGAAACATCCAGAAAAGAACAGGAATGCCTTCAAGTTGCCCAGAGAGCTATTCCTGACGGCTACTTAAAGGAAGGAACGTTTGCCTAAGACATTCCAGGCTGTGTTGAATAAAGGCCGTCATACCAAGCTTGTTGAATTGCACAGGCTGTTTTTTTTCTTATTTATTATATTTTAATTTCTGTTTCCACGTGTTCGAATCGCTCTGCTTGCTTCCAATATTTCTATCAGAATATAAATAAATGAGGCTCAAGTTTGAAAAGAACAAGTAAACAGACACAGGCAAGACGCACAATAGTTCTTACCCAAGAAAGGTTTCTATTTGTAGGCAGAGCAAAAGAGAAAAGGCCCAGGACGTTAGTAAGAGGGTTCCTAGTCTTAACCTGCCAAATTCTGTTAAATTTAGTTATCTGACAGTGACAGATTTAACATCTGCCTGTACAAGTATCTGAACGACATATTTCAGTATCTGGAAACTGATGGACCAGCTTACATCACCACTAGCAAAAGAGCAGACAGGCACGTGCAACCGAGTTATCAAACCTGCATCAGAGGCCAGAAAGAGTGTGAGCTGGCTTCAGTGTAGAGCCGTATGCGTGTTGTTGTTGCAGATCCCCCCAGCACCTCCAAGACCAGACTTTGATGCATCCAGAGAGAAGCTGCAGAAGCTGGGCGAGGGCGAGGGATCCATGACTAAAGAGGAGTTCACAAAGATGAAGCAGGAGCTCGAGGCGTGAGTGAGCACAGACAGCAGTTGTTGTCCCCATAGTTGTTTGACGTGCTGGATTAATCACCACATCGCCCCTTTTTGTGTTGTTGCACAGAGAGTACCTTGCCATCTTTAAGAAAACCGTAGCCATGCATGAGGTCTTCTTATGTCGTGTGGCGGCTCATCCTGTGCTCAGGAAAGACCTCAATTTCCATGTCTTCCTGGAGTATAACCAGGATGTAAGTATCACACCGGATTCATTTCATTTTTAGGATTTCTGAGCAGCTCGAAGAGCCAGTCGTCAGTCAGCACAGGACCTCGTGGTGCTCCTAGGAATAACAAGCAGGTCGACAGAAAACGGAGGTGTTCTATACCTGCTAACTCTGTGTTGTTCATCTTTCTTTTCTTTTTCATGTCTTGTTGCCAAAAGCTGAGTGTACGAGGGAAGAACAAGAAGGAGAAACTGGAAGATTTCTTTAAAAATGTGGTGAAGTCGGCAGATGGTGTCTTGGTGGCTGGAGTCAAGGTGAAGACCCAGGAACTAGTTTCCACCTCAATCAAATGTGGTTTCCATGTTTTCTCTTTATTGATAGTTGCTGTTTTTGCGCCTGTAGGATGTGGATGATTTCTTTGAGCACGAGAAGACGTTTCTGTTGGAATATCACAACAGAGTCAAGGATGCTTCAGCCAAGTCTGACAGAATGATCCGGTCACACAAAAGTAAGAATCTTTTAAATCCGTTTTTCTTTTGTAAGTGATGTTTGTGTCTGTGGCATGAGCTGAAAGGTCAGGTTCAGGGCTTGTGTTAGAGTCTCGAGTAATTCATTGAACAGAGACTTGGAGTTTTATATAAAGGAAAACTGTGTGACGCTGATGTCCACGTATTTGTTTTCTGTTTAGATGCTGCTGATGACATCAACAGAATTGCCTCATCTCTCTACACATTAGGAACACAGGACTCCACAGACCTCTGCAAGTATGAACAAATGTTGTCTTTGAACTTGACCTGGAGCTGCCTTCATGTGATGATTTTTGCTAACACTTGTATTTGGTCCTGAGCAGAGCCAGGTTGTAAACATACCTGCATCACATCTGTCTTGTTCTTTTGTTCCCTTTTTCTTCCTTAAGGTTCTTCCTCAAAGTGTCAGAGTTGTTCGAGAAAACTCGGGTATGTCTGATCAAATTTGGAGTTTGCCTTGTTATCTTATTACCCCAGTAACTCTAATGTTGGGACCATGTTTGGGGGGTTTTTTAAACAGAAAATTGAAGCTCGCATTGCAGCAGATGAAGACCTGAAGCTGGCCGACCTGCTGAAATATTATTTGAGGGAGTCACAGGCTGCAAAGGTCTGATTGACAGTTGAAGTCACCAGTTAAAAAACTGGCTTTGTTAAATATTGCAGTTTATGTGATGATGTCTCCCCTCGCAGGATCTCTTGTACCGGAGGAGTCGGGCTTTGGTCGACTATGAGAACGCTAACAAGGCTCTAGATAAGGCTCGGGCCAAAAACAGAGATGTTCTGCAGGCTGAGACCAGTCAGCAGCTTTGCTGCCACAAGTTTGAGAAAATCTCAGAGTCTGCCAAGCAAGGTCATTTTTTGTTCTTCCTATGTCAGCGTACAGGTGAAGGAGTGTTGGATGTGTGTGCGGTCTGCTTTCACAGTGCATTCTTCTCCAAACAGAGCTCATAGACTTTAAGACAAGGCGAGTGGCAGCCTTCAGGAAGAACCTGGTGGAGCTGGCCGAGCTTGAGCTCAAACACGCCAAGGTACTGAGTATACAGAGAAACCAGCCGTTAAAAGAGCATTTCAGCTGTTCAGGAGTGTCTGATCTCATTATGTGAGGTGGCTGTAGTGTAGGAGAGGAGCAGGCTGCCTTCTTAATTGAAAGGTTGGCTGGCCTCTCCAGTCTGCATCCTTGTAGTATTAAGCACTTCATAAGAACCAGTCCATTTACCTATTACCGTGTCTCACCTGCAGGGGAACCTCCAGCTGCTGCAGGGCTGTCTGGGCATCCTGAAAGGAAACACTTAACTGTTTGATACTGCATACATCCAGCTGGATGCCCCCTGGCTTCTGTCCCGCCCATTTCCAGCTGGACAATCCCGTCACATGGGTGAAACCTGCAAGGACAGAAAACCGACGCCAAGATAACTGGACCTGGAGACAAATAGAAAGAGTCTGAAATAAAAAAGACAGGAAGTCTGTTGTCATCATCACTAACAAGACAGTCTTTTTTTTGTTTTTGTTTAATGCCCTGAGTCCTGTTCATCATCTTCCTCTTTCTCAAGCAGCATAAGTATTGGTCCTACTGTTCTTTTGCCTGATTTGCAGCGCCTGTACTGGCCCTACTGAGCCACCATAACCAGCAGAGTAAGACTGCTCCCTCAGAGGTCCTAATAAATTAGCTGTTTCTGTGGTTTCAGTCTGATTCTGCTATAACTGGATATGATTGGACATTCTGTACTTTTTGTAAATTTGTGAAGTTAAATAAACCAGATTCAGTCTAAAATTGTCACCTTTTCAAAACGTAAATAAAGATTTTAGGTCAAAAGAGAAACAAGTGAATGTGACTCCTAGGAGGGGATACTGACCCGGTCTGCTGCATCTGTACTCACGGGTCCAAGTTTGTCTCTGCTGGTGACCTTATTTAGTGCACAGCAGCATAACTTTAGCTCAACAAGCTTACTGCTTTAACCAGAGAAGGAAAAATCAGACAGTTGCTGATTGTATCGAACTGTATTACTGTTGGCTTCTATTGTGATGCATTGCACTCCTATTAGTGTGGGGGTTTTAATTTTTTTTGTGCTCTAAAAAACCCTCAGTCGACCACAGTGTCTGGTTAGTAGCTGTTCATTGAACTTCTATCAGTGTTTTAACGAACCTGGAAACAAGATTCATGTTTTGACTTTGTTTGAAAGTTTAAAGACTCAAAAACAGACAAAAGTAGTCAGTAAAAGACAAGTGTGTGTGTGCTGTTTTATTTTTGTGCCACACATGGCCTCACCTGTTGTTTTGCCGTTTGCATTTTCTGCCTCTTCGGTTCTGTTTATTTTGGTGGCGCTTGTGTGTCCAGGGGGGATCTTAATGTGTATCGACTTCCTGTGGCGCTGCTACTGCTGTGTGACGGCGTTTTGAGTCCAGTTCTCTGTTCCTGTTAAAGTGTAAATTCACTATAGAAAAAACAAACACAAACTTGTACATGTTTGTATTAGTTGACTAATGAACGCTAACGATCTTCATCACTCATTGTAGATTCTTTGTTCACTTATCAGACGTTTGTCACTCTAATCGAAAGCGGAGCTTCTGTTTGCCTTAACGCTGATCGGTGGCTCCTCATGGGTCATTGAAAAGAAAAAGTTAAGTCACCAAATGAAAACAGTTTCTGTTCTTATCCCTATTTTTTAATGAACTGTATACGAATGTTTTTCAATCTTGTGTGACCAAAGCTGCTTCTGCTGATTCAAGAAGGAAACAAAAATAATAAAAGATGATTATGAAATTCACAACATTTTAGTTGTTTAAACTTCAGCAGGTCTGTAATCCACCCTGATCGTACTGAGACTCAATAAAACTTTACAGTTTTCTTACAAATAATCTCTGAACAATTTGTTTTTATTGGTTAGACATATTTGTATCCATCATAATATAAACGAAATAAATAGGGCGTGTCCCATTTTGACCTCGGGACTTCTATGCTCACGTTTATGGCGTTCCATGTATGCCCGTCTTGCACCCTCCTGCTGGATTGTCTGAGAGGTACCTTTGCACACCCTGCACCTGTCGTCTTACCTGGTGTGGCAGACCCCAGCCGGTATGGATCCTGTGCTGCCATGATCAGTGTCTCTGGCCTGTCTTTCAGTCCAGCTTTGTCCAGTCACTGGTAGGATTTCTGGAAGTCAGACACGTCTTAATGGGAAGAACAAGATCTGAGCAATCATCTGCACCCTGCCGATCGTCAGGTACCCTGCTGGGAGAATAAGCTGGCCAAAGGAGGCGATAGAAGTCACTCACATCAAGACAAGAAGGCTCCTTACCATGCTTGGAGGGTTTCAACCCAAATCCAGCACCCTTACGCTAAGTGGACGGAAGTGGGCAGAATCCATGAAGCAGACCAATGAATACATCAGATTACTGTATTGACCTATTACTGTAGGTAAACATCTCAGGCAGCAGAAACCCAGGAAAGAGGGGAGCAAGAAGAGGAAGCAATACGGAAGGACAGGTCCCTGCACGACATGTACAGGTGCACCAGTGCATCCTCCTGTACATGTCGTCAGATAGATGAAGTGGTCGATATCAAGAAATCCTACTGGAGAAACCTGGACTGAAAGGCAGAACAGAGGCACTAATCATGGCAGATGCTGAATTTTTCAGATATGTTGAAACGAAAACAAATGTCTAGTCTGAATATTGGCCAAGCTAGTGCCAGCATAAGATTTAAAGCCTGTTACAAAAATCAAACTGAAATTTTATAAAAACAAATTAAATTCTTGGAGCTTCAACTTAATGAAAAGAATGATCCAGTCAAATAAAACAATTTACTGCTTTTGAGAGCAGGCACCTAAAAACCCTGGCTCAAACAATCAAAATCCACCAGGGTCTATCTTGCCTGGTGAGGGACCAGACAAAAAGTAATTCAAAAGAGCCCTATCAGTAGAACAAAAAGGGAATAGTTCACCCTGCCCAGGATAGGGTTACCGCCCCATACTCCCGAAGCACCTCCCACAGGACACTCCGAGGGACATGCCTTCTCCAAGTCCACAAACCACATGTAGACTGCACCAGCTTGTCATAGAAATCAGTGTTACATGAACTCAGCTGTTATTGCTTCAGCCCAATACAAGCCGAAAAATACAGACTTGGAATTTAGTCCAACTGCTGAACTTGCATTTGATAATTTTTCACTGAAACTCTTAATATGAGGTCCAAAGTCAAAGAGATTTGGTTGACAAAAACCAAAAGAAACTTATCAGAGCGATAGAAAGAACTTTAGGAATGGGCAAATTCCCAAACAATTCTTAAAAAGGATTTTTTTAAAAAAAAGACCAGAGAAGACTAGAATGAATGGATGGATGATTGTAGAGTTGTTTCTTTGAATAAGAAAATCCCCTTCACAGCATCTTATCTTATCTTATGGTTTACAAAGATTAGATGGTAAATAAAAATCTTCATCTGAGTTTGTTGTAATATAAGATAATCTTTTGCTAAAAAAAAATTATTTAAAACCACGTACAATTTACTTAAATGTATTTAAAATCCTCCAGAAATGCTTACTTATTTATTTTCACTATTTCATCTTGAGTCTATGAATCACTACAGCGCCATACCATATCTAGCTATCATCTGTCAGACATTTATTTTTTAAATACACCTAACCGTGGTGCTTTAAAAACTATATTTAATGTAACTTAAGCTTTTATTGTAAAAGGCTGTCACCGGAAGTTTGTGTGAAACGCGTGAGGAGGCACCGGAAGAGTGGTTTGAGAGCGCTTTATGGGACCTATGCATAGAATTTACAGTCGGTATTAAAATGAGCTCTATCGGGACTGGGGTGAGTGTTTCAGTACTTTTTGAGAAGAAGCTTTAACTTACGTACACTCGTACGTTTATCAGTCTGTCTTTAGTCCTGTTTTCCGGAAAATATTCTGCTTTTATAGTTCAAATTATGTTCATTCAGTTCAGTCTGCAGCTAGCTAGAGTGTTAGCCTGCTGAGTCACAATGAGGCCTGCTAACAGAAGCTAAACTGAAATTGAAAGTAGTTTAATTTAGTCCCGATTCAGGATTTTTTTGTCAATTTATCAATTTATAAGAATTAAAAAAGCTTTCTACTGTGGCGTTAATTATCCGTTTTATCACTGTAATTACAGGAATTCACGATATTTATGTGTTTAGATGTTAGCCTCCATCAAACTGGATTCAGAATGACTCAGAATTGCGTGCCAGCTAAATTCTCTCTATGAGAAGAGTAACTTTTTATCACTGGGGTTCATTTTATTTAACAAAGGCTTTCTAAAAAAAACAAAAAACTTTATTTTTTTAAAAACATAAACATTTACCTTGCTACTGTCAGATAACAGGGTACCAATGAGGTGTTTGGTGCACCTGAGGTGAAAGTGAATATAAGTAGTCCAGTTCACACAAAGAATGAAATATACTTTAGTTTCCTGAATTCTACCAACACACCAAGCTAAGTCTGGGTGTATTCCTCAGAGGGTTCAGGTATACAGTCCCTGAATATATTTTGCACATGTTTTGGCAGTTGGGCAAATGATTTTAGACTACAAGTCAGTCATCCCTCTTTTTTAATTAATTAAAACTTTAAGGCCACATGAAAGTGTGAGTTTGATTATATACCTGTCCTTTCCAGCTACTAATATCAGTAGTTTTAGTTTAATATTGGAAGCTGCTATTTCTGTTTTGTCTTGCAGTATGACCTGTCGGCCTCAACCTTCTCTCCAGATGGTCGAGTGTTTCAGGTGGAGTATGCCATGAAGGCTGTAGAGAACAGCAGGTCAGTCTCTATGTTTTTAAACTAAAACCAGACCCCGCTGAATGTGATGTGGTGGGTAAATATGAAGAAAAAATTGTTTTTCTACAGTGTTGATAACCAACTGACTTCCTAACCCAGAGTGCTAATGGTGCTAATAATTCTGAATAGTTTCCAGACATGTCATGATCAAATTTTCAAGTATGTCTCCATGTTGTGATGTTCAGCACAGCCATTGGAATCCGCTGTAAGGATGGGGTGGTGTTCGGGGTGGAGAAGCTAGTCCTGTCTAAACTGTACGAGGAGGGCTCCAACAAACGCATCTTTAACATCGACAGACACATTGGCATGGTAACCACACAAGCCGTCAAAAACATTTCAGGTCTATTCAGTGTGCTACATAAATGTGTGCATCGGTGCGCAAAGAAAACTGTCTTCATGCTCATCTTTTTTTTGGATAGTGTCAAAAGCGACATTGCCTCATAGACCAGACTAAAAAGACAACCTTTGACACAAAGTGATAAGCTGTCAGCTGTCTTGGCTAACTTGGTGTCTGCAGCACCAGCTTGATGGTTTTTGCTGTGTGAGCGAGCAGCAGCTATATTCTTGCCTCGATATCAACCTTTGTTGTAGCGTTAATTATATCACGGGACATGCGTTGCTATGACAACGACCATGCACATTAGGTGGTAATTGATTGTAATGGAAAACCCGTTGATCTGAATCGTGGCAAGCCATGGTGAGTTGATTTGAGTAGTTAGTAGTGGAAAAGGTGCTGTAGAGGGTAGGACCCAAAGTTCGCCCAAAGCGTCACACTGCCTCTGCCAGCTTCCCTTTTTCCCGTAGTGTATGCTGGTGCCAGGTGTTCCCAGGGAAACCATGCAGACTATCCCAGCCAGCCACGTGGTGTAAAAGAACCGTGGTCCGGTTCTGATGCTCACATGCCCATGGCCGGCACTTTGAGCAGGGGATGTGCTCAGCATGTATCAGAACCAGCATGAACTGTTTCTGCAGTTTGAGCTACAATAGCTCGCTCTATCACAACTGGTCCAACTTCCTTGGACCAGTTGTGATAGATGGATAAATGGTGTAGCAGGAGCTCAGGAGGTGGAGCAGGTCATCTACTAATCTGAAGGTGGTTCGATCCCTAGCTGCTCCAGTCTGCGATCCAAATGATCTCTTGGATGTTGAAGATGCTGAACATACTGAAGCTTTCGATGAGACCGAAACGCTGTTTCTTCTGGCCCGCTCCATCCGCAGCTCACCGTCTCACTTAGAGATGTTTGTACCTGGAAATTGCAGGATATCACTTTCTGAAATGGTCACCACGTTCTGTTTGTGAAACATTTTATTTTGTGTGTTCACAGACTTATTGTGACATGAATATGTGTAAGTAAAGCTTCTCTCTCAACAGGCAGTAGCTGGCCTATTAGCTGATGCTCGCTCACTCGCTGAAGTTGCCAGAGAAGAAGCTTCTAACTTCAGATCAAACTATGGACACGACATTCCCCTGAAGGTAACGCATCAGCTTCCTGTTGTCTTTTGTTACCATTTTTTTCTCTATGATCGGGTATTTTAATTTTGTATTGTCATTATAATAATAGTAAAATAAAGTGTTATTCATGAAATTCCAGCTGTAAAATAAACAGTAATTATATGTTACTAATAAAACAGGATCTTTGGAATCGTAGCTTATTCAGTTTGAAAGTAAGAAAATGTAAAAGGTCACAACAGCGATGGATAAACATTTCAAATGTTACACAATAAGGCGTATTCATATTTGTCTAGTTATTTTGGTAAAGCCACAGGGAGCCACTGAAGATGGGCAAAGAGTCACATGTGGCTCTGCAGCCAAATGTCTGAAACTCCAGGTTGTACAAGAAAAAAGTTAAAAACTGCTCCTCTGCTGTATCATGTGACATGCAGCTATGTTACTAGCATGGATGCTTGGAGGAACAGTGTATTTTCCATGGATCGATGTGTTAACCCTTTAGAGCCGATCGGAGCGGGAACGCTCTGTTATGCGTAACTATTTTTAAATCCCAGTAGCTCTGCAACCACGTAAGCTAGCGCAAAAATTTTTTTTGCATATGAAACCGGAGGAGTTGTACTTACATCTTATGCCATCAGCTTGTCCTAGGTCACGGTTTCCTTCCACATAAAGCTTTGCAAAAACTGCATAAAAAGCGCTTGCAGGAACAAAAACATAATATTCCAGAAACACGCTTTGCCGATCCGATCAGCTGTTCATAACACTTCCTACGTTGGAATAGACGTCAGCGCGAACTTTTGCATTTCCGCCATTACCTGGCCGAAACCGGAAGTGACGTCATTTTCGCGGAAATGTAGTCTTTTTTGCGATCAGGGCCTCAGGGCCTATACTGCTCTTTTTAAAAGTTATCTTTGACTTTATGACTTTCTGTGTCGTTTCTGGGATGCTTAGGACTCATATTGCACTGCTGGAAATAGTTTATTTTGATGCATATGCTGCTTTTTTGCAAATTTGCAGTATAATATTTATTTTCGTTTTTCCTGCAGTGTATAAAAATTGGTGTATTTCAAAAATAAAACTATTAAGACACTCAAAATAAATTTCCTGTGGTAGGAAACTATTTTGTGCAACTTTTTTGTATTTACAGTTTTGAGGGATAAGCCTCTTAAATTTCTCTAACTACAAATATATGTTAAAAAATCAAAAACGATTTTCAATTTTTTTGTAGTTTATTGCACTTTTTTGCAATTTATGTAATTACTATGCACTTAATGAATACATATTATTAAAATCTGGGCTGTAATGGTTGTATTGATGTATAGCAACTTGAAATGCTCCCAAAAATGGCTCCACAGCATGTAAAAATATAATATAAGCTCTGGCGGACTTGGTTCTATGGTAGGTCTTAAAGGGTTAAACGGCCGTCCCTGGAAGCTTAAAAAGTCTTTGTCAGTTCTTCTGTATTCTAATGTTCTTGTTCTGTATTATAGCAACCACCTGAGGAAACACAGAATCAAACTTATAAATGCTCTGCCTCCAGATTGTTGTCAAGGACATGGACTTTGCAGTTGGGCAAAAACAGTTTTGTCCCCTAATAGCTACTGATCAGCTGAGCTAGGAAATCAGTGTTGAGGCATCGAATCACAGCAAGTAATAAGCGCGCACATGAGAGAAGCATAAATTAAAGTGAAACATATGTTCACACTTCACCAGGCAACACTTCCCTCCTATTGGCTAATAAGGTGAGCCACTTTGATTTGATTGGAGCCCCAGCTTCCTGTCCGTAGCTGACAGGAGTGGCATCTGGTGTGGGCTTGTGCTGCTTTAACTCATCTGCTGTAGTTGAATGTAGCTTGGTTGAAATGACCTTTTGGCATCAACGAGGTATTTTCACCCAGTGAACGTGTGTGAGATGAAGGAGCCCATTCAAATGTGCTACAAGTCTAACTTCCTCCTTTTTAAGCTGCTATTAGGGACTTTGCCTTTGCATACATGGTATCATTTGTTCTTAGTATAGTAGCAGGATTTCTTATAATGCCTCTCGTCTAAAACAGCTGGTCAATTAGTTGATCGATCATATAAAATCATTTTAGCAAATACCATGTGCTTGTTTGTGTCTGGGGCCACAGAAGGGGGATCTGAATGGTTTTAATCTAATAGTATTTCCTCTCCTTGCAGCACCTCTCAGACAGAGTGGCCATGTATGTCCATGCCTATACGTTGTACAGCGCTGTGAGGCCGTTTGGCTGCAGGTGAGTTTCAGTAATTATGTTAACATTATGAAAACATGAAGCAGAGCTGCCGTCACGTTTTCTATTCCTTCAGCGTTTTCAAATAAACCCTGAGCTTCTGTCTGACTCCTCCTTCGTGTTGAGCCGGAGTCATTTTGTCTAAAAGACGCTTCAGTCTCCTCATTCACACAATCACATCAGATAGCATTAAAGTTTAGCTTGGTACCATTTATGTCGCGACTCGCTCCTGAGCTTTGCTGTCATCCTACGGCTCCTGATTAAACCCTCTTACTAGAAAAGACCGCTGATGCTCCTTTTCATATTGGATCCTTCTAATGTTAGAGCCGTCATCAGTCAAACTTCATTTACAGCTCAGGTGACATAAAGTATTGTACAAATATTATAATAATAATTATCATATGTATTATTTTGAAAATGATCCAAATGTACTACACACATCACAGCGATGACTGACTGAGGTACGTACCCGGTGGGGGAGGGGGGGGAGAACTTCTGTGATATCACTTCCTGTTGACTGTCAGACTCCGGCTGTGTCCCAATTCAGGGTCTGCACGCTTGAAGTACGCGGCGCACTACGTACGGTGCGTACTATACCGTAAGTACGAGAAGTGCAGAAGTGAGAGGCTTGTGAAATGGGACTAGCCTTCGTCGCGCTGTTCAGGTTGCCTAGCAACCATGATACTAACAGCTGGAAACGTTTCATACAGCTTTGTGTGACAGAAATGAAGGAGAAAAATGTTTTGTTGGTCATGACATCACTGTGATTAGTTGAGTGTCTGAGGCTGAGACCACGAGACTGTAAAACATGATTGTTGGGCTTCATTTCTGTGCTGAACAGTCATTCAAGATGAGCTAGTAAACAACAATTAGCTGATGTTGTTCATGAGACTAAAGTCATCTCACTGTGGTAATGGAATATAATATGGCCAATATTATATGTATTGTCAGATTATCATTATTTATATATCACAGCAGTGAGCTTGAACTCTGTGTCAAAGATTCAAGTTGCATTTATTTATATTTTCTATCACCTTAAATCTTCACTCAAAGACAAGTATCTTTGACAGTGTGTATACAGATGTGTTATATATAAGAGGCAAATATTGTTCTTTTAATATGTTGGCATTACTAAATTTGGCTCAATGCTTACATATATGTGTAAAAAGAAAATGTACAAGCTGTGATAACTGTTTCTGATAGAATGAAGAGTCGACTGATATATGAAATATTCCTTTATTGGGTGAGAAAATCAGACCATGTCATAACTGCTGTAAGTCACACAGAATAGATATCAGAGCCTTAAACAGGCTGACGTCTGCTAAATGGGTCAAACTGGGCAGAAAGTCTACAAACACATAACATCCTTATAGAATATGATGTAACACTATAGATCAACTTAGCTCAGAATATATAAAGCATATAAACAGTTACAGCAATATGATGCAACACACACAGCAGCTACTGATCCAAAATACTCAAAGCTTCATAGAACTGAAACCAACATTTATTTTAGCTCCATTCTGCTGCTGATACAGACTTTAGGTTTCTGAACATTAAACTTGTTGCTGCCTTTCATAGTGTGTAACTTGAAGGCCCTGAGTACTTTCTCCCACACTGGAAACACTGGGATGATCACATTATTTGAACATTACCTAATAAGACTGATTCAGCACAGACAGTTATGTTAAACTTTCCTAGCAGTCCTTCACAAACAGGGAACAGTCTGTCTATTCTCTCCATCTGTCAGCTGCTGCTGGCTCTTCCTCCTCCTCTTCCTCACACACTGCTGAGTTTGTCCTGGTGGATCATCAGGGCTGCAAAGCCTCACAGATGATGTGCAGCAGTGTGTCCCTCAGTCTGTCCTCACTCTGGACACTTGCAGTCGTCACACATGGAAATCAAATGTGTGATAAGCTGCAGGATTCAAACACAAGTGTAACTTATAAACACATGTTCATACTTTTATTCCACAATCAGAGAGAAAGAAACAGAGAGAGAGTGCAGGACAGACAGACAGGTGACAGTCTCAGGTGTACACACTGCTACACAACAGCACCAGAGAAGCAGGATTTAGTGTTTGTGTTATTACGAGTGTAAACAAGAAGAGTTCCAGATGGTACAGTGGACACACATGTGTGACTGCTGTGATTAAAGCATCTTTCTTTCAGCTTAACGAGTGAACCGTCAGCTCGTTCAAACACACGTTAAAGTCCGTTTGGCTCGACACCACCGAACAGAGGCAGCAATATAACATAGCTAACATTAACAGTGCAGTGGATCCTGCTTGTGCCGTGATATTCAGGACTGCAAACCGAGCAGCATCACTGACTTTCAGCTTGTTGTGTTTGTGGATATATGACTGACTTTAATCATCCACAAAATCATCACAATCTCTGTAAGATTAAGGTCGACTATCTAACGGCGTATATTTAAAGGCTTTAAAACCAAGTAAACGCTGAAAGTACAAACATCACTAATGTCACATAACTTTGCCGACATGTGGCCAACAGTAATGTTTTAATGTTCCTCATTAGTAAACATTCGCACATAAATAAGTGACATCATATTCAGTACTTACTTTTGACAGTTCACTCTTCGGCCGCTCTGCTTCTGCCGTATTTTGCGGCAAAATTATCCACACCCACCGCCGCGCTATGAATTGTGGGATATATGGGACCACGAAGCGTGCACCGGACCACGCTTGATATTTGGGGAAATCGACGGCGCATTTGAAGTACACTTTGAATTGGGACAGCCGTCGTCGTGTGGCGGTGACGTAATCGCACTCAAAATGCGTACTTCAAGCGTGCAGACCCTGAATTGGGACACAGCCTCCCTTTGCTGTATTTACCTTAAACTCAGGGACACGCCCACAAATACACAACTTTCATGTGCTAAATGGAAAAACTTATTTAGGCCTGACAGATTCAAAGTTGTAATTGTTCAGCTCTGTGTTCCTTTCATTGTCAAAGATCAAAGTCATGATGTGTTCAGGACCACAGCTCAGTGTTGTGTTCAGAGTAAACAATCAGTGTTGTCATGTTAGTGTTGTGCTGCGTACAGTTAGTTGGTTACCTGTGTGGATGTGCATGTCAATAAAAGACGAGGATTGTGACAGAGAGAGCCTCTCCTTGTGGAAATGTATGTTTTCCTCATGTGAAGGATTCTCTCATTCTTAAGTGCATCTTTGAGAGTCGAGAGAATTTCTCCAGGCCATCAGGGTGAGGAAGCATATAGGCGGAGCAGCATATAGGCGGAGCAGCATATAGTTGACACACAAGCCTTTATCAAACAGTTGGAGGTCATTTAAACACAACTTGCTCCAGAAATGGATTTTCTTATTTTTTCCTTTGGTGTTTATTCATCTAAGTCGGGGGTCTCAAACTTAAATGATTGGTCGTCTCCTTCTGGACAGACACGTGGCAGCACCTCTGCTGTCATTGTGTTTGTCTGTAACAGAATCAAAGTGCAGACATAAGTGTACACGTTAGTGTGCGACTCTGTCATTAACATTTTAACATTGCACACAACAACAAACAAATCGAACACAGTTTGTCACTTCAAGGGACAAACTGTGTTCGATTTCTTCACGTCAATATACAGGCTGCAAGTGGCCCCGGGGCCACGACTTTGAGAGCCCTGGTCCCAGTTGTTCTGGTGTCTTACCTACGTTTGGATGTATGTTCGATTGAGATGCCTTCTCTTGAATATGTGGATGTTCACATTGTAATGGTTAAAGCAACAAAATATCCATTTTAAAAACTCTAATGCAGTTAGGGTAATCACAGGGTTACCCCAAAATGTATAAAGGATTCATGTTTTATGTGGGAGGTATTTTTGTCGTTGTTGTAAACATCAGCCAACCAAAAGAAAAGACTTTCTGACATTTAAAAAAATAAAAAAATCTCAGGTCACCCCTTGAATTTGAGTTTGAATGAAGTGGACAGGAAGTTGTAGGTTCAGCAACATAATAAATGAAATGTTGTAGTTTTTCTTATTTATTAGTATTATTATTAATCACGGTCCCTCCTTCACTCTAGGAGCACAGTAATAAATCGATGCCTTCATGAGTGTGTTCTGGTTGTTGCTCTTTCAGTTTCATCCTTGGCTCATACGACAAAGACGACGGTTCCCAGCTCTACATGGTCGACCCGTCCGGCATCTCATACGTGAGTTTGCTCTCACATCTGTATATGGTGGGAACCCAGGTTGGTTAAAGCAGCAGTAACAACACTGTGTGTGTGTTTGTGTGCAGGGTTACTGGGGATGTGCCATCGGAAAGGCAAAACAAGCTGCCAAGACTGAGATTGAAAAACTGCAGGTGAGTCTGAACCTGCAACATTCACATGAGTTTTCTGTTTGCACTCTTATTCTAGATCCAGTTCTTCATCTGTCAAATAACCACGACTTTAGCTTTCGCACTAACAAATCTTTAATAAGATAATGAAGACGTGTCACCTTAACACATGTGAGCTGGTGGCGTCAGTGTCTGTAAAGCAGCTGATCCTGACCTCAACTGTGACTCAGGTTAACCCTTGTGTCATCCTTTAAAAAACTTACGTTGATCACCCTGGGGACCCAAAAAGGTCCCAGTATGACACAAGGGTTAAAACAAAGTCAAAAGGTTCAATTTAATAATGTTTGAGGTTCACGTAAAAACAGTTTCGAGTAGTTTCAAGATGTGATTTTGATATTGACCTTTTTAACCGCAGCCGTAAAAGGCTGTTGAGGTATGTGTCGAGTGACCTCGAGCTCAAGGTCAGGGTGAGAACGCCAAACAAAATCTCAAACAGGTTTGAATCCCGGTGACTGTCACTGCAAGGTCAGAGGTCAGCTTTTCTGAAATCACCTGGGATTTTCACATTTCTTCCATAGCTGCATCTACTGGGAGCTGAAGCGCAGCACTGGCACCACCAGTATATTTAAAAAAAAGAAAGAAAGAAAGAAAAAAGTTTTTCTGGCATCTTTTTTTTTTTTGACACATTTTCCAACATAATTATTAAAGAAATGTCTATTTTCAACCTTTTCTTTACAATTCTGAGATCTGCATATTTTGATTGCTTATTTTTTCTTTTAAAATGTAAAACATTCTCTGCACATACGTCACTGACATTTTAGGAATGTTTAAAGGCATTTTTACACGTTTAGTTAAAAAACATTTTCAGTTACGTTTCTGATATTTCTGGGACATTTGTGTTGTAAAAGAAAAAATCAGATTAATAGTTAATGAATTAGTTTCCTAATCCAGATCAGTGTGTCTGATACTATCTTTGCTTGTTCCCTCTGTGTGTGTCTCAGATGAAGGACATGACATGCAGAGAACTGGTTAAAGAGGTCGCCAAAATGTGAGTGAGCAACTTCCAAACTCATTTTTTCTGAACTGCTGAACTGTGTCACCTGTAAGAGAGGTGTGTGTGTGCGTGTGTGTGTGCGTGTGCAGAAAAGGGGAACTGAAACTCCCATGTCCTGTAGTGCAGAAAAATTGCAAGTGAACTGTGTAAAGTGCAAGTCTAAAGTACATTGCACACGTGGTGTACCTGTCTTCCTAAAGTGTGTTGTATTTTGATGTTTGCAGAATCTACATTGTTCACGATGAGGTTAAGGATAAGGCTTTTGAGCTGGAGCTCAGCTGGGTTGGAGAAGGTAAGAACCATCAGTGCTCTGCTTCTTGTCCACTCGTTTGTCTGTCTCTACTTTTAGTGTGAAGCTTCTAGATTTAACAGTGATGTCAGCTGACGCCTTCATCATGTAGGGATGATGACAATCCAGAAGGTTTCGCTCACTGGACTGAGTTCCTGTGATGTCACTGCCTCTTGGCTGTCTGACCAATCCATGAGCTGCACGCGGCCTCATTAAGCTAATGAGACAAATAAAGAAGCATAACATGCAGAATAATGTTGAGCTTTAAGACAAGCTGGAAAAAGACTCCAAGTAATTCTTCATTAGTGCTGTGGTTGCCATGGTGACATGTGTTCTCTTACAGTCACAAATGGACGACACGAGTTGGTACCCAAAGATGTCAGAGAGGAAGCAGAAAAATATGCCAAGGTGGGTGAAAATCCTTTGTAGCAGATAGACGATCCAACACAAACAGATGTGACCACTGTGACGCTGCTCTGATGTCACCCGTTGGCGTCTGGCCACAAACGTCTCGGACGGCTGGATCTCACAGCAGATATTAGATGTCAGACTGTGGAGGGCTTCATTTTAACCATTGTGAACATCTAACAGTACAGACCAAAACAGTTCTTTGGACGGAGGTAGAGACACGCCGTGAGCTTGTACCTAATAACGTGTGAATGTGTAAGGGTCGACTCTTGGAACCAGCCTTCATTTTTACGACTTTGATATTTTCAATTCAATTCAATTCAATTTTATTTATATAGCGCCAAATCACAACAAAAGTCGCCTCAAGGCGCTTCATAGATACAGAGAAAAACCCAACAATCATATGACCCCCTATATTTGTGTCTGCCTTGAGTAGAGAACGTATTTCCATAGTCGTTCTACTTCATGTGGTGGGCAGTGCATTCAGGTGACTGCTTTTTGTGTTTCAGGATTCTCTGGAAGAAGAGGACGACTCGGATGAAGACAACATGTAAACTCATCCTCTGCTGACGGGCGCATCTGTTTCTTTTGTTGGTTTTATAGTTCATAAACTTTCACATCTGTTGTCTTGTATTTGGTTTGAATTTCAGCTTTAAAAATAAAAGTTGAATGAAAGTTCACACTACTTTTTTTGGGAGAGTGTTGATAAACAGTGATTATAAATCTGTTGTGACTTGGAGAGAACCCAGAGGTTTGTACAATGTGCAAAAAAACATTAGGGATGAGAAACTGTTTAAACTAAAAACTGATCTTTGTCAAAGTATTTTATCCAAACAATCTCAAAAGCACTGAAACTTTAATTCCACCTTTCAAATATACTTTTTTGCTGCGGAACAAACAGTTTTCAGTGTTTCAGTCAGCTGATTGGTTAAATAAACACAACAACAATGGAAAACAAACTTGTTTGCATGCAGAGCTCCAACCACATGAATACTACTAACTAGTGGTTTTATAGTAGGTTTATACACAGTGGCGGTCCTAGCCTGTTTGGCGCCCTGGGCGAACACTCCCTCTAGAAATCCCCCAACCCAAGGATCACCACAACTTAACCTAACAGACCTTAGTTCACAGATTCTCTTTGTCTAAGGCGCATTTCTGGGATTTCACACAACCCAGGATTCAAATCATGAATACATAATGGGCTTGGATTTACAACATTATAAATGAAATGTGCTCTATTTGGAAGCAGCCGGCCCCTCCCCTTTTGACGGCTTGTGTGAGACTTTAAATCATCAAACTGTAAATTTTAAATTGTTATTGATCCCTTTACTCCTGGTCCTAAACTGTATATTTATTTTCTTACTCTTCTTATATATATTGTTTGTTTACTTGCACTGCTGTAACTGCAGCCTCGTCGTCTCGTCTCTCTACATACTGGACTGTCTGTAGCGGAGATGACAATAAAGTTTACTTTGACTTCAGCAGCGAGCAGGTGCACCGAGAGCTCTCGCGCTCACTTTTCGTGTACAGAATTTCGAAAAAACATCGGTGCAAATTATAAAGTTAGGTTATAAAGTCTGTATCATGATGTCTGGTGTTTTCGTGTTTGTTGTTTTGTTTTTATTTTGTTTTATTTTGCGAGTTGGTTATTAGCTGCTGCTCCAGCCAGAGCATCCCCCGCCGCCCCGCCCTCTCCTCTCTGTGCCGCAAACGGAGGGCGCCCTTACTCCCAGCAAATGGGCGATAGAAAACCGATCGGTGCCTGTGCCATTCCCAGTATGCGCTGGCTGACGTCGGGGCAGCATGAGTGCAAGCATTTTTTTTTTGCCGAGGCCCGTGATGCCGCCCGTGTCGCACGTATCTAAAACCGCTACTGTTTATACCAGACCTCCATCACAAAGTGAGGTCATTTTGAACAAAAAGATTTCACTTTCTAAACTAATGAAAAATTAATGCAAAATACGATTAGCAGGTCAAATGAGATGTTTTAATGTGTTTGGGGTGTTTTTAACAATAAATAATATCAAACTGTTTCGTATTTATGCGTGTTTGTTGTTTGGTGGCCTATGATTTGGTGTAGTTGGACCTATGACAGCGTCACTTTCTCTGTGACCACCACGACATGATCGTGCTGTCTTCCTGTGGCGTCGGTACGCCAAACAAACGCCTACCGTTTTGTCTTTGCAGCTCATCTATCCGGTAAAGCTGTAGAGCGTGGTTCATACAGCGAACCAAATCACATTTAATAAAGTGTGCACTGTATGTTCTCAAGTCATGAGTTACCAGCGAATTAGGAAGGGGCAGGAGACGGCCTCTTTGATTTCCGCGTACATGTGAAAACACTGCATATAACAACAGGGCACGTAAGTACGTCATAAAGCGCCTTTTCCCGGTTGTTTCGATTCGCTGTCACCGGCAATACAAAGCGGTCACAAACCAGCGCCCGCTGCTTGTGGTTATGTAAAAATCCGTATAAACTTTATATCTGACACAATCGTGCGTGTTATTTTTCTGGTCAGCCCAGTCGACAAACAAGTAGTATGAACTGTGAATTGAATATGGTGCTCAGAAATCCAGCACGGGAAGGCTTCCTGTTATATCGCTACAGACGAGGAAGACCGCTCCGCCAATAGAGACGCGCTACAGCCAGGAGCAAAGCGTGGACGGCCAATTGTGATCGCCGTGTGTATTTTTTTCTATTGAACTCGCTTCTGATTACACCACTGGCCAGCAGGTGCCGTCATTTCCCTAGTGGCGCCGCGTTTGTATCAGCCCATAGCGATACCGCGTGAAGACTGTCCTATTGAAAATGAGAAATCGATCCACCAATCAAATTTCTGTGTTGCGACCACTGCTGTCACCGCAGCCAATCGTGTTCTCAGGAAACGGAGCTTGAGGCTCAACAGCTTGTTGTTCGTATATTGCTTTGCAGCCCGAGCGAGAGGGGAAGCTGCTGTGTCCGTGAATGTAAGTATAAAACCTTCATATTTTGCCTAGAACAAAGCTAAAACTTTGAACAGTTTAAACTGTCGGTAGGCCGAGGGCAGCTGGACGTCAGCGGAGAGACCGGGAGATGTCCGTTTGCTCGCTATTCGTCGGAGCTGTCTGAATTGAATGGCAGTCGGGTTGTTTTTGCACTGAAGAAATGTGAAGCTCCGGCGCCTTTGTGGAGCAACCGTTTATTAAATAAATAAATCTACAGCAGTTCTCGTTACGTCTAGTGTCACTGATTCACACTGTTTAGTAAAACTTACTTTGACCTCGTAACCAAGTGGGACCTAGAGTTGACTCTAGCTATGCTGCTCATTTGCTAGCGGACCGTTTAAATCTCCGTAACTAGCTAGTTGAGTCGCTAGTTAGCCAACTAGCTAGACGTAGCTACGAAGCGAAGAGCAGCTTGTCCCGTTCGCCCGCTGTTTGGACTTCGTTCGCCTTGGCATTCGGTTGTGTGGTAGCAGCTGGTCGCTAGCAAGCGGATTTGGTGTGGATGTGATACAGTTAGCCCAGCTAGCTGACATGGCAAGCTGTGATGGCGACGTGACTCACAGGGGCTGGGAGCGGAGCGGGAAGAGGCGCCCCTCTCCGGCCCCGCTCACGCACCGTGCCCATCACCGAGCTACCACCGACGCTTCTTCAAACCGGGGACCCGGTGTTCACTGGAAGTAAAGGTTACTAGCTACATTTTTGCGAGCTGTTTGGGCCACATATTTGAACTGATACGAGTAGGCAGATTTGAGGGGAGGGAGGGAGTGGGTTGACCGAGCTAGAAAAGAATGCCTGAGCTAACACAAGTGAGTGGCTAGTCGGTTAGCTTAGCATGATTTTCAAACTGGACTGGTCTGTTTGACTCTTTATGCCCTGTTTGTCCTCAGTGCCACCGCAAGCTTTAACCTCATCTGTCGGCTCATTATCTTTCAGCGATCCCAAATCTTTCGAGCTGGACTCCCTCAAATAGCCGAGAAGAAATGAAGGTGAGTGTTTGACCTGCGACACAAACTGAAGATGGTGTTCTCGGTCTAAGCACCATGTCTGAACCCTACTCAGAGACCCAGATGGAACCAGACACAGATGACTTAAACTGTGCTTTTCCAGTTCCGACTCATGTGTCGGTTTATCGTTTTTACATGCACATCTGTGCTGTTATAGTGATGAGCCAAATGTTTATAGTCCTAAGCAGGTTTCAGACAATTGCTGTACAATGTAAACACATTTCCACTGATTTGTTAGAGACAGTGTTGTAATTAAAGTTAGGACTGTGTGTCAGATGTAAATAAAAACAGAAGACAGTGATTTGCAAATAATTTAAAGACCCTTTTTTAATATTCCAAAGACCACTCATCCCTTTGAGTTTTTTTTTTGGTGGGGGATTTGTTTGGGGTTTTTTTTAACCTAAACATATGATTGATTTAAATCAGATGCAACAACATTATTATTCCTGTAAAACTGCATGATAAAGGGTCAGGAGCTATGACAAGTAGCACTATATAATTAGCTGTTTGGTGACCGGCTGCATGTTTAGACAGACTGAAACACCTAATTAGTACATGTCTTATTCTGGTTTTTAGATTGATTAGCTTGATTAGCTGTTATTGCCATTAATAAAAAGCTAATTACTTTCACTCACATTATGTATCTGGTAGGAAAGTTATCTGATGTTTGGGGTTCTTGGAAGAAACATTTCTGAACCAAACTGATTACATCAAGAGTTAGATGAAAAGTGTCAACACAACTGAGACAAAATGAACATGTAGGCAGCAGCTGATGTTTAGAAAAAGGTAAGCTGGTAAGGGTCGAGATGAGAAACCACTTCACACAAATAGTCAGTAAACAGGATGATCATGTAAACAGGTACGTCAGTAATCAGTTTTTAAAGGATCCATTTCCCTAAAACTGGAATTAGACCAAGGACTCGTGGATGTGCTCTCCAGGCTTTTGACAAATGACAGACTGACAAAGTGAAACCATCACACAAACTTCACAAATGCAACTCAAAACAGTCTTGAGAGCTGCTGCTTATGTGTATGTTTGTATTGGCATTTCAGGTAGCAGACGAGCCTGCCTACCTGACAGTGGGGACTGATGTCAGTGCCAAGTACAGAGGAGCCTTCTGTGAGGCCAAGATCAAGACTGTTAAGCGCATGGTGAAAGTCAAGGTAAGATTAGCAGAAGTTTCATCCTCATGAGCATCAGGATTTCCAGAGGACCACAGTCTGGTCTGTCAGTGTTTCCCGCTTAATATCATTGGGTCACTGTGATTTCTGACCCTGAGTACATGTCAGACACAAATGGGATGGACTGATTTTTCAAAGGAATAGTTTTTAATTAATTAAGCTTTCAATTCTGCTTAACAGTGGCCTACTTACCACAGTTCCTTCAAAACCTGGATATGAATCTAGTCCTGTGTTGTGAATGTGTTCCACTACTTACTTCATGGTAAACAACGTGTCCCATACCTCTGTGAAGATATTAGATCGCAGCCTTTCAGTATTGGGGATGCCCCGATTTGGCCAACGACCAAAACAACTTTTTAATGTTTTGTTTCTGTTGTAAGGCCTTTTCCCTGTCATTGTGTCGTTTAAGTAATTAATCAGAGCTTAAGAAGTGTACGACAGCTTCCAGTATTAAACATCATCTGGTTGACAGCAGTCACCAGGCTGACTGTTGCCACCAGCTGTGTGAGTCTCAGTATACCTGGACACCTGCTGATGTAAAGTTTGTTTAGATGTAACACATTAAAGCCATAAACTGAATGTAGACGGTGGATATAACCAGCAGTTTATAAAAGTGGAGCAAATGCAGAATTTATTTATATCCGCTTTAGTTGTGGTGACATCACAGTGGCTGTGCCCACGTCTTTTATACAGCACAGTTACTGCTGACTAAAGTAACTTTGCTTTTCCCCTATAGCAAATACTGCAACAGTGTGCTGGTACGTCTCTCGCACACTGTGCCACAACAAACCCACAAGTCTTGTAGGTAGGGATGGGGATTGATAAGAAGAAATTCAGATTCTGTTATTGCTTTGATTGCTTATAGACGAGGTGGCAAAAGTACAGACATTCTGTACTCGAGTAGAAGTACAGATACTAGTGTTAAAAAATATTCTAGTAAAAGTGGAAGTACTGATTAAAAGTACAGGCTCTGAAAGGTAAGAAAGTAAAGAGTAGGTCTCTGGAGGACGTTTTGTGCAAAGCTAACTGAGCTATGTGCCTTAATGCAGTGATAAAATATTAGAAGATGAATACAAACTGTTAGTCTCATTTTTAATCTGGTTTTACTCTGCTTCAATCAGAAGAAAAAGAAGAAAAATAGATATATTTTTTTATTTTTGTGTCCTACATTGCAGAGGGTGACTTTGCTCCTGTGTAAGAAAATGAGCACAGTCAGTTGTTAAAGTGGGATTCAGCAGGTGGGGGAACCCTAAACTCGCCTGTAGTGGCTGAGTGTGGGAATCGCAGTCATTTCTATTGAGATCTCCTGTAGATGTTCTGCAGGCTGTGATCAGCTGCTCTGGGCTACTGCTGCTCTGGGGTTTACTGCTCTTTGTGGATGTACACACCTATATCTGTGAAGTACAGCAGCTGCACCTTTAGCGATAGCGAGATGCTGAAGTGCTCACTGACATCTGCAGTTGCTCAGGTTCTGCCAACCAAAAAGAAAAACACCGGCCAACTTGATTTCCTGACTGTGTTACACATCATCAGGTTTCATGTGACATCCCCTGGAGATTAGTATGGGAACGGGACCGCCTTTCATGCGTTACTGTTTAGGTTCAAATCAGCTTGATGGCATGCAGTGACGTGAATAATAACTCTCTGCAAATTCATTAAACCTAAAGTAACGAGCCTGTTCTACAAATATCTGTAGAAAGTACAGATACTTGTTTAAAAATGCAGGAAGTGAAAGTAAGAAGTTGTCTGAAAAATAAACCTTTCATTTGTGCAAAGTAACTGCCTGCTGTGAGGTCAAATGTTTGACTGTTGGAGGCGTTTCCCCTCGTTTTTGTGATCGGTGTAGGGGTGATTACTGACAAAACAGTTCTCGATTCCCGTCCCTGTTTGTGAATGTCACACACAACTCACTCACATGTGCTTATTTGTTAAACCTAAAAGGTAACATGGCAACTGCTAGTTTTTATTTTGGAGCCAGGATGATCATTGACAGCAGCTCCTGGAGTTTATTCTAACATTACACCAGGATTTCTAGCAGTGTATTACTTGAACATCAGCCTGTTGGGGCTGCACACCAGGGCTTTTATTTACTTTACAACGAGGCTGCAGCCATTCATTTAGGAAGTTGTCTTATTAACTCGCTGCTTAACTATTTCATTCAAATGTGGCAGATGTTTTACTCGTTAGGCTTATATCGACCCACTTTTTTGCATGCAGGCCAAGTCTTTCATCTGGAGGTTGAACATCCCATAATGCGTCTGTGACTGTCACCTAAGAGATCTGAGTTTGCAGAAGACAGCCAGCTGTGGGTGTCCTATCATCAGAGGACATGTCCAGCTTAAACAGTTAACACATTGATGTAATAATAGAAATCATTAAGTGATGCTCTATATTAGGGAAATGGCAAGAATGTTATGTTGCCCAAAAAACCTTTGTCAGTTATTAACATGAACTAAGTACTAACTGCTGATCGTAGCAAAGTTAGAAGCAGAGTTCTCTACAAGAACTTGTTCCACGTACACCTAGAAGAACCCGTTCTCCGTTCCCGTCCTTGAGCTGAGAAAGTCGCTGTTGCTGCCGACTGTCTCACCCTGGACAGCACCTGTTCAAAGCCGTGACCTCTGGCATCAGGTGCATCCAGGCCGTCAGAACACTGAGGGCTAACGTAGGTGAATGGACCTGGTGAGCTTCATTCACCAGGCCCTACCTGCAAAATCCCTGTGTGACATCCAGTATGACGTCCTTACAATGCTCCTGTATGTGACATTACATCACAGTGCAAAACACTAGCATATCGTGGCTCAGTATTCAGTATCACTCACAGTCCATGGCTACCAACAAATGTAATATCCTTTTATCCTTTTAGCAGAACTGTATTTTTATATTTGTTACTTTACTATTTTCTGTATTTTCTTACATTTGCGATATTATTATATTTGCTAGTTTATTGTGTAGAGTGAAAACATGTAACAATGCATTCATTGTGGTCTGCTGAAATGCAAGGACGGCAACAATAAAGGAGTCTTTACTTTTACTCACTGCACACCAAAAACCATGTCGCAGCCGCTGGCTAGTTGTGCACCTCTTGACTTTTGTAGCCTGGTGCATGCACCGCCACCACCACAGCCCGGTTGAGGACACGAGTGTGTGACCGTGTCAGTTTTATTGCCCTTTAATGATGTTCCAGTACAGAAGCTAAAAGATGTATAGATGTGAAGTTGCACCAGTTTGAAAACTTGACTCTGTGGAAAAAAACTTTGCTAAAAAACACTCAGCAAAGTTTTCAGTTCTCTTCCTATGTCAATGCTGACTTGACGATATTGCCTGAGTGGTGACGCCTATAGACAGTTTGTTTGTTTTTGGTGTATTTGTTAAATCTTCCTGTTATTCAAACATCTGTGCACGTGCTCCAGTTTCAGATTTCTTGTTAGGGACATAAAGAACAGGGTGCTTCAGCTCATCTTATCCTGGTTTATTTATTTTTAACATTTAGGGGGAAAGTCTTGTGACATCATTGTTTCTTCATCTCTGTTCAGAAATCATCAGTATTCTTTGTCTTTCTGTGTCTTCAGGTGACTCTTAAAGGTGAAAGTACTTCCCAGGTAGTGCAAGACGACCAGGTCAAAGGATCTCTGAGGGTAAGATGATCATAATCTTTATTGCTACTGGTAATTTTGACTTTTCAGATTTGCTTAAGTCCTCTTTAACTTAATGTTCACAATTAAACCACACAGATTAAATGTAAAGCTACCTGATTACTGTCGTGCAGACGGCCAAATGTGTGGTGGCAGCAGTATGATCTAATTCAATATTAGCCTAATACTGACCCAGAAAGCTGGATCAGATCTATCAGATATCAACAGTGAGCCAGGGGAAAAAAAAGATTCCTCGATATCAGGACATAATGAAAAACAATCAGACCAGGGGTCTCAAACTCGCGGCCCAGGGGCCACTTGCGGCCTGTATATTGATGTGGAGAAATCGAATGCACTTTGGCTCTTGAAGTGACTTTTTCCTAAAACTGCATTTTAAGAAATATTTGTGGGTGTTTTCTTGTTGGTTTGTTTTTGTACTACTTGAGCACTAAGGTGATGCTCCGGTGAGATGACCCACATGCCATTTAAGTTTGAATCCCCTGATCTAGACCTGATGGGTCTTAAAATTATGCTAATGAAACCTCAGATGACTAACAACATGATATTTTATACTGTGTCAATATTTAACAAAGACTAAGTCAGAATACAGAATACACTAGTGTGTGTGTGGAAAATCTCAGCCCATGATTGAATGGTGGTGCAGTGGTTAGCACTGTTGCCTCAGCATAAAAGCTCATGGGTCATAACAATAAAGTCGACCAAATCTTTTTAATGTCAGGTTAAATGAGTGGTAACTGAGAGCCGCAGTTGCTGTGAGGAAGCAGGGATTGGTACAGTTTGGCCTGTAAGGCAGGGTTCAAAGGTCAATGCCATACTCTGTGCCCTGTAGCTATAAATAAACATTGCTTAGTGGATCAGATAGCAGTGCAACCTTCTGGTAGTTTGGCTAACGCGAACACAGTCAGAGGATGGCGGGAGCGAGAAGGACTGCAGTACTGTTTTTGCCCACTAGGTTGGTGTGTCCCAATAGCTCTCATGAAAACTGTGGATTACAGTGTACGGGAGGATTCAAGGACACCTTAATCAAAAAATGCTTTATTAAAAAAAGTTTTAAGCCTAATCTCAAAAGTAAAAAGGCTGTCAAATCCAAAGTGGTTCCACCAAAGCGGGCCCCGAAGGCTCTGCCTACCCTTCCACTTTTAAATACTCTAGGAACCACAAACAAGCCTGCAGTCTGAAAGCAAAGTGCCAGTCTGAGATCTGGCTATCATAGATATAGATGGTCCATGGATAGTTGAAGCTGGGTGTCATGCATAGCAATGAAGTGCATCCTGTGCCTTTAAATGATACAGTCTACATGAAGCATCTATAATGTAAACAGAAAGGGTCCTAGCACGGAACCGTGTAGAGCTACATTGGTAACCTGGTAAAGTAATGGTTTAATTTAGGGCTGCAACGATTCATCGAGTAATTCTATTATAAAAAGTCCTCGACGCAACTTCTTTGCTTTGATGCTTGGTTTAACACACGGCCCTGTAGCGCACAGATATATTAAACGATGGAAGTGGTTTCACTCACATTTGCAACTAAAAACAGATCTGCTATAGAAATGCATTTAGGAGCAGCGAGTAAAAGGTTTCACAACAGCTTTTCAACAAGAAGACTGACAGCACACAGCAGCAGGGATGGTTACGCTCGTAAGTTTAACATGGAGCCGGAGTTGTTTTCACACACTGTAAAGAGCAAAGGTGCAGTTACTGAGGTGCTGAGTGAAAGGAAACATGTCTCTAGTGTCCAAAAGAGCAGCACTGTTCCTGTGATCACTATTAAAATCTGGGCAAAAGTGGCAGTCCTTCATCAAAGCACCTAATCAACAAACTCTGACATGCAGAGGAAAGAAACCTGCTCCATCCACCAGCCTTTTATTACACAGCGAAAGAATCAGTAGTAAGCCTCCAGAAATAGTATTAAATTATGCAGATGAACTGTTAACTTATTCTGATACTTATTCACTTGAACTCTTAACCCTCTGGGCGTCAGGGTATAACTGCTGTTTTTGGCTACTTTGGATTTTACTTCTTTATTTGACTGTTAAAACTGTTTACCTCGCCTTGTTTGGTATCACTCTTCAGCCTCACGTGTCTGAATTTAGTTGTTTCATTCTGACATTATTAACACACTTGATCTAAAACCAGAAAAAAAACCTAAGAGTGAAAAGTTGTAATTTTCTTTCACTGTAAAAACCACAGACATGGTTAACCAATCACTTTCATAACTTTTACATTTTCTATTTGCATTTAGTTTTAAAAAACTGTGCACATTTTTTTTTAAATAACCATTTAATACAATTTACAGAACAATCAGGTGTTCTGCATCAAATAGGAGACCACACAAATGATTTGTGCTGCTCCAAAAAATGTCTGTCCACTATAAGACAGAGGAGCACATCACAGCCTGATACCTGCAGGCGTGAAGGTGTGTCGCTCCTGTTTTCCACCTGGAGGCTGTGTTTACACTGCAGTCTGCCTTTGGCAGAGTCCTCATTGTTTCTGACACACAAAACAACCACACTACACACTAACTATACAGTTCAAGCACCATAAACATCACAAATCTCTCGCATCAAAACTCTTTCTCTCGCTTGCTTGCGCTCTCTTGCCGCCGTCACTCCCAAAACTTCCCCCTTTTGCTAAAATTTCAGTCTGACTGAAGTCATCACTCGGATGAGTGACGAGACGTGTATCCCAGTGAAAACGTCAAAGTTGAAACAGAATCAACTTTTTGGGTTAAATGAATAATATGACTACTAGGAGTGGCAGTAGTTCGGGTAGTAGAGCAGGTCGCCTACCAATCGATAGGCTGGTGGTTCGACCCGTCTGCTGCAGTCTGCATGCCGTATATCCTTGGGCGAGATACCCATACTTCGGAGTATGAATGTTTGCAAATGTTGCGTAGAAGGCACAGAAAAAAGTGGTGTGAATGAGGCAGGTTGTGTACTCTTTTCAGAATAGAAAAGCATGAGTCCATTTACCAACTGGTAAATGTCCAAGGAGCACAGTGCAGCTCTAAGGAGAATTGTGATTAACACCAGTTGGAAAGATGTCTTGGAGCCATTTCTCAACAACTGCAGATTCCAAGATGATCCGCTCAAACAGCTGCACATACGTACACGTTTTTCACCACTTTCACAAGGTCCCGAAGAAAACCCACGACGATAGGAAATTGGTAGGATTTTTAAGAACAAGCAAATCTCAAGCCTGCCATGAACTATAATCTGCTGGAACAGCAGAGAGACTTTTTCATCACCACTGACTGAGAACCAGTCTGCCACGACATGTGCAGCTGCAGCCGTCTCAGATACACATCAGAGCTTCTGGAATGGCCTCTCCATGCCCCAACATCAGCCCTATTTCTGAACTACACAATAAACCCAGTTGGTTTCCTCACAGAGTCCATTACAGGAAATATCCAACTGAAACGAACTCTTTCTGCCAGCGGTCAAGTATTAGCCAGACTATCCCAGAGGTTTCATGGCTACCAAAAGCATCTGGTGGAGATCCAGCTCACTGAAATAAAACTCGAGCACCCAGTTCTTGTTTTTTCTAAAATAACAAATATTTCAGACTCAGTTTGTTCACATGAATAGGGAGTCTTTTTCATGTGTTAAGGACACAAAGATGTAGATAATCTCTAAATTCCTGCTTCCACATTCAGACAAACCTGACTTGTCCCAAAAATCTTAATAAGGTGATGTGCACAATACTGTTCCACAGTGTTTTGTCCTGGCTCTCCTATCACCTCCAACATGGCTGCACTTCACCTGAACCTAGTTCTGACAAAAGGTTCTTCCTGTTAAGAGGTTTTCCTTCCCACTGTTGCCAATCGCTGACTCAAAGGGAGTCGTTTGATTGTTGGAGTTTTCTCTGTATTATTGTGCAGTCTCCACCTTATAGAATAAAGTGTCTTGAGGCAACTGCTGTTGTGATTTGGATCTATTTAAATTGAAATAAAGATGTATATGGTACCGTCATTCCAACCTGGAAACCAGTTTAAGAAATCATGAAAAGCCCCAAATTACTATGATATTCATGCCTGTGACAGGTTTTTATAGTTCTGATCACAAATCAGAGTTCTTGTGTATTTTCTTGGTTTATAAGAAGCAGTAGACCTGAAGTGTTAGTTCAGTCGTGTTCAAGCATCCTGACAGTATACTGGTCCAGAAGGTGGAGGATGCTGATTTCATTAAACTGACTGTGGCTCTGGAGTGCTTTATGAATAATACGTTTGTTTGTTTTTAAAGAAAATCATCTTATCTTCAGTTGCCATTGATTAAATTTTTGGGGGAATCTAGCTGAGTGCCTCTTTTCCTGTGGAGAAATGTATAGCCTGCCCTGTCGCAGTTTGTCTGAAACAACCATCGTAATAAATGAAAATATCCCGCCATGTGTAGAAAGTGTCCTTGTGAGCCCTGATGACTTGAAATAAACACAGTCAAACTGCTGATAAAGGAGCTGTTGTTGTTGTTGTTGTAGTCTAAGGGCTGAATTTGGTTTTTCTGTGCTTCAGGTGGGCTCCACAGTGGAGGTGAAGACCAGTGAAGGTATATGCAGTGAAGCTGTCATCGGTAAGCTGACCGATGCCAGCCTCTACACTGTGGGTGAGTCTGGTGCTTCCTCATGTTTCTCACACATCAACATTTAACAAAGGGTTCATAGGTTGCCACAACATGAATCTGTTACGTTATCAAAGCAGTGCAGACACACAGTGATCTAAGGTCTGGATTATATTTCAGAACTAGTTCTAATCTTATCCACAGGGATTATAATCTTTATAAGCAGCTATGTTACTTCAAAGTGCTGCTGCCATGGTGACTTAAGTTTTCTAGTGTTACAGGGTTTTTATAAACAGAGTGAGTTCACTGCCAGTCTGAGCACAGGAGAACATCTGTCTTTATTCATCATATAATAATTCTTAGTATCTGCAGTATTACAGCAACAAAGCTACAGAGTAAGCTCTGTCAGCAGCTTTACCAGTTGTACTGTTGAGCTGAACACTCAGGTATCTGTAGTCTCCCAGCTGCTTGTGAATCGAATGCAAACTGTAGACATTTGACTTTACATGTCAAACATGCCTGTTGCCTGTCCTCTGTCAGACTGGGTGGATGTTAACGAGCGCTGGATTCCAAGTTGAAATGAGGCTGGATCAGCTTAGTGTGAACATTGAAAGTGGTGGTGTCGAGTAGGTTTACAAACTGTGTGTGTGCGTTTCTTTCAGTGTTTGACGACGGCGATGAGAAGACTCTCCGTCGAACGTCTCTCTGTCTGAAGGGAGAGAGGCATTTTGCAGAGAGTGAGGTGAGTCCTCCCAGGATGGGATCACTTTGCCAAGGTCTTGATAACCCTAAAAACACCTGAATGTATTTGATGCTCTCAACACTGTCTCGCAGACTCTGGATCAGCTGCCGTTGACGAACCCAGAACATTTTGGCACTCCAGTCATCGGCAAGAAGTCAAACCGCGGTGGACGGCGTTCTTCTCAGGCTGTGTGAGTGTTGATGTGCCTTCTCCCTCTGGACATGTTAAATGGTCTTTATGAAACCAGCTGCAGAGCAAGTTCTGATTTTTGCGTTTGTGTCTCAGGGCCGATGAAGACAATGAGTCTTCATCTAGTGAAGATGACGATGAGGACAGGAGGCGGCTAAATGACGAGCTGCTGGGACAAGTCTGCAGCATTGAAAACGAAGAAGAGTCGAGCACCTGGTTCTTGGCTCTGGTAAACTGACACAGTTACTGTATAAAGTGGGGGTGGTGCTATAACTACCTCATGTATGTGATGACTAACCACTGCAGGTGAAACATCCACGTTACCTTGTTGAAGTGGGGAAAAGGACTGTTTAGTTGCTGTCAGAAGGTCAGCTGAGATGTGATTAAGTGTTTAAAGACAGGATTATCGAACAGCACAAGAATAGAGTAGATTACATGATGGACTGTGAAGATTTAGACTGTCCACACAGTAAGTTAGACTGAAGGTTTTATTACTTTGTCCGTTATTTAAAATGTTCATTGTTCTCGTTTAATCTTATTTCTTCCTCTTTGGCCACAAAGTGAGCTTTTTTGCCCTCTCAGCACATCTTCATTTTTATTGGAAATGTCATGCTTTTTTTCCAACCCTGACAAAATATTAGGAATATTGTTAAATGTATTACAGTCGTATATAAAGCCACAAATCAGTGTGCTCTTAATAATAAACAGAACAAAGAATCAAGAAACAAGAAAAAAGCAAATCACAATCGGCTAAATAATTTCTTAAGTTTATTATGTCTAAAGTGTAATAAACTGCAACACATTAGCATCACCACATGTGAAATATAGATTGTTGTTAAATCTTTTGCATGTCTTTCACATAAAACAAATACCAGTTCTTGGAAAATACTGGCAAACCTGTTTTAAAGTGGATGTGAAACACTTACTGTGTGAAGGCTAACTTAAACCACGGAGCTCTGCGCTTAAAACTGACAGATGTAACACTTTCTCTGTGGCTGGATTTAAGAAAGAAGTGCTTAAAGTTTTAAAACATGTTTAGCACCATCTTCTGTCAGTACGAAACGTGACATCACTGGATTGGTTGGTTGGTTGCCGTCTATACAGGGTGGGCCATTTATATGGATACACAGCAGTAAAGTCCTGTTTGTGGCACATTAGTATATGTGAGGGGGCAAACTCCTCAAGATGGGCGGTGACCATGGTGGCCATTTAGGAGTCGGCCATCTTGGATACAACTTTTGTTTTTCCAACAGGAAGAGGGCCATGTGACACATCAAACTTATTGGTAACGTCACAAGAAAAACAATGGTGTGCTTGGTTTCAACGTAACTTTATTCTTTCATGAGTTATTTACAAGTTTCTGACCACTTATAAAATGTGTTCAATGTGCTGCCCATTGTGTTGGATTGTCAATGCAACCCTCTTCTCCCACTCTTCACACACTGATAGCAACACCACAGGATTTATGCCAGCACAGGCATCCAGTATCCGTAGTTTCAGGTGCTGCACATCTCGTATCTTCACATCATAGACAATTGCCTTCAGATGACCCCAAAGATAAAAGTCTAAGGGGGTCAGATCGGGAGACCTTGTGGGCCATTCAACTGGCCCACGATGACCAATCCACTTTCCAGGAAACTGTTCATCTAGGAATGCTCGGACCTGCACCCATAATGTGGTGGTGCACCATCTTGCTGGAAAAACTCAGGGAACGTGCCAGCTTCAGTGCATAAAGAGGGAAACACATCATAATGTAGCAATTTCAAATATCCAGTGGCCTTGAGGTTTCCATTGATGAAGAATGGACCCACTATCGTTGTGCCCCATATACCACACCAAACCATCACTTTTGTTGTTCCAACAGTCTTGGAGGGATCCATCCAATGTGGGTTAGTGTCAGACCAATAGTGGTGGTTTTGTTTGTTAACGTCACCGTTCACATAAAAGTTTGCCTCATCACTGAACAAAATCTGCTGCGTGAACTGAGGGTCCTGTTCCAAGTTTTGTTTTGCCCATTCTGCAAATTCTGTGCGCCGATCTGGGTCATCCTCGTTGAGATGCTGCAGTAGCTGGAGTTTGTAAGGGTGCCATTTGTGAGTAGCTAATATCCGCCGACGGGATGTTCGACTAATGCCACTCTCCAGGGACATGCGGCGAGTGCTACGCTGTGGGCTCTTGCTGAATGAAGCTAGGACAGCCACTGATGTTTCTTCATTAGTGACACTTTTCTTGCGTCCACATTTTGGCAAATCGAACACTGAACCAGTTTCACGAAACTTAGCAAGCAGTTTCGATCCGCTCCTCACGTGTTAACCTCTTCGACATGTCAATGGCTGTGAGCAAAGAGAAACTTGTAAATAACTCATGAAAGAATAAAGTTACGTTGAAACCAAGCACACCATTGTTGTTCTTGTGACATTACCAATAAGTTTGATGTGTCACATGGCCCTCTTCCTATTGGAAAAAACAAAAGTTGTATCCAAGATGGCCGACTTCTAAATGGCCACCATGGTCACCACCCATCTTGAGGAGTTTGCCCCTCACATATACTAATGTGCCACAAACAGGACTTTAATATCACCAACCATTCCCATGTTATTACAGTGTATCCATATAAATGGCCCACCCTGTAGATTTACACTAGTTTATGTTAGCCGACTAGTAACAGAGACTCAGGGGAATATAAGGAGACCGAAATGAAGTCGGTTTAAGGGGATCGCTTTTATGCTGCAGCAATGAGTTTAATGTTAAAATCAAGGATCTAGTGTCACTTACACAGTCAGTGGTCCTTTGTTGTTTGGTTATTACCTTTTATGCATTTAGTGTTTCATTTGCACTTTAACCTCCTAGGACCTGCGTCCGCATATGTGGACATCACATTTTGGGTTATTTAGACCAAAATACTAAATTTTGCTCTACAAGGGCCTGATGTCCACTTGCGAGGTCATTATACTGCTACTGTTTAAAACAAATATCCTCATATGTGGCTCTTATTTTTCTATAAACAAAAATCAGGTGGAAAAAAAAAATCTGGTAATTCTTTGTTTTTACATTCATCAGGCCCCAATGTGACCAAATATCAAAGAGAAATTAAAAATGCTGCTGTGGAAGAGTTCGGGTCTGAGGAGGTGAAGGGAGGAACAAATCGGATTGCATGAAAGGATGTGTGTGTCTGTCAGAGGCTGTCACTTTTGTGTGCGTGTGTGAGAGTCATGTTGCTGCCATGTAGATTTTCAAATCTCACAGCAGTTTTCTACTGGCTGTAATCACACACACAGAATATAGGACAATCAGTTTGATGAGCAACAATAAACTCTTGTTACAGACGACCCAGAATCCCTCGCTGCTTCCTGTGTGGACTTGGACCGACACAAATGAACTTTCTGTAGAATCTGTATGCAAAGCCATCAATCAGGTGTGTCTGTCCTGCAGGTGGTGTCTCCCAGCTGTAATGATGAGCTGGTGGTGAAGAAGGATCAGTGTCTGGTCAGGTCATTCTGCAACGGCAAGTTGTGAGTCCACTTTGATATTTATTGAGTCATGGTCACAAGTCAAGGTTCACATGAAGTCTGTGAGGTCATGTAATTCTTCCCGAACACAAATCTGGTTCTGCATCCCATATAAGCTGTGTCTGGTTACTCCATTTCCACGACTTCTTCCTTCTATCCATCCATCCATCCTCTTCCACTTATCCGATTTTTAGGGTCGTGTGGGGCTGGAGCCTATCCCAGCTGTCATAGTGCAAGAGGCAGGGTAGGTTGCCAGTCTCTTGCAGGGCCAACAACCAGACAACTAAACCATTTGCACTCACACTCACATCTATGGGCGACTTATACTCACCAGTTACCCTAACCCCACTAACTGCATGTGTCTGGACTGTCAGAGAAAGTTGGAGTATGTGGAGAGAACCCACGCAGACACAGGAAGAACATGCAAACAGCACACAGATGGCCTCGTGAAGAAAGCGTGCCAACCAGAGCACCTCAGTGGTGCCCTGCCTTCTCAGTCCGAATGAGCAGGGAAAGTCAAGGAAGGGGAAAATGTTGTTATTCAGATTGCCTACTCGGTCCGAATAACAAAATTTCATTCACATTTCTGCTGATGTAACATCAGTAGACATGTCTAGACCTATTTTATATACTTAGCAACCAATATGAATCTGCCCTGAGCTCCATTCACATATAATTTTATACACACAAATACATCTTTAAAAATGTGTTTGAAATCATGAACTCAAACTCTTTCACCATGAACTTTGTCTCAACTCGTCTCTTCTTGTCCCTTCTTTTTGATTCTTTAAGTTACACTGTGGCCAGGAGACACGTCCACCTCGTTAGTGCCATCAGCATCTCTGAGTTCTCCCACAGAAGAGGTGAGTAGTTACAGCTTGAAGCTACCAGATTCATCTGCATCCTTATCTCCGTCTGCTTTTCACCCCTCAGCTGTAAAAGGCCAGTGGGGTACTGTTGTCCAAACGAGGTGACATAGGAGCTTCAAATAGATAACAGACAAGAGTTGTGTCCAAATTCATGGGCTGCATCCTCCTGAGGACCCGGCCTTCGCAGTCTACGTGGGCCGGGTCCTCAGAAGGTCGGGTAGGCCGGAAGTAAACGGCTGTGAAATGGGACGGTCTCACCTTCCACTGTCTCGGTGGAGTTTAATAAACTCGGCCGTCTGCTCCTTGCTATCTAAAATATAACAGGACACTGGTGTAAACTCTCGACCGTCTCACACTTCTGTTTAATCAGTTTTCTGTTTGATGTTTATTCAGCTGTGTGAAAACCACCCGGGGGATTAATAAAGTTTTATTTTATCTAATCTAATAACTTTAATCTCAGCCAAACTGATTTACTCACGTTCAAATAAAACACTGAAAAAAGCCCAACAATAACATTTGTAGGTTGTCTAAACGTATATATTACGTTTAACCTGAGTAGGGAAAGTCCGCGGTGATCTGAAAATGATGCGCCGGGAGTTGTGCCGTTCTCGGCGGCTCCAGTAACCCTCGAGCTCCCGGCTAGCTGTCGAGCTGGTGGGTAGCAGACGTCTCCGAAAACATCGAAGCACTTTTGCAAATATGCGATATCTTGATAAACCGAGCAGATATTTGATGTTTACACAGCTACTTTCTCACCTGAAAATATGTTAAAAGTTTATTTTGTGACCCAGAAAGATTAGTATGAGTAATTTTAAAACTTAGTAGCTACCGCCATTGCCGGAAACTGGAGTTTGGCTGGGCCGCACTATGCATTCTGGGATATGGTGGGCCACGAAGGACAGACCCGACCCATCCTTCAAATTCGGGGAAAAGGAGGACGCATTTGTCGGCTGCATTCGGAGGAGTCTACGAATTTGGACAGCCTTCGGCGCGTCGCGTGACGTAATCGGTCTACAAATGCGGCCTCAGGAGGATGCAGCCCATGAATTTGGACACAGCTAAGGTTGAGCCTTGGTGACCTTGACCTCAAGGTCAGAGGTCAAGTTTCTGACAAGTTTGTGAATTCTCTTCTTGAGAAAGAGACAACAGTATTTTTTAAATTGATACCATAGGTGTTTGTAATATATTTCCACCTCCTCTCTTCTTTCTGTCTCCCTTTTTCCCACCCGTCTACCTCTTTAACCACATTTCTTCCACATTAATTTCCTTTTGTCATCTTCTTCTGTTGTTTTTTTTTTTGCTGTTTGTACTCTTCCTCTTGTCCTTTCCTCATCCTCTTCTTTGTCTTCCCCTGTTCCCTCTCTGCAGGTGTAGAAGGAGCCCAGATGTTCCTGAGCAGCAAGGAGATTCCAGATTTGTGGAAAATGGATATGAGCCAGATCCTGGACTCGTCCTCCAGTGAAGATGAGGATAATGAAGAGGAGAAGGAAAGTGAAGAGGAGCATGATGATGAAGAGGAGAAGAAAAGGAAACGTATAAAAGAAGAGGTGAGTTTGATGCTGTCACACAGATGAGGGTAGTTTCATTCAAAACCTTAATGTGCTGTTATTGAGTCTGCATGTCTGTCTACATCTGTCCATCCAGCCAGAGGAGGAGCCAGATCCAGAAGAGAGAGACCACTTCCTGCAGCAGCTCTACAAGTTCATGGAGGACAGAGGTGAGACAGTGGAAGAAGCAATATTGAAAGTACTGTTTTATTATTGGCTGGCCTATTCATGTACCCATTTATTTTGTTGAGCTGCTTAACACTGACCTATGAATCTGTCAAGCATAAAAACATGGACCAAACTCAAGAGATGAACTGTCTGAACGGGAGACAACTTCGCAATCTGCTAATTGGAAAGTTGGTGGTTCAATCCCTGACTGCTCAGTCTGCATGCCTGCATATCCTTGGACGAGATGCTGAACCTCGATACGTTCTGATACATTCACTGGAGTGTGACATGTACACAGACAGCACTTGTATGAATATAAAGTGCTTTGAGTGCTCAGCACTATGTAAGAGCCAGTCCATATACTTGCCTTCAGTGGTTGCTTCTTCCAAACTTCCAGCATGTCTGTTAGAGCCAGTTCCTACACGACTGCCCAAAGAAATCCAACCATTAATGTTAAATATGAGCAGTGTCTTCCTGCTATTGGGCCATATCCCACAGGCCTTTAAGGTGGCAGTAATTAAACCATTACTTAAAAAGCTGTCACTTAAAGCAGAAATGTCTTAAAAGTTGGAAACATCCTGTCTCAAGATGATGCTTTAAAAACTAGTTGGTGCATTTATTCTGTCTAGGCCTGATTATTGTCACGTCATCCTGAAACCTCCCTGAAATGCCTTTGGTTGACCCAGCAGTGAGGGCACTGACCTACTGACTCCTGTTCACTGACTAAAACGCACTGTTTCACCATTTTGGCTTCATTTTTGTTAAATAACGTTGTTTATCTGAAAACAAACCTTGTGCTTTCTTTTGCACTTACTCAGGTGTGATCTTAAGGTTCCTTTTAAAAAAACAAACTAATAATTCAAATAATTTTTTGGGGTTTTTTGGCTCAATTGTTAAACATTTTGTCAGTTTTGGTTTAAGACTCTTTAGTCTTGTAAATACTAACAAGTCACCCCATCCCTGGACACTTCTCTACGCCGACGATGTCTTCCTGGCCGATGAATCGCGAATAGAACTGCAATACCAAACGCAGCAGTGGAAGACTCGCCTAGCTGACTTCGGCCTGAGGCTCAACACCAACAAGACCGAATACTTAGAGGCTGGCCCCCAGACCGACGGCACGATCAGCGTCGATGGAGAAGATCTGGCGAAAGTACCTCATTTCAAATACCTCAGATCGATGATCAGCAATGACGGCGATATCCTACTAGATGTACGAGCCAGGATCAACGCAGCGTGGATGAAATGGCGCCAAGTCACCGGTGTCCTGTGTGACCGAAGAATGCCCAATCGCCTCAAGTCAAAGATCTACAAGAGTGTAGTGCGCCCCGTCGCCCTCTATGGATCCGAGTGCTGGCCAGCCACCGCAAAGCACGAACAAGCCCTTCACACGATGGAAATGCAGAAGCTGCGATGGTGCCTAGGCCTAACACGATGGGACCACGTCATGAACACCGACCTTAGAAAGAGGATGGGAATCGCGCCAATCACAGATAAGATGCAAGAAGCGAGGCTGCGGTGGTACGGACATGTGGTACGGAGCGATGAGAACTCAGTGGTGAGAACAGCACTGCGGCTCAGCCCCCAAGGACGTCGACCTAGAGGCAGACCAAAGCGGAGATGGATGGACCGAATCAAGGACGACGTGAAGAAGATCGAAGCCGATCTGACCGACGCCCTTGACCGACCCAAGTGGAGACGACTTTGCAGAAAAGCGGACCCTGCAACCGAGCGGGAAAAACGCTAGGAGGAAGAAGTCTTGTAAATACTAAAACTGTGATGTTTGGCTCTAACAGTCTCTGGTTCTTTCAGGGACTCCCATCAACAAGCCTCCGGTGTTGGGTTACAAAGACCTTAACCTCTTCAAGCTCTACAGGTTGGTCTATCACCTGGGAGGCTGCCACAAGGTGAGAAGGTGACACACGTACTACCAGATCGTACGACTGATGTGAATGTGGGGTCATGTGAGTGCTGTTCCAGTAGTGGACTGAGCTCCTGATGGTCCTCTTGGCTGTCTGACTTAGTGCCTGATTGGTTCCACTGTGTGTGCAGCTGATGAACATGAAGGAGTGCGTGCCTAGCTGTGACGTGACTCTGCCTCGTGTGTTTCAGATTGAGTCTGGTACAGTGTGGAAGCAGGTTTACATAGATCTGGGCATCCCTGTCCTCAACTCTGCTGCGTCCTACAATGTCAAGACTGCCTACAAAAAGTAAGAACAATAAGTTGCTCAGAAAGCAATTTTCTCTTTTTGGTTCTGATTCTGTTTGGATCTGGGTCGAGGTCTGCATGTGATGCACTGATCAGCATTACACTGAACTGGGCGCTTAACAAGGTAACTTCAGGTTTGACCCAGGGCTCGAGGTGATGCGGTGCTGTGAGAGATGGGGCCTGATTATTTAAGACTTTAAAATCCTTTTTCTCACATCAAGGTTTTTACATGCCTGCAGCAGCTGTGTGCCTTTCAGGCAGTGTTGTGTGTTTAACCTCTTGATGTTTTTCTAATATTTCCTCTCTGTAAATTGTACTGCTGTGCTGACTCTGTATCTGACCATGTAAAGATGGATCAGATTAGGAATTCATGGGCTGATTTATTGAGGTGATAACCTCTTTGCTGACAGTATCATATCAGAACATGATGGAAACAATTAGCTGGTCCTTAGCAGATCATAAAGTTAGGTGAATATGGCCACATGAATAGCATGTGACAAATGACATCATCATATGCAGAAGGTGTTCAACATATACAGTGTGTTAAGAATTAAGAGGGTAAGTAGCAGTGCTGCTAACGTGTTAATTGATCCCCTGTAAGTGTGACCCATGTGTAAAACCAGCAGTTTGCTGCTCTGCAGCCTTCAGGTATGTTTTAATATAATGCCAAGGAGGTAAAAGCATCAGTGTCTAGAGCACAGGTGTCGAACTCCAGGCCTCGAGGGCCGGTATCCTGCAGGTTCTAGATGTGTCCTTGATCCATCACAGCTGATTTAAATAGCTAAATGACCTCCTCAACATGTCTTGAAGTTCTCCAGAGGCCTGGTAATGAACTAATCATTTGATTCAGGTGTGCTGACTCACGGTGATATCTAAAACCTGCAGGCCCTCAAGGCCTGGAGTTCGACGCCCCTGGTCTAGAGGATTGATTGATGCTGCTCATGAATCAGGGAGGGGGTATAAGGCCATTTCAAAACAACTTGAAAAGATTAGGAATCCATGGGCTGATTTATCGAAGTGATATTAGCCCGAGTGCTGCTCTAAGGAGCTCGTTCTCAGAGTCCCAGATTTTAAGCCCTATGAGAGTGTCCCTAGAAGGGTCGTGGACCTCCTATTGATCCTCTACCTAATCACGAGCTAAGGTGTGCATCATATGACTAACACGCGTCATCGTTTTCAAAAAGTCTGTTTTCGCTGTCCACACTGCGACACATAAGCACCTTCTTCGTTTCCGAGAGCGTTTTCAAAACGCTGCGTTTTCCTTGAGCCAAAACGCCGTCTTGTTTGAAAACGCATTAGTGTGGACGTAGCCTTAAAGAAGTCCAGACGCTTCTCTTTCCTTAGTCATCCAACTCATCAGTCTGAGAACCTTCAGACATGTTGAGATGCAGTCCTGTGAAAAACCAAGTTACCTCTTCCATAGAGGTTAAAAGAGTAAGTATGAACCAGGTGCTGCTAATTAAACGCACTTGATTAATCACCTCCATAAAAGCAGTTTGCTGGTCTGGACCAAAACACAAAGCCAGAAGGTTTGCTGGAGTGGATGTTCTTTGGGCGGACAAGACCAAAAGTGGAAAAGTGCTTCTTTTAGTGAAAACCAGTAATGGGTCGATGACCCCTTATGCAGTGTGAGACACATTACTGTGTTGCTGCTGGATTTAAGATAATTTTACAGGCAACTGGACAGAGAATGAACCAACTAGGTTCATGCATTCTGAAAGACGGCGTCTTCTTCTCTTATCAGCACAAATGCAAGTCGGTCAGAAGTTGTGCTGTGCGATAAACACTGAGCTCCTCGCTGCTGTACGACACGGCGTTGTATCGGTAATGTGGTTTTTCTTACAGCAATAAGCACACAGATACGAGGTTTTCGCTCTGTCACTAGTAAAAGTATGACAGCTAACGCTCTATTGTGTGGGTGGTCGTAGCAAAGTCTTATCACAGAGGAAGGCTGTTTAATAACTCGTGCCACACAGACCACTGACCCTTTATTTGTGTCGTCAGGTACCTTTATGGGTTTGAGGAGTACTGCCGCTCTGCAGCCATTACTTTCAGAACCATCCATCACAACAACCCCCGCCCTCCTGCCACACCAGCCAGTCAAAAGGCAGCGGGAGCAGCGTTAACAGAGTCCTCCACACCAACGGTGACGGTGGAGACAGTTGTTGACAAACAGGAGGAGGTGGAGTCAGAGAGCGAAAGTGAGAAGGAAGACGTGAAGGAGAGACAGTCATCCCCAAGAGTGAGAGATTTCTTCGACACCAACAGAAATGCTGACACCCCAAACCAGTGTGTGCTGCATAAGCTCACACTGAGCCAACAAAGCAGTATTTCAGCACATGAAATGTTTTCTGCCCCCGTCTCTTCTCAGGGGAGGAGGAGGTGCGTGGGGAGTCGGGTGAAAGCAGAGAGAGAGACCTCCTCCAAGTTGGATAAGAGAGGAGGACCAGGAGAAGGAGAGAACCACGAGGAGCAGCAGAGGGAGGTGAGGAGACGCAGCAACAGAAGAAATGATGACTCTGAGAGAGGCTCTGACGATGACGAGGAGGATGAGGACGATGAAGAAGAGGAGGAGGGGGAGAGGAGGAGAGCAGACAGGTAAACACAAAACAATAATGAATAATGGGAACCAAAAAATGGGTGTGAGTAAATAAGAGAAGGTGAAAATGAAGTCGGTGTAAAAACATAATTACAAAGTTACACTTGAAGTAAAGAAAAATATCGTTTGTACTGATGCAGAAATGTGAAGTTAAAAACATGCAAAATGAGCAAGAAGCTTAATCCGAAAACTACAGAGGTGGAAGTTTACATCTATGGCTTATTATTACTGTTCTTAGTAAGTTATATTATTTTCTTTATTCGGTTTAAAAAAATCAATGTGAAAGGATTTAAATATGCGATCATGTTCAGACTGTCTTTATATTAGCAGAAGCTAAACTTCTGTTGTACGTTATGGTATCACAGTATTCTTATATTGTTTCTATTCCTGTATTCAAGATATGTGCATACAGTGGTTGCAAAAGTATTCGGCCCCTTGAACTTTCCCACATTTTGTCACATTACAGCCACAAACATGAATCAATGTTATTGGAATTCCACGTGAAAGACCAACACAAAGTGGTGCACACGTGAGAAGTGGAAGGAAAATCTGACATGATTCCAAACATTTTTTACAAATAAATAACTGCAAAGTGGGGTGTGTGTAATTATTCAGCTCTGAGTCAATACTTTGTAGAACCACCTTTTGCTGCAGTTCCAGCTGCCAGTCTTTCAGGGTCTGTCTCTACCAGCTTTGCACATCTACAGACTGAATCTTTGCTCATTCTTCTTTGAAACAGCTCCAGCTCAGTCAGATTAGATGGACAGCGTTTGTGAACAGCAGTTTTCAGATCTTGCCACAGATTCTCGATTGGATTTAGACACCAGACAGGTCAGGGATAAAGTTACTGAGACATTTAAAGCAGGCTTAGGCTACAAAAAGATTTCCCAAGCCTTGAACATCCCACGGAGCACTGTTCAAGCCATCATTCAGAAATGGAAGGAGTATGGCACAACTGTAAACCTACCAAGACAAGGCCGTCCACCTAAACTCACAGGCCCAACAAGGAGAGCGCTGATCAGAAATGCAGCCAAGAGGCCCATGGTGACTCTGGACGAGCTGCAGAGGTCTACAGCTCAGGTGGGGAATCTGTCCATAGGACAGCTATTAGTCGTGCACTGCACAAAGTTGGCCTTTATGGAAGAGTGGCAAGAAGAAAGCCATTGTTAACAGAAAACCATAAGAAGTCCAGTTTGCAGTTTGCCACAAGCCATGTGGGGGACACAGCAAACATGTGGAAGAAGCTGCTCTGGTCAGATGAGACCAAAATGCAAAACGCTGTGTGTGGAGGAAAACTAACACTGCTCATCACTCTGAACACACCATCCCCACTGTCAGATATGGTGGTGGCAGCATCATGCTCTGGGGGGGCTTCTCTTCAGCAGGGACAGGGAAGCTGGTCAGAGTTGATGGGAAAATGGATGGAACCAAATACAGGGCAGTCTTGGAAGAAAACCTCTTGGAGTCTGCAAAAGACTTGAGACTGGGGCGGAGGTTCAGCTTCCAGCAGGACAACGACCCTAAACATAAAGCCAGGGCAACAATGGAATGGTTTAAAACAAAACATATCCATGTGTTAGAATGGCCCAGTCAAAGTCCAGATCTAAATCCAGTCGAGAATCTGTGGCAAGATCTGAAAACTGCTGTTCACAAACGCTGCCCACCTAATCTGACTGAGCTGGAGCTGTTTCAAAGAAGAATGAGCAAAGATTCAGTCTGTAGATGTGCAAAGCTGGTAGAGACAGACCCTGAAAGACTGGCAGCTGGAACTGCAGCAAAAGCTGGTTCTACAAAGTATTGACTCAGGGGGCTGAATAATTACACACACACACACACACACACACACACACACACACACACACCTTTGCAGTTATTTATTTGTAAAAAATGTTTGGAATCATGAATGATTTTCGTTCCACTTCTCACGTGTGCACCACTTTGTGTTGGTCTTTCACGTGGACGTCCAATAACATTGATTCATGTTTGTGGCTGTAATGTGACAAAATATGGAGAAGTTCAAGGGGCCGAATACTTTTGCAACCACTGTACAAGCTCATACACTAAGTTTTCTTTTATTATAATGTTACACAGTAACAAAAGCCTCTTTTGCACTGCCGACCTGACTCTGTCAGCTCAGTGTGCGTGGGCTCATTACAGCACCACGGCCCCGGACATCATTTGTATGTTTTTGTCAGACTCTGGGATCACAGCGTTATTTATTTTTTCCCTCGTTTCTGGGTTTCAAAAATGTTTTGATTTTTCTGATGCCGTCAACTCATCAAGTGATGCTATTGACTGGCCAATCAGTGACATGTAGTCTGTTGGAAAGCATTCTTGGATTGACTCACCTCACTTGGAACCCCGACCTAACAGACACTAAAACAATACCCAGTATCAGGCAACACCACCTAATGGAAAACCCTAAAAACTGAGTCAAGCTAAGCCAAGTAGGTGCTGGTGGAAAAGGGCTAAAAGTAGTCTTAATCATACAATACAGGCATGTACTGATGTTGGCTGCTGATAGAGTGTGTGTGTGTGTGTGTGTGTGTGTGTGTGTGTGTGTCAGGAGTGAGACTGAAGAAGACGGAGACACTGTAACTGGAACGAAGGTCAGGGTGAAGTACGGAAGAGGAAAGACTCAGAAGATTTATGAGGCCCACATCAAGAAGACTGACATTGACAATGGTGAACAGTTCTACCTGGTTCACTATTATGGCTGGAATGTCAGGTCAGTCTGTCAGACACACGCTGCCTGTGTACAGTGAATACTACATATGTACTGCATATGAATACAGGACAGTGGTTTTTGACTTTGTTTCACCTTTAAAAGCTCTTTACTTTGCCACGTATGGTTTTGTTTCTTTGTTTTTTAAGCACACCCTCACAAACAAAAATCAGAGTAGGAAAAGCTTTTTGTTCACAGTGAAAACCACAAACATGTTTAATGAATCATTTTCATAACTTGAAATGCAAATTTCCAAAAGTTGTGTAAAAATGCTGCAAAAAACAAAATCGTATAAAAGTATTTACCTAAGATTCCAGGAAATGCTTCAGATGTTTTTTGTACAACTTTAACAAATATTTACCTGGAACAGGTGGTGTATCGCTCCTCCTGTTGTCTCCGTGGAGACAGTGTTGACATTGCAGTTGAGCCTTTTCTGCCTCTTTGGCCAGTACCTGTGACATTCAGCAGTCACCTCATTGTTTTAACACGTGATGGCACACTGTGTCCATGTCACTAGTCTCTCCCATCACACTGATGCTGCTCTCACAGCTGCAGTCGCTCCGTTCTCCTCCTTTTCCCAAGCAACCAAATGCCACGTGCTGACATAGTTTTTTTTGGGTGGTTTACATGGAGTTGCTGAATGATCTTGTGGTGGCCATGAAATTGCTTCTTATTTTTTTGTTGTTTAGACTTTTAAAATATTTTATGTTTGCAGAGATGCTCCACAGTTAAACTCTGAAAAAAATAAAAACTAAAGTTGGTGTCACAGGTGCTTAGGGATGTTAGGTGATGGTGTGACCTGGTGGTGTTTGTGTATCTGATGCACAGGTATGATGAGTGGGTGAAGGCTGACCGAATTATATGGCCTACAGAAAAAGCAACAAAGAGGAAGCAGAAGAAGAAGGTGAAGGTGAGATGCCACGTCACAAATTGAAGGATGGATAATTATGGAGTTTCAATGTGATCAAAAGCTTTCTTCATTAAATACAGGTGAAAAGTAACCATTGGTTCATGTGATGAATAAAAGTTGAGTAACTGGGAATGTTTCTGTGTGACTGCTTAGTGTTAAAGCTGAGAGGTTGTTTGGTGGACAGGTGTCCTGTGATGTCGAATTACCTTGGCTGTCTGTCCAAAACCTGCTGAACTTCACTCTGAGATGAACGGACATCCTAAGGTCAAACATCCTTTTTATTGTCATCTCACTGTTTTCTTTCCACTCAACAGACCAAAGACGAGCTCGATAAGGACGAAGAGAAGCCAGCACTGATGGCGGCTGTCAGGCCAACTGTAGGGAAACGTGGTCGTCCTCAGATCAGGACCACACCCAACAGCTCCACTGGGCGTAGCAAAACTTCAAGTAGCGAAGGGCTATCCAATTGCAGAAGCAGCAGGACTGACACTTCCAGTATGGCCAACGGAGACAGTAAGCTGTACAGAGCATGCCGATACCAAAGAAATCCACTCAGTAGTGCACTTTATTGCCAAAAATGTTCCCTCATCTGGTTTCACCAGCATATGAACTTGAGTGACATCCAATTCTTGGCCCATAGGGTCTAATGTGATGTTGGCCCATGCTCGGCTATAACAGCTTCAAGTCTTCTGGGAATGCTTTCTACAGTATTTAGGAATGTGTTTATGGGAGTTTTTGACCGTCCTCCCAGAAGGACATTACCAGGCAAAAGTCTTAGAAAAAGAAAAGTCTCATTGCATGGTGCTGCATGAATGCTGTGGTAGCTGTTTTGGTTCATGGTGCCTCCCACTCTACAAGTCGCCGACCCTGGATCCAGCAAACAGCCCCAGACCATCACACTTCCTCCTCCATGTTTGACAGGTGATGACACACACTGTGGAACCATCCTTTCACCTACTCGACGACAAAGATCCTGTGTGATGAACTGAAGATTTCACATTTGATCCATCGGTCCATAATACCTTCTTCCAGTCTTCAGCAGTCCAGTGTTGGTGTTTCATGGCACAGACAAGCCTCTTTGTCTTGCCTGGCTTTCTCGCTGCAACTCATCCTGTCAAACCTGCAGCTTGAAGTCTTCTCTTCACAGCTGAAACAGACTTTCTTACTACGAGCACTGTTAAGCTGCTTGAAGCTGTTGTCCTGTGAGCCGCCATCACATGACCTGATTCAGTCGTGTCTCTGGGTCTGTCAGACTCTTCCTGTCACAGTTTGTTTCATAGTGCAGAAGGAAACTGGACTCACTGACACCTTGACTTTCTTTGCAGTCTCTCTGTAGGACAGACCGACATTTATAAGAGTTATGATGGTCCGTCTCTCTTCCATTGTTAATTGCCTTTTTCTCACCATGTTTGTACCAACACACTGCTTTCTGCAGCACAGTACTGTTCAGCTGATGCTGACGAGGGTACCACAGTGTGTCCAACACTGCTTTATGCAGACAGACGGGGCTGTAAGTAATCCAGAAAGGTTGGAACACCTGTAGGAATTAGTAGCACCAGCTTCCAAGGCTGATCAGCCTCCTTTGCTGCAGAACAGCTTTAAACTGTTAACCCATGTTGTGTTCTTTTTGTATAATTATGAAAATTACACTATTTTTCAGTTTTGGGTTACTTAAACTTCCTTTTTTCTTAAACTGTGGCAGTTCACCACTTACCTTTGTAGCATTTGAAGATATTCATCTGACTTCAACGACATGTTCTAAAACTTTTGACCAGTCGTGTACATTTGAGGTAGAGCAATGATGTTGGACAAGAAGGCTCGCCACGCTGTCTCCGCTTTAATTCATCCCAGTGGTCTTCTGGCAGGTTGAGGTCAGGACTCTGCAGCCAGTGACGCTCTTCCACACCAAACCTGCTCGTGCATGTCCTCATGAGCATGCTTTGTCCATCCCCAAACTGCTCTTACAAAGCTGGGAGCATGAACCGATCTAAAATGACTTGGTATGCCGAAGTATCAAGAATTCCTTTGACTGGAACTGAAGGCCCAGTTCATCATGCAGTGGCATCAGATACACCACTGCACCTGGTGATATGGAGAAACCTATTCATGGAGTGTCTCTGAGTAATCTGAAGGCCTCATCAGGTTTGTAGGGTTATAGTGGTCTAAGGAGCTTTGAAAGAAAATGACTGAGAGCCTTTACAGACAGGCCTATAGTGGTACAGTGGATGAGTGAATACATTTGGCAATAGTGTATGTTCACGTCACAAGATGCCTGTCAGGAAAAGCTGTATTTGTCCAGTTTGAATTGACCATCACAGTGAGGTGTGTCTCTGTGAGTAATGTGTCGTTCTCTCTGCAGACACTCCCCGGAGAAGAACCAGAAGGACTTCCGGCATGTACGACTCGGACAGAGCATCCAACGGTGAGAACAGCTCTGTTTGTAGTAATTGAGCCATTCAGTAATTACTAACTAACCAACCAATGTCCATCCTGCAGAGGATTCTGGGAACTCCTCAGATGAAAGTGAATCAGAAGACCCTTCTGACAAAAAAATATCGCCATGGCAAGGCAGAGCTGAAGTCTCACCTTCCAAGGCAGAGGAAGCAGAAGAGGAGCAGCAAGCAAGTGGGTTAGCTAATGTCATGGCATCTCCTCACAGCAATACAGCAACTTGTGCAGCAGCAGTTCAGCTGCCGGATGCTGCCTTAGCCTTGTGTCCCAGTATGCCTGAGGAGAACACTCATGAAGAATTACACCAATCAGAGAGGAAGGAGGCAGAGCAGGGGGAGAATCCTGCAAAGGAAGCTGCAGTGCTGCCAGCTGATCTGGACAAAGACAACCAAATGTCACCAGTCACAAAGACGGCGTCTGTCCAAGACGAAAACAAAACGTCTCTAAGGCAAGAATTACTTCCAGAGATGTGTCTGAGTAGGACCCCACCTCCTCTTCCTCCTGAAAGGGAGCAGCAGGTGCCCTCCTCTCTGCCTTCCTCCACCGATGAGGACAACTGTACTACTCCTGCATCCTCGCCAAGAGTGAAAGGTCGTAGGAGCAACATCAGGGAGGCAGGCTCTGAAACACCCCCTAGAGTCCCCCTCTCCAACCCCAGCCCTGCATCCACTGCCAGCCGCTCTCAGGCACCAGCGTTATCACCTTCTCCTCATAGCGTCTTTAAGAGGCAAGACGAGCCCATGGTAGTGCTCCACTGTCTCCCCACCCCACACCTCCTGCCTGAGGCGTCTCCTGCTGACTCGGACACTGACTCTGCCACTGAAGAGGAGGAAGCAGAGGAGATGGAGGAGGAGGCAGAGGAGGAGACAGAGGAAAGAAGCAGCGTAGCACTCAAGCGTAAGGCAGGAGACCAAAAGACAGCAGAAAAGAAACCCCGACCTGACAGAAGGCAGGAGGAGACCACCAAAATGGTTGCAGGAGCTTCCCCCTTACCACTCCACTCAGAGAAGAGCAGTGAGGCAGTGGTGATGGCAGAGGAACAGCCCCACCCAGCAGAAGAGCCACAGAAAGAGGTGTCAAAGGAGCATCTTACAGGTGCAGCCACAAAGGTACCGGTCATGCCTTCTGGGACAGCTTCGCTTGTTCTGGAAACCCAGGAGCCGGCGTATACAGAGGAGCTGGAACCACAGATGGATCCAGAATCACTGGTCTGCCATGAGGTGGACCTGGATGATACAGATGAGAAGGAGAAGCCCATCCCCTCCTTGGAGCATCACTTCCCTATAGTCAATGAGTCGCAACAAGCCCCCCCTCCACTCCCCCACCTCATCCATTCCTCCCTCCCCTCCCCTCATACGCCTCATTTCCCTCAGCCTCAGGCCAGGCCCTTTCTGCCAGAAGTCACTCCCATCGAGGCGCACCAACTACGCAAGTGTGACACTGAGGAGGGGGGTGTGGTGAAGGGCGAGCAGGAGAGAGACTCGAGCCCTGGTTTCGACGGCAGTGCTTCCTCGTCCTCCACCTCTCTCTCGTTGCAGGAAAATAAAGACAGAGGTAAGAGCACAATGGTACAACAGACAGAAATGTGACCTTATCAGTTGCAGGGCTCGCAAAATTTCAAAGTCCCTGGTAGCCCTTCGGGCAGGGACTCTTCAGTTTTTGGTAGCCCAAAATAAATATAAGTAGCCCGAATAAATAAAAAAAAAAAAAAAGAAAGAAAGAGAGCAATTTTTTGATTGATGTTTTGTTTCCTGTTTTGTTTCCTTTACAATATTATACATTAAAGTATAATATTGTAAAGGAAACAAAACATCAATCAAAAAATTGTTGAAACACAAATTACAACATTGCATAAAAATTACAATCATCAACTCAAATACTTGGTTCTAATTGAACAGAAATTTCTATGAACTTGTAAGAACTGTGTAGGACATGAATCCGTCTGTGTCAGATCCTGAATTTGAAATTTCCACTGAAGTCACGGGTAAGAGACAAGTGGAACCAAGATCGAGGCCCTTTGCTTTTTGAAGTTTGCAAAGACTGCTACATTGTGCCAGTGGTAGTTCACTCTTTGCAACATAGTAGCTGTTCTAAACAGATTTTTCAGGTTTATTTTTAGTATGTTATTTGCAATTGGTGTTTGTTCTGGGAAAGATATTGCAGACTGAGCAATAATGCGTTTCTAATGGGGGCCTTTCTTAAAATGACTGGTCCCAGTAACAAAGGCGCTTGTCGACTCAGAAATCGAGGGAAAACCAACAACACACCCGGCAGAACATTATGTTATTTACACGGGTGCACATAAGTGGTCCGCATGTGCGCATTCGCTGTCAAAATAAAAGACGCGCAGCAGATAAGAAGTTGCAACGCGCGTTTGCGTCCATATAAAAAGCTGTTCTTGTCCTAGAGTGGGATTTTCACGGCACATTCTGCACCACATCTCTGTGCGTTCATCATTTGTTTGAAGCCAGCTCACCTCCTGCAACCACTTTTCCGAGAATACGCGCTTCTTTTGTGGTTGGGACTCCTTCTGACATTTCTTTGGAGGTGGAGGAAAACCAAAGTAATTGCTTAAAGGAGCTTCTTCGACATCTTTAAGAGTTTTAAACAAATGTCTGTCCTCCTCCAGAAAATCTTATGTACGCAAACACGCGTTGCAACTTCTTATATTGTTTTTTATTTTGACAGCGAATGCGCACCTGTGGACCACTTATGTGCAGCCCTGGTTATATAGTTCGTCATATTGCAGCCACAGAAATTCTTTTGTCCATGAAACCATAAAGCTGCACTTTCTTTTTGCCTTATAGTCTGATTTGTCATAACTTCTCCGTTTTGTGGTAAGCTTTTCTTTGGCTGTCACTTCTTCACCCTGACCTGTCTTATTTGGCTCAGCAGAACTAAAATATATATACTGCTGCTTTTACACACGGACTCACATAAGCTCAGCGATTCTCTGCGCGATCAACCTCTCACATGTTTAAGCTGCGGGAGATTTCACTTGTCATGTTTGCATAGTAAGCTAACGATTAATAAGACGATGTCAGAGGAATTGGTGCACAAATTATCATCACTCACAGATCAGTGCTGTCGCTCTCTATACACAGTTCGCACGATTGCAAAGTGAAAGCAAAAAAACAAGCGCAAATTCAAATGCGACTTCAATATGTCACATATTGACAGTGGCTCACCGATGCCAATGACATAATTACCCAGCTACATTTCTGAAAGAATGCAAAAGCATTGACATATATTTTTCCTTCCTACAATAGCCCGACGGGCAGGGAAGAGATAGATTTTGGTAGCCCGACTGAAAAAATCACTAGCCCCGGGACATCGGGCTAGTGATTTTGCGAGCCTTGAGTTGGATTGTATCACAAGTAAGATATGACCTTTGACCCTTCAGGTCAGAAGAGGCTGACTGACTGTAACTCCAGCCCGTCAGCCAAGAAACAGAAACGGAACCAGAAACGACCACAAACGCCTGGGAGGGTGGAGAAGAACGGAGCAGGTCAGTGGCAGCTTGTACTGTAAATATCAGATGAAGACTTGTTCTGCAGGTTGAAGCAGATGACGTTTGGGTCCAATCTTGCTGTTATTCTGAACTCTTCAAGTTGCATTATGATCGTTTCATCCTCTGCTTAATTTGTAAGTTTGTTCACTTCTTTGGAAGTGAGCAGTGTGTTTTATTTCAATGCAGAGAGAGAATAGAAAACATGTCACATAATTTATAACCTGAGTAGCATGTCGTTGAGTGAAATAAGTATTTGAATCCACTACAACCTAGTCAAATTGCAGAACATGGGCACACAGATCACAATCAGTCAATTTGATACTGAGCTAGTAATATGTATAAGACTGTCCACAGAATCCACTTCTTCACTGGGCAAACTGGGCATGGACGTGTGCTTTGGCTAAGGGAACAGGACAACTGTGGATCGTATACAAGAACCTCTTTCCCTCAGCCACAGCACTGAAGATGGGTCATGGATGGTTTCAGTTCCAGCATCAGTATCCCAATACAACTAAAGAAGCACATTAAGGTCATGGAGTACCACAGGCAGTCTGCAGACATGTTTTTGTTGGTAATCAAATACTTATTTCACTCACTTGCATGCCGATCAATTTATAACTTTAATGAGCTTTTCTGGACTTTTGGTTGATAATCAGTCTGTCAATGAAGTGAAGCTTGGAGACTATAAGAAAGGCTGATGGGGCACAGTGGACACCCACGCTGCCTCTGTGAACGCAAGAACTTCAGAAAAATGTCACCTTCAAAATGATACATCAGTGCATCTACCAACAGTCTCAGACAAGTTCAGATCTGTGACTGAACTGAAATCAAATCGAATTGATGTTCATATTAAGGTCAGAGGTCAGATTTTGTGAACAAGTATGTAACACTAATCATTTACAGGTCATGAAGTTAAAATAGACATTAAACTAATGAAGGGCATAACAAATGACGTAACAAATAGCATAAATGAAATATTACAGAGGAGGAACATTATGAAAAGGTAGAAATGAATTTTGGCTCATTTTAGGCTCCAGCTGTGCTTCACACTCGGTGTGAAACTGCTAATTTCCAGTTTTATTTTTCTTAAATTGACTTGAGCTGGACACAAAAATGTAAGATGCACATATTTATTATTGTAAAAGTACAACTGTCAAAGTTGATCTGCAGTGAGCCTGTTGGCCGTTGTAGTGTTGGTGCTACCCGTGCTGCAGGAACACCTCAGCAGTGCCATCAGCTGACTAAAACCACAGAACGTTTCCACGTCATATTTATGTGGTCCTTCATTAGTAAGCTCCAACCAAGTACTACGTACGGTTAATCCTTTTTGATTAACCAAAGAAATGTTTTAATACTTTGTGATTTCTGATTTTCATGAGCTTCTAAATCATCATGAAAATAAAAAAGATTTTACTTGCTGTATATTTAATATAGTGTATGAAATTTGACCTTTTACCTTAAGTTACAAAAAACAGACTTTCTCTTCCACTAGTCTAATTTTCGGAGCTCCATACATAATCAATCAGATCCACGGTGAACCACTCAAACGTGGGCCTCGATCCATGAGTGCCCGCTCAGATCGACTGGTTTTCCATTACAATTTAGTACCTCCTGATGTGCGTGGTCGCTGTCATAGCAACATGTCTGAGTGCGACGTAATTACATGCAACACGAACGCTGCAATAAAGGTGAGTCGGCGGTATACCTGCCCTCTGAGCACGCCGTTGTTTTGGAGCCATTTCATTGCTGAGTTAATGTGACCCAGCCGATTAACAGAGCACTGTGGATGCAGAGACGACTCCTATGAGAAGATGCACAGCAGATTATTAGAACCACTGCATTACAAAGTGTTGTAAACTGTTTCCAGGTCACAGTAGTGACAGCGAGGACCAGTCTCGGCTCTCGTCTCTGTCAAAGTCTCAGAAGTCTCGTCCCAGCTTTTCATCTCCGTCTTCTCACAAACAAGACAAACAGAGCTTCTCCACCCCTCAACGCACCTACAAGTGGACCTTCCAACTTGGTACGAACACACACAGTGTTTGACACTGAACTGACAATTCAAACATGTCAAATGACACAGCTATAGGCCACTGTGGGCAAACTTGTGTTTCACGGCACAACATAAACACAACAAAGTGCTTCCACCTGAACTTTAACCTCATGTTGATGCTGAAGGATGCTCTGAGAGATTTTAAACAATTGTAAATTGTTGGACCTCTTTTTCTTTTTAAAATTGAGATTTGATCTGATCTGTGTCCACTTTCACTTTTCCTCAGATGAGCTGGACAGCATGTCAAGCACAGAAAGGATCTCGTTCCTCCAGGAAAAGCTGCAAGAGATCAGAAAGTACTACATGACCCTGAAGTCTGAGGTTGCGTCTATTGACAGACGCAGGAAAAGACTAAAAAAGAAGGAAAGAGAAGGTAGGAGGGCCTGCAGGCAAACGCTGACATCATCTGCTTGCTTTCTTCGTAGAGCTCTTTTACACCAGTACCGACTTTGCTTGACTTGGTCTCAGTGTTGCTTCTTATCTGTAGCCATTTCTCTCATTGCCAGATCTTTAAAAATGGCAGTTTTGGTTTTTGTGAAGGAGATGCTCTCGTGACTTATCGAGTGATGCCACCGACTAGCCAATCGGTGGCATGACATCATTTTTGAATCACCTCAGATCACTTGGAATCCCAGCTGAGTAGGTCCAGAAAGAGAACCTGGTACCAGGTACTTCCACCAAATAGAGCCGACCCAAGTGGAAAAGGTCTGTTAGACCAGTCCAGGAGAACCATTCCATTTCCAGTGACTCCTTTACGGAAGTCAGAAATTCAGTGGTGGGCACAGCAGGGTGCGCTTAGAGTCATCACTGAATGTGACTCAGTGGAGCGATATGGCTAATGTAATCTTGTTTTCCTGCCCATGCTGAGTTTGCATGTTCTCCCCGTGCTTGCGACAGACTGGCAACCTGGATGTACCCTGCCTCCCGCCCTATGCTAGCTGGGATGGGCTCCAGCGACCCTGAAACGGATAAGTGGAAGAGATTGGATAGATTTTTACTCCGTGTTCGTGGGGTATTGTCATCCCACTGGAGGCCAGACACACATGTTTGTGAAGTAGATATCTTGAGAACCAAGCGATGTAGTAGTTTGAAATTGAAACCGTAGGTTCAGCTGCTGAAAATGGTGGATGGTTCGAGTCTGAGTTTGACCTCAGCCACGTGTTGTACAGATCTTGTAAATGCTGTAACTCAAAAACAAAGTCACCTTTGTCACATTTATACTAAACGTGCATCTACTAAAGATCTCGGATGAGTTCGTATCCCTGTGGTGAAGCTTTTCAATTGAGTTAAAGTCAAGTTTTCAGAAACTCTGGTGAATGCAATAAACTTGAGAACAAGGCGACATCGTATTTTGAAATCAGTAACGTGTTGGATTTACTAGGAGGCTGAGGGTTAGTGTTGGACACTCCAGTATTTTCCCGTACAGCTGTTCAAAGATGAACTTTGTTTTTAGCCCAAATCTGTTGTTTCTTAGAAAAGCATTTCAGTTTCCATCCTTGAATAATTTTGCTTCTCATCGATGAATCCATTTGCTGTGATGTGCTTATCAGGGTTATATTACTAAAAGGTGTCTTTCTGTCCGTCTCTGTCCTTCTGTCTCAGTGTCCAACACAATGGCATCCACCTCATCAGGTTCCTCAGACACTGGTATGAGTCCGTCATCGGCCTCGCCCACTCAGAACACTGTGGTTGTGGAGTGCAGGTGATGACACGCCCACCCAGGCCTACTCATCCAGCTTGTTCCCTCTCACCACAGATTCCACCCAGTGTCTGCTCTGAGGGCACGATAAGACAAAAACTTTACAAAACTCCATCCACTTTGTTCCTGTGAGTGTCGACTCGTACTGTTGGAATCTCATCGCTCCATCAGTTATGGCCCACGGGCGCCATCCCCACACCTACGGACTCGATTCCCGTCTAAGGAAACATGAGGAACTTTCTGTTAGCCACCACAGAGCTCCTTCTTTGGTTTGTTTTTATTTTATTTCCCTCCCTCCACTTTGCTCTTGTGCTTTTCCCCCCCTCCCCTGTTTGGTCTGGTTGCAGGGGTCAGAGGTCACGGGCTTGTAGGAATTATTTAAGGTGGAACAGATTCGTGAAGCTGTTGATGCACACATCTCTACTGCATATGTTCTCTAGAAAACAAACTGTCCTCACTTTCTGCCCTGAGTGTTTTTGGTCTCTTTTAAATGGAATTAGAGCTTTTATTTTGGTTAAGCACAGAAAAATGTTTGATTTTTACAGCAGAAGAAAAAAAAGATATTTGTTGGAGAAGCTTTTTTGTGTGTAAAATACTTCAACTCTTCAGCTCCTTCAGTTATTTTTGAGTTTGAAGTTTAGCAGGTCAGTTTGGAATTTGTATGGAAGATCATTACTGCCAAGAAAATAGCTGAAGGGAGTCCAAATATTTGCCAGCAGATCTCAAACATTTTCACTTTGTTTCTTTCAAAATATTTAATTTTTGTTTAAATGAGTGAAAATGCCACTCACAAACATTGTTCAGTTCTTTTTATTTAAAGTGAAATTATGATGTAAAGTTTTGGGTTTGATTTCTCACAGCTGAGATTCTTGTAAGTTATAAATTCCCTTTTATGTTAAAAGACCAGTTTTTTTGTTTTAACATTTGGATCTTTTGTTTTGCTGCCATATTTGTGATTCAGTATTGTAGCTTTGATTTGAATAATAACATTAAATGTGATCCATCTTTAGAGTCTTTAAAAAAAAAAGTCTGAAATTCAGCTGAATCGTTTTCCATCAACCAGTAAAAAGTTGGAGTTAATTTCAGTGAACATTTTCTTTCTTTGCGCAGTGAACGTGGGCGTTATGGGTAGTTGTGACGTTGACTTCTGAAATCTGAGCTTCAACCAGCTGATCTCAGAATTCTTTAATAAAATTGTCCAATTTAAACATTCACTCAAGTTACTTAGTCACACGTTTGCACCAAAGGGTGACTCCATCATTCTGCTGGCATCAAGACTTATTGGTCATGTTTTTGCACACAAGTTTAAATGGGATTTAAATGTAAGTACTTACCTTTGAAACTATTGTCACAAAGTTTTCCTACAGACAATTTTATGGATTCAGAATTTTGACTTCAGTTGTCTTAAAATATGTTTATGATCTGATGGTGAAGTATCCGGGCAAATTCTAAACATGATGCTGGTGAACATGATTTTGGTTTTTTGGGGGGGGGTTGAGCCCTGATTACTCCTCACTACTTCATTAAATTATTAATTTTAGGTTATAATTTTTGTTCTTCCATGTGTTGGGTCTCTAAGCTCGATGGTGGCATTGTTCTGGAGGGTTCTGTTGCACTTCATCTCTGGTCTCTTCCTTCTCTGAGTTGCTGTCTGCATTCAGCTCAGACAGGCTGATTTCAAGTCCTTGACTCTTTCGTGTGTGTGTGTGTGTGTGTGTGTGTGTGTGTGTGTGTGTGTGTGTGTGTGAGCGTGTGCACGTGTACATAAAAAGCTCTGAGTAAAGAAAAATAAAGTCGCACCCTGTATTTCAGAACTACATTTTACATGCCTGTAAAGAATAATTTCTAATATTTTTAAGAGAAGACTGTTTGTACTGTTATATTATGAAGCTTTTTTTTCTTTTGTTTTTTAACTGTTTTCCAGTGGCTTTTAAAGAGAGCAGTGACTGTAAATGATGGGGGGGAGGGGCGAAAACACATTTCCTCCCAAGAACAGAAGCCATGCTGGAACTGTGTGCACAATGAGTGCTCTCTGTTTCTAATAAAGTTTTTAAAGGTTTCTGCTCTGGCCCAGTCATTTCAGTCCCCAACCGAAATTATCTCCATACTAAAATAATCTCTTGAGCAGAAGAAATGGGAGCATAAAAACAAGTTGATTCCAAAATCGCTGTTTAAAACGTGTAACACATGTCTACATTGTGTCCTGTGTGAGGTGGCTGTGAAGAGCGTTCTCGAGGGAACCTGGGAGAAGACTGGACTTCTGCTTGTTTAACACTAAAGGTGAATGTAGCCACTTTATTAATCCCGAAGGAAATTATGGGTTACAGTAGGCAGCATGCTGGTTGGCGCATGCACACTCACAAAGGAACCCTCAAACCAAACATACTTTACACAAACATTGGGGAGACCGGTCAGAGAGGTAGGCTGATATGGAAAATGATGAAAATGCACAACATGAGGTGAGATATACTTGGCCAATAAATGTGATTCTGAATCTGATATCACCCAAAGTATTCATTCCAAATCATTCAGTCGTCCATGCAAAGCCTTGTAATGATGACATGTAAGATGCTGGGCATGATTTGTTGAACGGTATTTAGCTTTTTTTTTTTTTTTTTTTTTTTTTTGCCATCAATTTTCATATAATAATAAATTAAAGTAAAAAGTGTTCATCAGGTTAGTTAAACTTATGCTATATTGACCTGGTCAGTTAAGTAGGAGAGGTGTTAATCTGTTTCAGCTGCTTTGGTGTTAAATTAACAACTGTTGCACTAATGATGAGACGAGCCCCAAAACAGGAACGGTCCTCCCGTCTCTCCTACCAAACAATCAGAAAACGACCTCATGAGTGTGGCCTGAGGGTCTGACATCCTCCAGTAGGTCCTGTGCTTTTCACAGGTGAAAGAATTCCAGATTAAACTTTTAGGTCAACATACAAGTGAAGACGTTTGACCTTCCATCTGGTTTTATTTAATGCTGTCAGAGAAAATCTCATGTGCTCTTCATGCAGCTGAGTACACTCAGTGTTAAAAGCAGAATCTGTGCAGGTCTGAGATCAGCAGCTTACTGAAACACCAAACTGAGTTAATGTTTCTGCTGACATACAGTGACACAGTTACATGGATGATTAATCCTTTTGACTTTTTGTCTTTAACTTTGTCAATAAAACAGTTCTGCTCTTACATGAACTGTTTAAAAGCCTTATGTATGTATTAGGGCTGCCACGATTAGTCGACTAGTCACGATTACGTCGACTATCAAAATCGTCGACGACTGATTTAATAGTCGACGCGTCGTTTGAAGCTTTGTAAGATCACAAAAGACGCAGGAATAAGTAGCAGGATTTAAGAGTGTAATAACGGACTGAAACAGAAGATGGCAGCACTGCATGTACAAGGATGCCAGCTGCCGTTAAACCCCGAAGAAGAAGCTGTGTCCCAGAATGCATAGCGCGGCCCAGCTCAGTTTCCAACAATGGCGGCAGCTAGTTAGTTTTAATATTACTCTTATTATTCTTTCTGGGTCACAAAATAAACGTTTAACATATTTTCAGGCGAGAATGTAGCTGTGTAAACCTCAAATATCTGCTCAGTTTATCAAGACACCACATATTTTCAAAAGCGCTCCGACGTTTTCGGAGACGTCTGTTACCCACTAGCTTGATAGCTAGCTGGGGGCTAGGCTAACTAGAGCCGTGAGAACACCGGACTCTGGGCTAATCGTTTTCAAACCCACCGCCGTCTTTTGCTACTCAGGTTAAACATGATATATGAGTCACTTAGATAACTTAAAATGTTATTGTTTGGCTTTTTTCAGTATTTTATTTGTTCCTGAGTAAATCGGTTTGGCTGAGATTAAAGTTATAGTTTTTACACAGCTGAATAAACATCAAGCAGACAGCTGATTATCAGAAGTGTGAGATGCTGGAGAATTTACTCCAGTGTCCTGTTATATTTTAGATAGCGAGGAGTTTATTAAACTCCACCGAGCTGTCCGATTGGCCTCCCTGCTGCTGCGGAGCCTGGGACGGTCTGCTTGCCTCCACCCCGGGGGGAAGGGTAACATCTCTTGGGTCTGGGTTCTGTTTCCCCCTCTGGGGGCGAGGGTACCTGGACCCGGGGTATAGAGTATGTTTGGGGAGTGTGATTGTGTGTACATGTCCATTTATGTCAATCCTTACGTTGGGTGAGTGCTGAGTGTTTGTATATGTGTGCATGAGGGTGGGAATGCATGTTTGTGTGCCTGTTTGTCTGTGTCTATATGTCAGGTCGGGTCTTAGACTCCACCTCTCTGGGAACTCCCAGGCCCTCCAAGGCCTATCTCCCCTCACCACACTCCCTGCCGGTGACTGATGCCCTCAGGGGTCGGTGCATTGGTGGTTCTTGGTGTCCGGGGCTGGGTACTCAGGTATGTACCGGCTCACTCCCGGTGGCTACCTGGCGGGGCCTGGCGCCTGTTGCTCGGTCAGGCCTCCTCCGGGGTGCGGGGGGCCCTCGGGCCTCCGGCCTCTGGGCCTGCGGCTCGGTTCACTCTGGCACAGCTGCAGCCCCCTCTAGCTTCTGCTCGGTGGCTACTGGGTGACGCCTCGTCTGGGGATCCTCAGCTCTTCCCATGAGGGTGGCACGATGCCCCTCCGGTGCTCCTCTTTGGGCTCTCGCACTCTGAGGCCTCTGGATGTCTGGGGCCTGGATCTCCTCCATGCCTGCTTCATGCCCTGGGGGACGGGGCTATGGCTCGCTACATCCTCTTGCAGACCATTACATGTGGAAACCATTTGAATACAAGCACACTGATCCACACAGGTGTGCACACGGGTGTTCACTGCTCGTAGACTTAAATTACACCTTTCTTGGCTGCTACTTCAAAGCACATTGTGCGCTGTCTGTCCTGCGTGCTGCACAACAACATTGAATATTCAGTATTTACTGCTGTTTACACTTAGCTAGATTAATGCGATGGTGTTGTGTTTAGTATGTTGCTTTGTTGTTGTTTTTTGCCTGTTTTCTATTCTTCTTCTCTCAACAGGTGATCCAGGAGATTTTTTTTTCCTCCCCCCTTTCTCACCGTCCCTCTCCCCTTCTGTTTTTCTTTTCCTTCCTCTTTCTCTCTCCCTTTCCTATCCCTCACTCATGTCTGTCCCGTCTGTAACATCTGAAAATAAAATATAATAAACAATAAAAACAAAGGTCGATCAAATGGACCAATACGGCAATGCCACAAAGATCCATTTGGCAAAGTAAATTCATTGGGTATCCTTGTTGGTCTTCAGACAACAATTCTGATGGCTAAAGAACCAAATGGGACAGGCAAAAAAAACAAAAAAAACTCCACCGAAACAATGTCATTAAATGTCATTAAAATGTAATAAACTATCATCTTGTCTTTATTTTTAGTTAGCACATACCTTACACACTTAAAGCTGTAAGCTAATGATAGTTATATAAGAGCAGATGCTGCTGGTGCAATAAACTGTACGTTGTACATCTAATGGATGCATGATCTGATTAGTTGACTGGAACTGAAGAAGCTTCTCGGATGAGAAGTGAAACGTCTTCAAGTAACTTAAAGAAGTCCAGACGCTTTTCTTTGCAAGCTCCTTTGATTACTAGGGTATATTAGACTTAATAGTTACCAGTGTTGGGAAGGTTACTTTTAAAATGTATTCCATTACAGATTACAGAATACATGCCCCAAAATGTATTCTGTAACGTATTCCATTACATTACTCAATGACAGTAACGTATTCTGAATACTTTGGATTACTTAACATATTATGATTTTTACAACTACATGAATGTACTATTGCTGTGTGATTTATTACTACTACTGAAGGTCCGCGGCTCCGAACCGTAGTAAAGGGACCTCTGACTAATACGGCGGGTTCGTGTCGGGCTCGTAGCCGAAAAAAGCTTTACTTTGTCTGCAAAGTTGACCCACACAACAGAGAGAGGTGTTGAAAGGCTGCTCCAACGGAACTTATTGTTTTCGGAGGAGAACAGGAACAAAGCGTACAGTCGAGTCTTAATAGCTTACTTACAACTGGGCTCGTCAGGCACTCTTCTTGGCTGCAGTGGTTATTATTATATTTACATGCTTCCAGCTCCCGTTTTTGCTTGATGACAGCTCGTACTTTTCCTTTTTCTCCCTCCTCTTGCTCACAGACACATAACGTGTATGGCAGTCCATTCTCCCTGCAGCACGGACTACACTGCCCATGATGCTACATTCTTTAGAGCTATGCCTGTAGCATTCTGCCTGTTAGCTTAGCACAACAACAACAACAACAGAAAGGCGTTCTCTCACCCAGGAAACACACAGTCACAGAGAGAGAGAGCGTCGCTCTGTAACCATGGCAACCTTAGCGCTGCTGCCTGGAACTACAGAACGTAGCTGTCAAACAAACCCAAACAGTCCTGACCCGCGACAATATGAAACAGGAAAGTACCGCAGTGTAATCCATTTATTTCAACAAAGTAACTGTATTCTGAATACCACCTTTTTAAACAGTAACTGTAACGGAATACAGTTACTCATATTTTGTATTTTAAATACGTAACGGTGGTACATGTATTCTGTTACTCCCCAACACTGATAGTTACTATATACAGTAATGGACTTCTATACATTTTACATCAGATTAAAAGTTTGGGTGTAAGATTCGGATCATTATTTCTGAAAAGCACTTTAAATGAGAATAAGAAAGAAATTTATGTCTTTGTGCCCCCTTTTCCCTGTTAATGCCCTATTGTACGATGGCCCTGAGAGGAACGGACTGCAACTTCAGAAAACACTTGCAAAAAGAAAAATGCTGCAAAAAGAAAAATGCTGCAAAAAGAAAACTTTCAAAAGTAAGTACTGAATATGATGTCACTTATTTATGTGCGAATGTTTACTAATGAGGAACATTAAAACATTACTGTTGGCCACATGTCGGCAAAGTTATGTGACATTAGTGATGTTTGTACTTTCAGCGTTTACTTGGTTTTAAAGCCTTTAAATATACGCCGTTCAATAGTCGACCTTAATCTTACAGAGATTGTGATGATTTTGTGGATGATTAAAGTCAGTCATATATCCACAAACACAACAGGCTGAAAGTCAGTGATGCTGCTCGGTTTGCAGTCCTGAACATCACGACACAAGCAGGATTCACTGCACTGTTAATGTGAGCTGTGTTATATTGCTGCCTCTGTTCGGTGGTGTCGAGCCAAACGGACTTTAACGTGTGTTTGAACGAGCTGACGGTTCACTCGTTAAGCTGAAAGAAAGATGCTTTAATCACAGCAGTCACACATGTGTCCACTGCACCATCTGGAACTCTTCTTGTTTACACTCGTAATAACACAAACACTAAATCCTGCTTCTCTGGTGCTGTTGTGTAGCAGTGTGTACACCTGAGACTGTCACCTGTCTGTCTGTCCTGCACTCTCTCTCTGTTTCTTTCTCTCTGATTGTGGAATAAAAGTATGAACGTGTGTTTATAAGTTACACTTGTGTTTGAATCCTGCAGCTTATCACACATTTGATTTCCATGTGTGACAACTGCAAGTGTCCAGAGTGAGGACAGACTGAGGGACACACTGCTGCACATCATCTGTGAGGCTTTGCACCCCTGATGATCCACCAGGACAAACTCAGCAGTGTGTGAGGAAGAGGAGGAGGAAGAGCCAGCAGCAGCTGACAGATGGAGAGAATAGACAGACTGTTCCCTGTTTGTGAAGGACTGCTAGGAAAGTTTAACATAACTGTCTGTGCTGAATCAGTCTTATTAGGTAATGTTCAAATAATGTGATCATCCCAGTGTTTCCAGTGTGGGAGAAAGTACTCAGGGCCTTCAAGCTACACACCATGAAAGGCAGCAACAAGTTTAATGTTCAGAAACCTAAAGTCTGTATCAGCAGCAGAATGGAGCTAAAAATAAATGTTGGTTTCAGTTCTATGAAGCTTTGAGTATTTTGGATCAGTAGCTGCTGTGTTTGTTGCATCATATTGCTGTAATTGTTTATATGCTTTATATATTCTGAGCTAAGTTGATCTATAGTGTTACATCATATTCTATAAGGATGTTATGTGTTTGTAGACTTTCTGCCCAGTTTGACCCATTTAGCAGACGTCAGCCTGTTTAAGGCTCTGATATCTATTCTGTGTGACTTACAGCAGTTATGACATGGTCTGATTTTCTCACCCAATAAAGGAATATTTCATATATCAGTCTACTCTTCATTCTATCAGAAACAGTTATCACAGCTCGTACATTTGCTTTATACACATATATGTAAGCATTGAGCCAAATTTAGTAATGCCAACGTATTAAACAAACAATATTTGCCTCTTATATATAACACATCTGTATACACACTGTCAAAGATACTTGTCTTTGAGTGAAGATTTAAGGTGATAGAAAATATAAATAAATGCAACTTGAATCTTTACTGAAGCTCAGTATTTGACACGGAGTTCAACCTCACTGCTGTAATAACTAATAATTATTAATATAATAACTATCATATTGGCCATATTATATTTACATTACCAAAGTGAGATGACTTTAGTCTCATGAACAACATTAGCTAATTGTTATTTACTAGCTAATCTTAAATGACTGTTCAGTACAGAAATGAAGCCCAACAATCATGTTTTACTGTCCTGTGGTCTCAGCCTCAGCTACAAATCACAAAGAGCTCATGTAGAAACAAATGTACAAAATATGTTCTCCTTCATTTCTGTCAAACAAAGCTGTATGAAACGTTTCCAGCTGTTAGTATCATGGTTGCTAGGCAACCTGGGCAGCGCGACGGAGGCTAGACCGTCCCATTTCACAAGCCTAAAAGCCTCGCACTTCTGGCCTTAGTGGTCTTTGAGTACGCAGCCCTTGAGGACGGTTAAGGCTGCCTACTTTAAGGCTGCAGACCCTGAATTGGGATACAACCATACATACATGTTTTGGTTCGTGCAACTAGTCCGTCGGGTTATTGTCTCCCCAGAAACATTTCCGTTGTGTCTTGTGTGCTTTTGCTTTTTGCAGCGTTTTTCTTTTTGCAGGCGTTTTTCTTTTTGCAGCGTTTTTCTTTTTGCAGGCGTTTTTCTTTTTGCAGCGTTTTTCTTTTTGCAGCGTTTTTCTTTTTGCAGCGTTTTTCTTTTTGCAGGCGTTTTTCTTTTTGCAGCGTTTTTCTTTTTGCAGCATTTTTCTTTTTGCAGGCGTTTTTCTTTTTGCAGCGTTTTTCTTTTTGCAGGCGTTTTTCTTTTTGCAGCATTTTTCTTTTTGCAGGCGTTTTTCTTTTTGCAAGTACTTTCTGAAGTTGCAGTCCGTTTGGCCACTCAGGGCCACCGTACTATCGGCCCCCTTGGCTAAACTTTGGTAGATCCGCCCCACAGTTACCAGCCGTCAGCTATGTAGAAAAAGATCCTGGTGTAGAAAGTAATATTAAATAAATTCTAACAACAGCTTATCAAGCTTAAACGTGCTGCTGTTGTTCAGCCGCCGGTTTCCTCTTTCTGGCGCAAAGTGAGCAATAAACAAACAAGAGAGACGGACTCGCGACTAGGGGTGGGTACCGGTATCCGGTGCCATCATGGCACCGGTTCTGACATAAACGGTAGGAACCAGACCGAAAAGTAGCGCACATTTTGCTTTATTTCGGTGCTTTTTCCTGAGATGTCACACACTTTGGATTCTAGCCAATCATTTTACCTTTGCAAGCGTAGTAGGCGGGCCCAGGTACGTACGTTCTTTTAGAGCAGAGCTACAGATTAAAAATGCCCAAGGCGAAGCGGTCAAAGTCTGTCTGTACTTCACAGCAAACGATGCAGACTCAGCACCCTGCAACAAGTGCTTTAAGGTGATACTGTGCAAAGGAGGTAACACCTCGAATCTGATGAAACACCTAGCGATGTATAGCATTTTGTTAAAAGCCGAGAAATGCGCCGTATTTGATAGCCTGCTGACTTCACACCGACTGATAGACTTCACACCGTGCACATCTACTGCAGGTGGGTTGCCTGTTATCGGACCCGGAGTTAGCAACATCCCCCAAAAACCCGAAGAGGAGAGTCCTGGCCCCTAGCCCTGCCAGTGTAGCAGAAATGATGACAGATGATGATGCAGCAGCAGCCGTTCTTCTCTGCGTGAATATCATAATATTGTTCGTGTGCAATTTACGTTGAGTAGACTAACCACGTTATTACATTAATGCATGTAAGGTGAACTAGCAAACATCATCATAGTTACATGCGGCTGTCTTCTTGTTTGATGGCAGATACTCCCTTCACCCTGGCCAAAAAGGCTAAAATGACCAAAGAAAAAGTGGAAAACAGTTAAACTTGAGAGGTTTTTGGACAAAGTTTGTCTTTTTTCCATTGACTAAGCACTGCTTCCAGCCAAGAGTGATGCCATAAATCCCCTATAGCGACAGAAAAGGCTAACATTGTTATCTTTTTCCAAAAAAACAGCTGAACATGAGAACATTCTTTAAGCACCGGTTCGAGCACAGTTTAAGCACCGGCACCATTTCAAAAGTACCGGTTTGGTACTGGTATCGGATAAAACCTAAATGATACCCATCCCTACTCGCGACACAAAAGCCGATCAGCCGATCATTGATCAGTTTCACGTTTGAAGTACCAGCAGGAGAGGGAGGGAGAGAAAGGCAGTCGCTCCATATATCGGTTGTTAAGCTTAACGCTGGAATGCTTTACAAACATTCAGAGATGAACTTACACACTTGCTTTACTTCTCTCTGGGATAACTTTCTCGGAGATTCAATTCAATTCAATTTTATTTATATAGCGCCAAATCACAACATAAGTCGCCTCAAGGCGCTTCATAGATACAGAGAAAAACCCAACAATCATATGACCCCCTATGAGCAGCACTTTGGTGACAGTGGGAAGGAAAAACTCCCTTTTAACAGGACGAAACCTCCAGCAGAACCAGGCTCAGGGAGGGGCGGGGCCATCTGCTGCGACCGGTTGGGGTGAGAGAAGGAAGACAGGATAAAGACATGCTGTGGAAGAGAGCCAGAGATTAATAACAGATATGATTCAATGCAGAGAGGTCTGTTAACACATAGTGAGTGAGAAAGGTGACTGGAAAGGAAACACTCAATGCATCATGGGAATCCCCGGCAGCCTACGTCTATTGCAGCATAACTAAGGGAGGATTCAGGGTCACCTGGTCCAGCCCTAACTATATGCTTTAGCAAAAAGGAAAGTTTGAAGCCTAATCTTGAAAGTAGAGATAGTGTCTGTCTCCTGAATCCAAACTGGAAGCTGGTTCCACAGAAGAGGGGCCTGAAAACTGAAGGCTCTGCCTCCCATTCTACATCTGGGTCCTGGTTTCGTTCTGACTGTTCCCTGCATGCCGAATCAGCCATGTGGCTTGGGCGCTCGGTTTATGAACAGGTGCTCTTCACTTGGAATGTCTAGCTCCAGCATGATGAGCCTAAGTTTTTTTCTTCATATTCGTGGTGTTGTTATGACTAGTTTGCTCTCTGTTGTGGGCTACAGGGTTAGTTGTTTGCTTGGTCCCCGTTTAACTGGGAAAAGACCCTCAACCGTATTATTCTTTCTTTCTTGTTGTTCTATTTTGTGTTTGCAGCTCAGGTTTTACATGCTCTTTTTTCTCATGCTCGGCTATTGTAGGCACCATTACCTTTCCCTCTCTCTCTCTTTTTGTTGCATCCTCTCTTCCTGTTTGATTTTGCCATTTATATCTGGGGAGCTGAAGTTACTTGAACATTCATTTTACATCTGTGTGTGGGGTACATGATTAGTACTTCAGTTTCTGGTACTATTAAGTTATGTTCGTGGAACGTTCAAGGTCTGCAGAAACCCACCAAAAGACTAGCTGTGCTTTCCTTTTTGGAAAAGGGTGGAGGTTTCTTTGGTGTTTCTCCATGAGACTCATTTACAGGATAAGGACAACATCAAACTTAAGAGGGGCTGGGTTGGACAGGTGTTTGCAACTTCCTATTCTTCTTTTATTAGGGGCGTAGCGATCCTCGTTAGCAAAAAGCTTGCATTCCAGTGTCTCAACTGTGTCAAAAATGACCATGGTCGCTATATAATAGTTAAGGGTACACTTCTGGGAAAAGAAGTGACATTTATGAATCTGTACTGTCCACCTGGCTACTCCCCTAGCTTTCTTGCCTCTTCTTTTGCCACGTTTGCCGGTCTTGCATCTGCAGACATGGGCGGGGACTTTAACTGTCACATTGATCCTGTGCTGGATAAGTGGCCGTCTAGTAGTTCCCCTCCCTCGAGCCAGGCCAGAATGCTCCCTTTGTTATGCTCTGACTATAGTTTCTGTGATGTTTGGAGGCAGCGACACCCTACCGACTTAGGATTTACATTTTTCTCCCTGCCCTAATAAAAATGTTACACCAGAACTGACTATTGGTTCATCCCCGCTTCCAAAATTCCCCAGTCTCTCTCATGTGAGATTGGTAACATTATCTTATCGGACCACGCTCCCCTGTATTTATCTTATTCCCTGCCAGATGTTAGGGTTCTGTCTGGATGCTGGAGATTTTGCTCGTCCCTGCTTAGAGACAAGAAGTTTATTTCACATTCTAATTCGTAGTTCAGGATCTCAATCAGCTCCCCCTCCTTAGACAACCCTTCTATCCTCTGGAAACGTGTAAAGCCTTTTCCCGGGGTCTGATCATCTGTTTTGTGGCCTTTAGGAAGCGACAAAGGAATGAGCAATATTTAGCCCTCAAAACCAAGCTGACCGAGCTGGAGAAATTTCATATTGCATCTCCTACGCCATATTTACTTGAGGACCTCGCTGCCACTCGCACAGCTCTAAATACTCTTATGATCCAGAATTCTGAGCATACTCCTAAATTTGCCAAGCAGAGGATGTACAAATTTGGCGACAAACCGGGTAGATATCTTGCCAACAGGGGCGATTTTAGCCCATTTTTGGGGGTGCTTCAGCACCCCCACAATGAATCAAAGCACCCCCAAAGATCTCTTACTTTTTTAAACAATATTTGCTGTTTGTGGGACACACTACTAAAAATATAAAAAGCATACAGTACTTAATTGAGATGGAACATTTTAACAACAAAAGTATAGATAACCCCTCCCCCCCTCCCAAAATGGTTTGTTCTCGCCTCTCCCCTACTCTGACTCTAGCGCCGTTGCTGCCAGAGCAATAGTGGCTGAGACGCAGCTGAGCGGAGGTATGAGTGCCTGGCTTAAAACAGGACCTATTAGCTGCATTTAACCCTAGGTTACTCTTTAGTTAGGTAGGAGTCAGACCATGTTTCTTTTTAGCTGAAAAACATTACATCCAGGTAACCTGCTGTGTTGAAAACGTGTTTCCCGACTATGTTTGCTACCCTATAATCTGTCCTGCTCTGTAGTAAAATCAGCGATATTTGACCGTCCTGTTGCTCCCATTGAAATGTATACAGCCTGTTTAAAATCTAAAACAACATTGTCCGTAGCTGCTGTTATTACCACTGTCCTGTTTGAAATCTAATGAGAGAAGCTGCTTATTTTGTCATATGTGCCGATATTGAACCCAAGGTACTAACTAGCCAACTGACTGGATGCCCATTAACCTTATAACTCCTGTTGTGTGTGTGTGTGTGTGTGTGTGTGTGTGTGTGTGTGTGTGTGTGTGTGTGTGTGTGTGTGTGTGTGTGTGTGTGTGTGTGTGTGTGTGTGTGTGTGTGTGTGTGTTGGATATGAGGTTTTTTCAAAAAGAATGAGCCACATTCAGATAAAAGTGTAAGATCAAATGAGCAATCAATAAGGGATAATGTTGGATCAGTGTTTCAATATTTATATCTTTTATTAGATGTACATGTGGTTTGGTTATTTGCCTTTTGGTTGAAAGTACACTGAGAGAGGACTTTTTTATTAGTGATCTTAATAGTTTTTTTTTTTTTTTTTAAATCTAATTGAATACAATCTATTTGTGTATGACTGTCAGTCCAAAGAGGGAGAGAGGAAAGAGGGGAACATGAGAAGAAAGTACAAGGTCAGGAAGAACCAAGTAAGAAAACAGGCAGGGAGTACTAACAGGCAAAAGAGAAACTGTTAAATTGGCAAAGAAAAAACCCAACTAATTTTACTCACAATCTGGAAGTTGTGTTCTCCCTATATTAAAGCTGCTATACAGAGTCTGCAAAACAAACTGGGTTGTCAGCCCTGGCCCTGCATTACCATATTGAGCTTCAGTCAGAGGAAGTCACGGTTGCCAAAAACTTTTTGAAGCTCGAGAGTGAGGCTGGTGCCATCCCAGATATGTTAACATTGTACAATCTTCTGGATAATCAGATCTTCCCCACACTGAAAACTGTTATTTAGGTTGCCCTAACAAACCCAGTTAGCAGCTGTAGCTGTGAGAGGTCTTTTAGTGTCGAGTCAGCTCCATACCTGGCTGAGAAGGACCATGGGTCAAAGCCGACTCCAGCACCTGGCTGTGATGTCAGTTGAGAAAGAGATGCTTGAGAGACTTGACCACCAAAATGTGATAGACAGATTTGCCAACCTCAAGGTGAGGCGACATAGGATAAAAGAAAAGAAAAGAATCTGCAGAGCCGTAGTAGTATCTGCAGTAAAGATCTTTTCATACATTGTATACATTGTACCAGAGGCCAAGGTGTCTCCATTTTTCTAATTTTTTAATAGTAATTTGTACATTTCAAGGACTCTTCTATTTTTGGAGTGTATTTTTTATGTATCTGTATTATATTATACACACACATTAAAAGTGAATCTCTGTCCAAAAAATGCAAAAAGAAAAAAAATTTACTTTTTATTCACTGTGAGCATCATTCATTATTCTCCCGCAGTAATTCAGGTTAGGATATGTATTTTTTTTATTCCAATCCATTCTTCTTTTGCAGCATTTAAATAACCTTTATCAGATTTGATGGTTTTGTTACAGACTTTTCAAAAAAGTGTTTCGCTTTTCTTTCACAAATGTGGGATTAAATTGTGTTAAAATGTACAACGAGGACCCAGGCACAGAGAGACTTGATTATATAAATAAATCATAAGATTTAAGAATCTTATGATTTAATAAAGAAATTTGCAGACTTGCACAGAGATGGTAAAATTATGAGGACTGATAATGGAGATGAAGACAACAGACGACGAGGACAGGGAGGAACAAGGGTTTAAATGCACCAAGGAGACAGTCAGAGGGAACTCAGGACAACTGGAGACATTTAAGGATGCAGGGACTGACAGAGACGGGGAAGAAGTCTCATCGTGACAAGTAAAGTTTATCTTGCCTGGATGGGCAGCTCTCTGGGTGCTCAGCACCCCCAAAGCTCTGATTCTAGAATCGCCCCTGCTTGCCAACCTTGTAAAAAGAAGGGCCGATTCTCTTGCCATTACAAGAGAAGAAGCCCTGTTTGCCTTGAACGCCATGCCATCAGGTAAAGCTCCAGGATGGATTTAGCTGTGAGTTTTACAGTTTCAGACAGTCCTTCTGGATCCACTTTTTAAATGGCATCCTGCCCCAGTCCCTCAAGGCCAATATTTCTGTTATTCTTAAAAAAGGTAAACCCCCTGATAAATGTACTTCATATACGCCCATTACCTTGCTGAATTCAGACTTGAAGTTACTCTCTAAGATATTAGCCCTACGACTCGAGAAGGTACTCCCCTATATAATTAATGAGGACCAAACAGTTTTTGTTAAAGGCGTAACTCCTCTGATAACATGAGGAGACTTCTTAATGTTATTCATCTTTCACAAAATTCTGATGAGCCATTCCTTGTACTCTCTCTTGATGCAGAAAAAGCATTTGATCACGTTGAATGGTCGTATCTATTTTTTGCCTTAGAGGAATTTGGATTGGGTGAAATTGTTGTAAATTGGGTGAAAGTTCTCTATAACTCCCCGGTCGCAGCAGTTATAACTAACGGGATGCGCTCCAGCAATTTTGCTCTCCACCGTGGAAATAGGCAGGGCGATCCTCTTAGTCCTCTACTCTTTAATAGAACCGCTGAACCAGACCATAAGACAGGATGTTTTAATTTCTGGTATTTGTGTTAAAGAGAAGATACATAAAATCTCTTTATATGCAGATGATGTGTTGGTGCTCTTATCCCGACCTGAAACCTCCCTCCCCCGTAATTTCATCTTTCGGTGCATTTTCAGGCTATAAGATTAACTTTGCCAAGTCAGAGGCCATGCCCTTGGGTTCATTGTTGACAGTTCCGGTTACAACTGTTCCCTTTCCATTTCGTGGTCTCCTACTGGGTTTACTTATTTATATAAGGGTTTCTCCCTCTTATCAGCTGTTCAAGCTCAACTTTGTCCCTCTTTTCGATTCAATTAAGGCTGATCTGGAGTCGTTGGACTCGTCTCAGTTTGTTTTCATCAACCTCTCCTTGCGTCCACTTTATGACGGCCTGTATAGAGTTATTGACCAGAGGGCTCCACTCACATCACATGATGATGTAAAGACATTGTTCAGGGACTTTTGAAGACAGGATAAATGTAATCTCTCTTTTTTAAAGCGAGGACACATGCAAAGAAAAAACATTTGAAATTTTCTAGTTTGAACATTGGTCCAGCGGTTTTCAAATGTGTTCCTCAGCCCATGTAGAAGAATTTTCAGCAACGAATCTGAAGTCACATGAGGGCCTGAAGTTCACATGTGCCTCTGGAAATTGGACTTTCCAGAATGAGCCTCTGTTGTCTTTGGTACCTTTGCATTTAGGCTTCAAACTAATTATTTTGTTTTTATTTTTTAGTGTCCCAACAGACCTGTTTTATAGAATATGCAAGCTTAGTGCCAACCTGCTTATTTACAATAAAATTCTATGTTTCAACATGTGGTCATTTGTTACTTTAGTTATAGACAGCATGCTGCACATGGTCGAGGTGGGATTCCAGTTTTATTAAAAGCATGAGGGCTCTGACGTCCACTGACAGTAATCACTCCGTTGGAACACTCACACGCTGTTCTAGAGAGATCACTAGAAAAACAGTTTCCAATGTTCAACTTGAAACTCCAGAGTTTTAGTTCTGTTCCCTACAGTCTAAATTTTAAGGAGACCTTTACGGAGGTCACACAATGTTTGAAGCCATCCAGTCTCAAACGGGGTTCTGCTAAATTCATCAGAATAATAGGTTCTATCAGATCTGATAGCACATTGGGATATATTGGCAAAAACTCCAGACCTATCAGATCTGATAGGTCTGGAGTTTTTGCCAATATATCCCAATGTGCTACTTATCCATAACCCATAAGTTCTAATGAGGGTCTAACAAGGTTGTGGTAAAGTCAGTTCTAATGAAGGCTATAAAGTTTGAAGGAATTCTGTCGATATGCTAGTTAAGACGTTCTAAGACCAGTCTGATTTAAAATTGGGCTCCATGTTCTACTGTTGAATACACTACTACTTAATGGGTAAGTAGTAGTGCATCCAAAAAACGTTCTTTAGACATTTTGCTTGTCTAATGAGGGCATTAGAACACGTTTGTGTTCCATGTCAGCGATGTCGATTTCACTAGTTTCTACATTTCTCCCCTAGTTTCACCCCATGATTAACAGAGACGAGGCACGGAGGCATCAGTTCTGCCACAGGCTTTTATTGCAAAGTGGCTTCCTTTGATCTCAGAAACAACGTTCCACTTTAAGGCTCCAAATGTCGTGTTGTTGTGGGGTAAGTCTCTCACTGCTGGGGTCAAATCTGCATCCTTTAGTGTTTCTTTACAAAATAAAAGTGCACTCTAACTCTGGTGTGACAGTTACATTCAAACTGAAAGTAAGGCGATGACCAAAACTAGAAAGTAGTGAGTCCAACAGGAATGAAAGCTGAGGTAAACAAATTATCTTGGAGACATAAATACAGAGAATTTAATGCAGATCTTTGCTGTCTTAACCTGTAGTGTTTCAACAGAAAGTGCTGGGTAATCTTTTCTGAATGCATAGTCTAACAGTGTCTGTCTGGCTGAAACATACTGGAGAGAGAGAAAAAACACTTTATAATAATAAATAAAGTCAAAAAAGCATGGTGAGTGTGACCTGTGTGCTGTTGGAGGCGCAACCCTCGCTTTCAACACACGTGGCTGCGTCTTTCACTTTTTGGCAAAAGTGGCTGTGTGAGAGAGACAGCCTTTCCTGTGGTTTGGTAGTGTCATCTCTTGTTTGTTTCTGAAAGGTGAACAGAAGTCATGTGGCAACAAACTGGGAGGTGTTTGCATATCATTATGTTAATGAGATCTTCTTAATGTCGGGGGAGGGAAAGTAAAAAGAACAAAAACCAAAAGAAAACAAAGAGGCCTAAAGATGCTAACTCCTTCAGGACATTGATACAGACAGAGCAAGCTGCTGGGTGAAGCAGTGGTGTTCAGGTGGGGTCAGGTGCTTCAGTCTGGATGGCACGGCGGTTGGCTTGACTCTGCTCAGTTTGTCGCCGAGACATCACAGCTGCTTGCCCTCCAGAGACACCACCGTGTTCCCGCCCAGCTTCTCAGCCAGTGTGCGAAAGTCCTGGATGTCATCCAGCCCGTTTGCCTGCCACTCGTGTTTGATACCTGTGGAGACACACCCACTCAGCACAATGTACAAACACTTCACAATGTTCATGAAGAAATTCCATTTAATATAATATTAAATGACTTTTTCTTTGAAGATGTCTCATCCAGGAGAAACAGTATCAGGCCACTTCCTTATCCCTTCCATGTAATTTTCTATTTCATGAAATGCATCTTAACACGAAGCAGCTCCCACACTGATGTCGTCAAACGACGTTAAAATTGTTTCCTTTGTGACACGGAGAAGAAAGCAATAGGAGATGTGTGTACATAACAACAGAGATGGGCAGTAACGCGTAATCTGATTACTTTTTTCAGGTAACGAGTAAAGTAAGGGATTACTATTGCACAATCGGTAATTAGATTATCGTTACTTTCCCGTAGGAACGCTGCGTTACAGCGTTACTAAAACCGTGAGTTTTTTGCGAGAATGTCTCACGACAGTGACGTAAGCGAGTGCGACGTTCGTGGCAACAGCTGTGTGCAGATCAATAGTGGATCGAGTGCGGGAGAGAGTATGAGCGTGCAGCGTTTAAAGCGTGGAAGTACTGACCTTACTTTGAGTTTGATTCCATAAAAAGTGACAAAAACATTAGTGTCCGCTGTGCGTGGGAAGAAAACTTCTTTTTACAGCGAAAAAAACCCCTAAACTTCCAACAAGCACCGAGTAGCTACGACGTAATGGGAAACTCACAGAGAAACTCGTGGATTCTTCCACTGACCGCGGCACACCTGCACCAGGGTAAACCTCCGCCTACCCCACTCCTGCTTTACAGGTGAAAATAGAGCAACAGGACCGCTGAGTCTTTGACTTTATTTATTTTCTGCTGTGTTTTACTTGCATCTATTTGAAAGACTGAGTGTAAACACAAAATATTTTATTTTATGTGCTGGAATGTGCAGAAAATAGGTTTAAATGTTAAACTAATTTCTTCCAGTCAGAGAATGTTGCATATAATTAAATCTTTGCTTGATGCATAAAGTTAAAAGATTAAAACTAATAAAACAAGTTTTAAAAAGAGACTTTTCCATTTGATTACATTTTGTATGATGGATTATGCAGAAAAAGTAGAATTGGGCTGAGAGATCTATCACTTTATCACCTCTTCAGGTTGTAAATCGTGTTTTTAAAAAGTAACTAAGTAATTAATTACTTTTGAAAATGAGTAATCAGTTAAGTAACGGGATTACTTTTTTGGGGAAGTAATCGGTAATTAGTTACTGATTACTTTTTTCAAGTAACTTGACCAACGCTGCATAACAACCAAAAGAACTTTCCAGACACATTGTGGGGTTTCCACAGAACAAAGCTAATGGGTACTCGTGTGGCTGCAGTCTATGAGGAAACAACCGCTCACTGTGTAACCTCAGCAAACATTTTCCTCCTGTGTTCCTGGTTTCACTCGCTAATCATACTGCGAGCAATGTGTAATTTTGTAAATTAGGGTCCAATTAGTCAGAAAGGAGACTTGTGATTGACAAGTTGTTGACTGGGCACGTGCAGTGCTCCCTGGTTTCTCAGTTAGGTCCACGTTAACCTCACTAACCTATGGATCGTCTCACAGTGGCAGAGGTCATTCTCTCTATTGAAGGCTCTTTACCTCCCAAAATAAAGCTCCTTGAGATGACTGCTGTTGTCATTTGATTCTATAAAAATTAAACTGAACTGAGATGAATGAGCAGCAGCTCTAAAAACAGAAAAATCAATTTGGCAGTTCCCAAATATACACTTATAGCTGAAAGTGCTTCCCTTCTCAAGTAGGGCTGTTCGATATAACGATATATCGGATGACGATATAAAAACATCTGTTGTTTCATTTTATGCTATCGTTTGTTTCGTGGTGTCGCAAAACAAACGGTTTACTGCAATATTTTTTCATGGTTTTGATCGTCACTGTAGTGGCTATGTTAAGTTCTCTCTTTCTCTTATATGTAATATAACCACACTACAGACGGACAAGCGCCTGTTTTTATGCGTTGTCGTTAGCAACAACGACGGTAAAACCATCGCATCTCCGCTTGTTTATTTTCCACATAAACCTTTCACAATAAAGCTCAAGATCCTGTTGAGACTTTCCAAAATAAACTGAATCACTCGAAAGAGTATGCAGAGTGTTTACGGACGAGAAGCAAAGAGCCGCCAGGTGCTAAAAAATAAACCTTAGACTCAAACGTTAGAACAGGCTTTTCCCCGCAGCACGCCGTGTAATAAATACAAAGACAATGGCGGCCGTTACAACTTATGTCTAAAAATGCATCCTTTAATGCATCGGTTAAAACACAAGACTCCAGGTACACGACGCCCAGCTGGAAACACTTCACGCAAGTCGAGCTGCCCGAGATTCACAGAATTTACAGAAAATGTTAAATCTTTGTGATTTATATAGATATCGGACGATAGATGTCTTATATCGGGATATGAGGTTTTGGTCATATCGCACAGCCCTATTCTCAATTACATCACCTGGAATGATATCGCATTCTTAAACCCTCGGGTTTAATGTGCACCCTTTGCAGCTGTAACAGGTTATAACTCTTCTGGGAAGGGGTCAGAAAAATAACCCTACAATAATCCCATCTCCCTCTATGGCAAAAACTACTGTAATGTGTCCTGTCCTCCTGTTTTCTCAGAAGGTAACACGGTAATAAATTTCCTTTTTATTGCCAATAATCATGGAACAAGTTAGTTTGAAAAGTAACGCTACCCAACACTGACAGTAGCATTGCGTTGGCGGGTGGGCGGTGCTTTAATACATGTTGAGCTGGCAGGAGTGAACCACCCTAACCCCGAAGGTCTTTTTTTATTACTGTGTGAGTTTTTTCATGCATTTATCATGTTTATTTGGTTACTACGAGTTTGTCTGTTCCGTGCATTACTTTTACTGTAAATCTAGCCCTATTCTTTTTAAATCAGTCACTTGTTCTGACTTGACTAAAATCGCCACGTCTGCTCTTTCATACAGGTTTCTTAACACAACACCTGAACCCAACAAATATAACCTGGACCCACTCAGCCAATCACAAATAATCCTAACAAAAAAAACAGTAGCTGTCCTCATCATTGTTTTCCATACTCTGAGTGGGTTTTAGTGTATTTTTAACTTTTTATTCTATTACTTATGTTAGGCTTTCAAAAAAAATTGTGTTTTTTTCCCTGCACTTTGTGTAAAAACCAAGATGATATTCACACAGGAGCCTGGTTCTGCTGGAGGTTTCTTCCTGTTAAAAAGGGAGTTTTTCCTTCCCACTGTCGCCAAAGTGCTGCTCATAGGGGGTCATATGATTGTTGGGGTTTTCTCTGTATGTATTATTGTAGGTAGGGGTGGGCGATAGAAACGATATAAATTTGGCCAACGATAGAGATTTTGACTATACCGCTCTATGGCGATAGCGCATGTTGATGATGTCATCAAACTGCGCCTGTTTTGGTCGAAAGCGTCGCAGCGGCTAAAACCATTATCATCTGCAAATTATGCCGAGAGTCATAGCAAAGAGATGAAGCACTTTTGAAATATGGGGAAAGCCAAAAACTGCGCTTCCTCCACTTCCGTAACATTGATTCATTAATGTTGAATTCTCTCTTTATTCCCATGTTGTTGCAGTATATTAATAACTAAGCTCGTATTGTGGATGAATAATCTCAGTTGTTCTCCTGACTGAAGTTTGGCCCGTGTATAGCATCCTGCTATACGATTGCATTTGTTCCTGACCACCAGAAACCTTCACGTTAACTTTTATCGAGTGGAAAAAAAGTTGGCGTTCATCCTCCAGCTTCACTGTGCTAATGTTATGCTAACATAGCTGTGTCGCTAGCAATCACGTAGCACAACATTATGTACCAGGTAGTCCAACTTCAGTAACCTGCAAACGCCACTGCTGTTTAGTTTTCTTCTAACTCCGTTAAATTTAATAAATTCTGTTTTCATGGATGCCTGGATGTAAAACTTAATACACCTGGTAAAGCAGCAACACTGATCATTTTATTAAAGATGAAAGAATTTAGACCGTTTTTAACTCTCAGTGTTCGTTTGACTTTGGGACCTGAAACGGACGGAGTTTTGGACCCAGATTACTCCGTGAAGCTCCTCACTACGGCAGCCGTAATGCTCTGACAATCCATCGAGCAGTGCAGCTTACCAAAGCTGTACTAAAACATTTTTTAACAGATTTCTGCCAAAATCGGTTCGAGGTCAGTAAGCACAACCAGAATTCATACATAAGGCACACTCTCGATTTTTAAGAAAATTAAAGGATTTTAAGTCCTTATAGTGTGGAAAATACGTTATACAGAAGAAAAGAATATATCGCGATATATATCGTTACCGCACGTGCTTCAAATTATATCGCGATATGAATTTTAGGCCATATCACTCAGCCCTAATTGTAGGCTCTACCTTACAGTATAAAGCACCTTGAGGCGACTGTTGTTGTGATTTGACGCTGTATAAATACAGTAAAATTGCATTACAGAGGACAAATGAATAGGCTGGGTCTCAGCCCAAGCCCCCCACCCCTTTAAAAGCTATTTCACAGGAATATATGTTCAAACTTTGGACCATGAAATTTTTAAGCAGTGAATGTCATAACCACAGGTGTGTCAGACGCGTGAACTTCCGACTCGTGCTTCTACCTAAAAATAAGCAACATCATCAATAAAGAGGCTCGATGATGGCCCAAAAAAATAACAGAGTGGTGTATATGCAGATCTGAACACTTACCTGTAAACTTCTTTTTAATGGCATCTTTAGAGCTGGCATAAATCATCTTGCTCTTCAGTGGAGCGCTCTCTGGAGCCCTGAGGAGGAAGAAAAACAGAGTCACATGATGTCATGGTGGATGTTCACATTAAACGGTGACAAAGGTTCAAATAATGAGATCAGCTTATGGAAAAAGCAAGACCTGCGAGCCAAAAGCTCAGGCTTAGGACTAGGGCTGGGCTATATCATACCGTTCTCTGCAACACCGGTATAATGTTGGGCAACGATAAGAAAATGAAATATCGCGATAGAATATGGTTAAAACGTGCACGCGCAGTGCCTATGTTTACATACGCACATGGCCGAAAAAGCATGGCGGCGACGAAGAATGAGAAGAGTGAAAGTGGATCGTTGAATGAAACAGATGAATCTGAACTGGTTTGTAAAAATGCTGCAGCTTCACTGGTGTGGAACTGGTTTAGCTTTCGTCCGTCAGATACACAACAAAGCACTATTTTTGGTAGCGCATGCTAGCGGGCCGTCGTTATTACCGTGTTGTTTGGAAAATACGGCACACTTAAAATCAATCCTTTGATTTTTCTGAAAGTCGACAGAGCCCCTTATAATCCCGTGTGCTTTATGTATGAACTCTGGTTGTGTTTACTGACCTCAAAACCATTTTATGTGCACGGCGCTCGAAAATCTGTCAAATGTTTCAGTACGACTTTGCTGAGCTACGAAGCCGCACCGCTTGATGGATTGTTGGAGCATTACGGCTATCGTAGGCGGAGCCTCACAGAGTGATACGTACTGTGCTTCAACATAATATTACCGTATTGTGTGTGTATAACCTCTTTTTAAGTTTTGTGCATATTATACATGGTTATGCTGAGGATGTGTCGGCCAGTTTCCACTGGAAATGCCTTTTGGTTAAACTGTCAGCGAGGAAACTACAGCAAATCAACTTTGTAAAGAAAATTATTTATAGCATATGTATATACTGTCACAGAGAAAGATTATGTATTCAAAGTCTTGCACCCATCCCATCTACTTCAGCCCAGATTCAGACTGATCTCATAATCCTGACTACTCCCAAATAATACAGTACCAGAAGAGGAAAACCAGGTCCTCCTTCTTGGACTCCTTGGTCTCGTAGGTGGCATCATACAGAGCGTATCTACAATCATTGGGTGGGAGGAGTTTGACAAAGCTGGCGTAGGGGTCTTCCACTGTGTCGCCGATGTCCCCCACCAGGATCTGCTTTCCCTCTTCCACGATGATTGTCTTCTTGTCGTCACTCAGACAGAACAACACCGCCTTCTTCCTCTTCTTCACCTCATCCTGGGTTGAAGACTTCCTGACCTTCATGTCATTGAACACTCTGATGACTTCATCGTTCACTGTCACACCTGATGCCTGCAAAGAAGAGGCAGTAACTCAGTGAAGCTCTTCATTTGTTGCAAAATGTCAAAAAAGAATGAGGAGCCTCAGTCTACAACTGTTTGTAATATAGTCTCCAATAATACCGGTCAAATTTGATAACATTTTATATTATGTGACATAAAGTTTAATACTGCTGACACCATGTATTTAAATTCTCTAGCACACAGCGAGAAAACAGACAAGCCCAGCAGCATCTGAGAGCAGCAGTCACGGGTCGGCCTCCAACGACAGTAAGTTAGTATTCTTAGGAAAGTCAACACTGTGATTCTTAAAGAGGAGCTGATCAACATGCTGTGAGGTCAAAGTGTGACGATGTCTCCAGCCATCGAGAAGACTTCTATTAAAACACTAGTACCTGGGATACAAAGGAGTTTTTCCCCCCAGCATGGCCAGGAGAGGACAGACTTGCTCATGGGATTTCTACCAGTTTAGTGCCAGTGGTGTAGCCCTCCTGAGATCTTTTTTCCTCCTCTGCAGCTGTGGCAGATAATAATTTTGGAGGTGCTCCAACATCATCATAAGTGTGACCAAGCCAGTCTGTTAGCCCACACGGCTTCCTCATCCTGGCTGGTATGACAGGGTGTCGGTCTGTCATCCTGCTCAGTGATGTCAGATTCCTCCTGAGCTTTATCGCCTACTGGCTCGGGAACGGCCTCTTCTCTTTCTGTAGAGAATCCACGTTGTGATGGTATCCCATACCTGGGTTCCAGTGTTTGGAGCATTTTCCACAATGCTGTACAGACACAGGTCTTTGCAGATAGAGTGTTATTTTCTTGGCTTGCTCTGAATTGGGAGGTAGCCAACCAGCACTTGGCTTGGATCATTTTTCAGTTGAGCTGATTCAGAGTTAACATTAACACAGGAAGGCAAAGCCATCCCTGGGTGTAACATGAGTCCTGATGTTCGTAGAATTTCTATATTTTCATATGACACTCCTTGCAGACCCCATGTATCACTTCCATTTCATTAAAAAAAAATGTCCAGAAATTTGATTTAAACACAAATGACACCTTCCTCGTTTCTATCTCTGCCTCCGTTATCCCACATGTGGTCATCACCTCTGCCGAGCTCACTAAGGGGAAAAAACTCTTCAATTGCGCCATCTGGTGGACTGCAAGAGCAACTGATACAAAACGAGTTTGCTTTATATTTGCATTTCATATAAGAAAATATCACTATTTGGCATCACTGGATCGATACATATTTGACAAATATGTAAACACTTTTTGTTTGTTATACTATGCAGCACTGACCGCGCCCCCATACACACACACACGTTTACAAATGTTTAAGTGTATCTTTCTATGTTAAAGGAGGATGATACCCACGACCTGAGGAAACACTACAAGTGGGAGACGGTGATGACCACAGCTGGCATGACAGCTCCACCCAAAGTCTCTGATGATAAAAACAATCTCTGGTTTGGACTTTGGATTCTGAAGACCGAGAGGTGATAAGTGAAAACGATAAAATGCAATAGGCAATATGATGATGATGCTTTTCCAACTTAGCATCTACAGAACGGCATCCACAAATACTGAATGAGTTTCCA